>NC_089502.1:21595279-21929867 GCF_036850765.1 Saccopteryx bilineata
TGTTTCCAGATCTTTGCTATTGTGAACAAAGCTGCCACAAACATGCGGGTGCATTTCTCCTTTTCGAGCCGTTTTTTGGTGTCCTTGGGGTATATTCCTAAATGTGGGATGCTGGGTCAAAAGGTAGTTCGATTTTTACAGTTTTTGAGGAATCTCCATACTGTTTTCCACAGTGGCTGCACCAGTCTGCATTCCCACCAGCAGTGGCAGGAGGGTTCCCTTTTCTCCACATCCTCGCCAGCACTTATTCTGTATTGTTTTGTTGATGAGCGCCATACTGACTGGTTGAGGTGTATCTCATTGTGGTTTTAATTGCATTTCTCTAATGATTAGTGATGTTGAGCATTTTTTCATATACCTATTGGCCATCTGTATCCTCTTTGGAGAAGTGTCTATTCATTCTTTCGCCCATTTTTGATTGGATTATTTCTCTTCCTGGTGTTGAGTTTTAAAAGTCTTTATAAATTTTGGTTATTAACTCCTTATCAGATGTATTGTCAAATATTTCTCCCATTGTGTAGTTTGTCTTTTTAATTCTGTTCTTATTGTCTTTAGCTGTTCAAAGCTTTTTAGTTTGATATACTCCCATTTGTTTACCCTGTCTTTATTTCACTTGCCTGTGGAGATAAATCAGCAAATATATATGCTGCCGAGAGATGTCGAGAGCTTACTGCCTGTTTTCTTCTAAGATGCTTATGGTTTCACGCTTACATTCAAGTTTTTATGCCATTTTGAGTTTATTTTTGTGAATGGTGTAAGTTGGTGTCTAGTTTCATTTTTTTGCAGGTAGCTGTCCAATTTTCCCAACACATTTGTTAAGAGGCTGTCCTTATCCATTGTATTCTTACCTCCTTTGTCAAATATCAGTTGTCCATAAACTGTGGGTTTATTTCTGGGTTCTCTGTTCTGTTCCATTGATCTATATGCCTGTTCTTATGCCAGTAACCAGTGTTTTGAGTACAACGGCCTTGTAGTATAACTTGATATCAGAAGTGTGATACCTCCATTTTATTCTTCTTTAAGATTCTGAGGCTATTCGTGTCTCTTTTGGTTCCATATAAATTTTTGGAATATGTGTTCTAGATCTTTGAAGTATGTCATTGGTATTTTCGGTATTGCATTGAATTTATAATGCTTTGGTAATATAGACATTTTAATGATGTTTATTCTTCCTAACCATGAGCACGGTATATGCTTCCTTGTTTGTATCTTCCTTGATTTCTTTTATCAATGTTTTTAATTTTCCGAGTACAAGTCTTATCTCCTTGGTTAAATTTACCCTAGGTACTTTATTTTTTGGTTGTAACTGTCAAGGGGATTGTTTCCTTAATTTTCTCTTTCTGACTGTTCATTGTTGGTGTATAAAAATGCTTCTGATTTCTGAGTATTGAGTTTATATCCTGCCACTTTGCTGAATTTATTTATCAGGTCCAGTAGTTTTTGACTGAGACTTTAGGGTTTTCTATATACAATATCATATCATCTGCAAATAATGATAGTTTTACTTCTTCTTTTCCAACTTGATGCCTTTTATTTCTTCTTCTTATCTGATTGCTGTGGCTAGGACTTCCAGACTATGTTAATAAGAGTGGTGAAAGGGGGCACCCCTGCCTTGTTCCTGATATTAAGGGTATTGCTTTTAATTTTTGCCATTGATATGATGTTGGCTGTGGGTTTCTCATAGATGGCTTTTAACATGTTGAGGTATGTTCCCACTTGATCATGGTGTATGATTTTTTCCATATATTGTTGGATCCGTTTGCTAATATTTTGTTGAGGATTTTAGCATCTATATTCATCAGATATTGGCCTATAATTTTCTTTCTTTGTGTTGTCTTTGCCTGGTTTTGGAATCAGAATTATGCTCGCCTCATAAAAGGAGCTTGGAAGTCTTCCTTCCTCTTGAATTTTTAAATAGTCTGAGAAGGATAGGAGTTAGTTCTTCTTTGAATATTTGGTAGAATTCCGTTGTGAAGCCATCGGGCCCTGGACTTTTCTTTGTTGGGAGTTTTTTGATAACTGTTTCAATTTCATTTGGTGTATATGTCTGTTTAGGTTTCTGATTCTTCCAGATTGATTTTGGAAGATTTATGTTTCAAGGAATTCGTCCATTTTTATCTAGGTTGTCTAGTTTTTTGGCATACAGTTCTCATAGCATTTTCTTACAATATTTTGTATTTCTGTTGTGTCAGTTGTTATTTCTCCTCTCTCATTTCTAATTTTATTTATTTGAGTCCTCTCTCCTTTTTTCTTGGTGAGGTCTACTTAAAGGTTCATCATCTTGTTTACCTTTTCAAAGAACCAGCTCTAGTTTCATTGATCCTCTGTATTGTTTCTTTAGCCTCTATGTCATTTATTTCTGCTCTGATCTTTATTATTTCCTTCCTTCCTACTACATTTGGGCTTACTTGCTGTTCTTTTTCTAATTCTTTTAGATGCAGGAGTTAAGTTGTTTATTTGAGCTTTTTCTAGCTTCTGAAAGTGTGCCTGTATGCTATGAACGTCCCTCTCAGCACCTGCTTTCACACTGTGTCCCTATAAATTTTGAGTTGTTGTATGCTCATTGTCATTCATTTCTAGGAATTTTTTTATTTCTTCTTTGATCTCATTCTTTATCCACTCATTATTTATCACCCTGCTATTTAGTTTCCATGTGTTTTGAAATTTTTGAGCTTTTCTGCCGTGATTCATTTCTAGTTTCATGCTGTTGTGATCGGAGAAAGTGCTTGATATGATTCAGTCTTCTTAAATTTGTTGAGAGCACTTTTGTGCCCTAACTGTGGTCTATCCTAGAGAATGTAACATGAGCAGCTTGAAAAGAATGTATATTCTGTTGCTTTAGGGTGAAAGGATCTGAAGACTATCTATTAAATCGAGTTGATCTAGTGTTTCCAATAAGTCCTGCTGTTTCTTTGTTAATTTTCTTTCTTGAGGATCTATCTAGTGATGTTAGTGGGGGTATTGAAATCCCCTACTATGATAGTATTGCTGTGGATCTCGCCCTTTAATCCATCAAAGTCTGTTTTATATATTTGGGTGCTCCTATATTAGGTGCATAGATTATTTATAATAGTGATATCTTCCTGTTGGATTACTCTCTTTATCATTATGTAGTGGCCTTCTTTATCTCTTACTATATCCTTTGTTTAAAGTCCAATTTGTCCTGATATAAGTATTGCTACCCCAGCTTTTTTTTCATTTCCGTTTGCATGAAATGTTTTTTTCCATCCTTTTACTTTCAATTATGCGTTGTCTTTTGTTCTAAGGTGTGTCTCTTTAGACAACATATGTATGGGTCCTGTTTTCTTATCCACGCAGCTACCCTATGTCTTTTGATTGGATCATTTAATCCATTTACATTTAAGGTTATTATTATATGTAGTTGTTTATTGCCATTTTCTTCTTTAAAGGTGTATTCCTTTTTTTGCTATATTCTTTTCCAACTTTGATCTGTTTACAACAGGCCCCTTACATTTCTTGCAGCATTGGTTTGGTTTTAATGATTCCTTGAGTTGTTTTTTGTCTGGGAAGCTTTTTATTTCTCCTTCGATTTTAAATGATAGCCTTGCTGGATAAAGTAGTCTTGGTTGTAAGTTCTTGTTCTGCATTACTTTGAATATTTCTTGCCATTCCCTTCTGGCCTCAAGTGTTTCTGTTGAGAAGTCAGATGTCATCCTTATGGGGGCTCCTTTGTAGGTGATAACTTTTTTTTTCCTTGCAACTTTTAATATTTTCTCTTTATCGCTTAGCTTTGGTATTTTAATTATGATGTGTCTTGGTGTAGGTTTCTTTGGGTTTCCCTTTAATGGAGTTCTCTGTGCTTCTTGGATTTGTGAGAGTTTTCTCTTGCATTAATTTAGGGAAGTTTTCAGTTATGATATGATTGAAAAAAGTCTCTATCCCTTGTTCTTTTTCTTCTTCTTCAGGAACCCCTATGATGCGGATGTTATTTCTCTTCATGTTGTCACAGAGCTCTCTAAGTGTTTCCTCTAACTTTTTGAGTCCTCTTTTCTCTTTTTTCTCTGCTTTCATGCCTTCATTCAGTTGTCCTCCAACTCGCTGATTCGATCCTCAGCTGTATCCATCCTGTTTTTAATTCCTTCCATTGTGGTCTTCATTTCTGATATTGTAGTTGTCATCTCTGACTGATTCTTTTTTAATATTTCAATATCCTTTTTTATACTTGCTATTTCTTTATTTAGGTTTTCAAACTGCCCTCCATTGTTGTTCTAAGATCCCTAAGCATCCTTACAATCATTATTTTGAACTCTGCATCTGGAAGTTTGATTATTTTCCATATCACTCAGCTCATCTCTCAAAGGTGTCTCTTGTGGTTTCATTTGTGTTGCACTTTTTGTCTTCTCATAATGGTGTTTTATTTGTAGAGTTTGGTTGGGTCTAAGCTTGGTGTTGTCTGCCTCCAGTTTCAGTTGTGTTATTTCTAGGTCTTCTTGGGTTGGTATCAGCTATTATTTGTAATCCACTTTCGATTTGGGCAGCTTTGAAGTCTTGATTTGTTTGTTTTCTTAACAGGTGATAGTCTTGTTACTGATCTCAGCAGGGGGCTTCCTGAAACTGTAACCAGGAGTGGCTGTGGGTGTAACCTGATCGCTGAAGTCTGTTCCACCAACTAATCTCACTGGGGCAGGGTTTTTCTCAGCTTCAGTAGGGGGAGGTGTATCTCAGATCTCCATGGAGACCTGAGTTACTACCCTTCCTCCCCACTTCTTGTTTCAGCTGTGTCTTGTTGCGCTGATTGGAGCTGATAGATGTCCGTAGATCTCTGATCCGGAAGCACTTCAGCTCTGTTTTGTGAAAGGTTCAGTCCTCCCCCAGCTATGGCCGCCTCTAGCACAATGAGTCAGCTTTTTTTATTTCGTTTCTTGCATACCTTAGCCCCTCACAGTCTGTCCCTCCTCCTTGTCCTTTCCACTTGGGAGATAACTGGTCTTTTCAACCTCCTTGCTCCCTGGTCGCCAGGTAAGTGGCTGTGAGCAGTAGTTTTCTGCTCTTTTTTCTCTGTGAAATCCTCTCTGGCTCTCAGCCTCACCCCCCCTCCTTCCGATTCCTGTAAAGCAGGAGATTCAGGCACTCCTTACTAGAATTATTGTGGCTTCCTCTTTGCTCCTTGTTTTTGAGAGCTCTTCTTGCAGTTCAGTGTTGGTTTTTCATGCTGATTTTCTAATTGATTTGTATTCCAGTTGGTGTTGAGAGCTTGGGCGTCTGTGCATCCGCCTACTCTGCTGCCAACTTCCTATCTTTCTTTTCTTCTGTAGTTAAGGCTTCATTGGAACAACTTGGCCCAGGAGCTGAGGATGGCTCTATGGCCTCCACTTCAGGTGCTAGAATGACTATGGTTGTAATGGAGCAATGCCCCAGATGGGCAACACATCACCCCCTAGTGGGCTTGATGGGTGGATCTCTGGCCGAGCACATGAGGGAGTCTGTTTTTGCCACCCTGCTTCTCAACTTCAGAAAAATAGAAAAAAAAAGATAAACAGAGAGATTGACAGAGAAATAGAAACACAAAGATACTTAAAGATAATAAATATATAGAGAGTGACATAAAGAGATACACGGACTGAAAGAAAAACAGAAGGGTTTGTGTATATGAGAGAGAGATGGAGAAAGATTGAGAGAGAGAGAAATTGAAGAAAGGAGAAAGACACAGGAAAAAGCAAAAGAAGGAAACAAAGGCAGAGGCATACAGAGTGAAATACAGAAGAATAGAGAAAGAAATAAAAATAGAAAAAAAGCATTCTTTCACAAAAATATACAGAGAGAATGAACACTAGACAGAAAATGACAGATACACAAAAAGAGAGACACAGACACAGAGATACTGACACAGACAAAGAAAGTTGAAGCTGACTCAGAGAGATGAAACACCTTCAAAGAGACAGAGATAGAAATGTGTATTAGCCCTGGAGCTAACTTAATTCAGAGTCTTCCTGTCATGTGTACAGTTTTCTCACTGGATTACCTTGGAACCTAGATACTCTTGTCATCTTCCCTTCACCAATCTTGTGTTGCACTAGATTGACTTTTCTTTTCCTGAATCCCAAAGAACCCATAATAGCATGATAGGCACAAGGACTGGTTTAATGCCAGTCCTAACTAACACTAAAGTCATATTTGTCCCCATGTCACTGATTTCTCTAGCACTACAGAGATTGAGTGTCCCTACTGAAATCTTCTGCTTCAGTGAAGCCTTCAGATGTCCCTTACATTTTGTCTGAGTTATGCATATACCTTTGACTGTGCTGTTCTACAATTATTTATAAGCTTAGTTATTGTCCCAAAGTCTCTCTATATATCTCTGTATCCTTTACTAAACTTATGAGTACCCCAAAGAGTTTGACAATATTTTATTCTTCTCCAATTTATCATATAATATATTATACAATATCTGAAACACTGTAGAAATTCAATAAATACTTGAAAAATAAGTGTGATAACTTCTCTGAATAAATAAATTTATACCTCTTAAAAACTCCAGGAAATTTTTATTTAAGCCATTTTTAAAAAGAAATATTTTAAAAAGATGTTGTATCCCCCCCTTTTAAAAAAAATCAAATATTGAACATAAAAGTCAGTGGGTCACACTAGGCATATTGGATAGTAGGCCTTTATTGTGGGAGCCGCCAAACTGAGTTTGGGTCCTTATCTACACTTGCTATTTGCATGACCTAAGGCAAGTTATTTAACCACTCTAAGTTTCATTTTTCTCATCTGTGAAATGGCAATAATGGAAGTAAGCATATAAGGCATTGTGAATTCAAAGTGAGTCAATAAATTAAAAAGTCTTAGGAAAGAATTTGACACATAGTAATTGTTCAGCTAGTTGTTACTATCTCTACCTTTTTCTTAATGACTCAAAAGCTTCAATGTGCCAGTTATATTCTGTGTTTTATTTAGGCAATGCACTTAGAAGCTATCAAGATATGTAAGGATGAATGCTCTTATATTAAATGTCCTAAGACACTGTGGTTCTAAATTCCTTAGGTATATCATTTTCCTATTTTTTCCCTTATTATCCCCTGAAACTTCTTGCTAATAGTAATGTGTTTGTGGCATTCACATTCTTACTTCAATTTTTAGTACAGCATATTTAACATGCTATAGACTAGGAAAGTATATGACTTGGCTTTTTAGAATAGTGTGTAAAATAAGAGGCTATGAACAAATTTCTAATCATAAGGTATTTTCATGTGAAAAAAATGTATGTTATTGCATGAACATATTGATTTTTCAGATATATTCTGTGCTTCCTTCTGGATTGTTAAAGGAAAATACTTTAAGTTTCTGAATAATAAACTCCTGGGATAATTCAAATGTGCTCACTAGAGTGCCATCTTTATAAGAATAATAAATACATCATGGTGAAAACAGAAAAAACACAGATCTAGGACCAAATTTTAATCTATATAACCATATGAACTTGAGCAATTTGTTTAGCAATTTTTTACCCTTATTTTTTTCACATAAGAAAATAATAGTTCTGGAATAAGAAGATTTATAAGGTTGGGAATTGTCCATGGAAGTAAGCAGAGTGCCAATATACAATAGGGTTCAATACACAAAAATTGTCTAAAGATAATTGTCTTTAGATTTCCATACAAATATTTTAACTTCTCACAGCTTGATATTTTACTGTCTGGGATAATTCTATTTTGGTTCATAACAAACTTAAATATTCTACTAGATTTGCTGATAAAATAAATTATCCGAGTCTGCTTTTATATTTTTTTATATTTTATCTCTATTTATAAAATAACACTGAATGGTGATTTCTGCTCCAAGATGGAGACAGAGTAAGCAGTTGGATGTTCCATTCATATATTCCCAGGAACAATGAAGTTTTAACTAAATTTAAGAACAAACATCCTGAAAAACCAACCAACTTAGGACTAAATGAAGAGGAATCTATAACCAAAAAGTCACAGAATCAGGCACATCAAGACTGGTAGGAAAGGAAGGGTGTAAAAAGGTTTTTCCATCTCCAGGAGCAAGCAGCTTCTGGAAAGTTTTTCCTGAGAAGCGTTCCTCCTAAGCCCCAGACTGGGTGCCCCAACCTAGAGCAACAGAAACTAAAAGAGGTTCTGACACAGCATTTGGCAGCAAAAAGAGCAAGGTTTCTGTCTAAAATAAAGAGTTGGGAGATCTCAGAGACACAGGCACCCTCTTAAAGAGCCAACAGAGAAAATCTCATTAATAACCATTTACCCTGCGCTCTGACGGAGGGAGGTCTGACAGGACAAGAGATGCATAAAAAGAGTGTGAAAATATCATCTTTGGGGAGAGATGTGGTAGAGGAGAGCTACCAGAGCCCCTGTACTGTGTCATTCTCCAATACCAAAGTTGCCATCTTTTATTTTCTTTTTTAACAGAGACAGAGAGAGAGTCAGAGAGAGAAATAGATAGGGACAAACAGACAGGAATGGAGAGAGATGTGAAGCATCAATCATCAGTTTTTCATTGTGACACCTTGGCTGTTCATTGATTGCTTTCTCATATGTGCCTTGACCGTGGGACTTCAGCAGACCAAGTAACCCCTTGCTTGAGCCAGCGACCTTGGGTTCAAGCTGGTGAGCTTTGCTCAAACCAGATGAGCCTGTGCTCAAGTTGGCGACCTCAGGGTCTCGAACCTGGGACCTTTGCATCCTAGTCTAATGCTCTACTCACTGTGCCACTGCCTGGTCAGGCCAAAGTTGTCATCTTTCTTGGGTGGAGCAATTTCTTCCATGAGGCATCATCCTGGGGAAAAGCACTGTCACACTCTGAGAAATATTTCTTGCCCTGCCTATGGAGATTGATTCCCATTGAGAAATAATTGTCCCTGGCCAGGAATCAGGGAGCCTAAAAGCTTCAGGGGGTGACAGTGAATGAGTTGTCTTTATTGAGATCTTGGCATTTCCCCTCACTGTCATGAGAATATGAATGATACTTATGCTTCATGGGAGATTCAGTAGATATTGTCCAGATTGTGGGCAGACCAAAGCTATGAGTATCAGTGGTCATGCATTCTGGATTCCTAGTGGCCACACCTTACTGAGGTATGTGAAAAAATTAAAGGCAGACCTACATGAGGAGCCTTGACATAGAAGCCACACTGACCACCATTCTTAATCCCTGAATTGTCCCTGTGACTAGACTCTACTTGACATTTCTTCAAAGGCTGAGACCATCAAACAACCAGCAGACAGAAGCAGCAGGAGGCTTGTCTCAGGAAACCTTATATTTTTTTGCTGACCTGTCCTCAGGACTGGGCTAGTAAAAACCAGCCTAGATTTGTAGCTTAGTCCTCCCATGTGCACTTAAGCCCAGCAGATACAACCACAAACTCTGGATTTCTTATAGCTCTAAAAAGTGACAGAGAACCAGTTATAAGCAGTGTCTTTAACTGATTTACAACTGATTATCTCTTAAAAATCCTAGAACCAACACATCTCATGGCCAGCTACAGAGAACATCAGACAAAGACCCAACTACTCTCACTAGCAGCATATTCAAAAAGAGTTTCAGGCACTAAATCCAAATGCTACAAATTCTGCTTTCTGTGGTCAACATCTGCACAGCATCTTGCACACATTTGGTGGTGTAAAGAATCATAGTCCACATCTCAGATATCCTGTCTTGCTAAGCTGAGATCCTCAGGGGGAAGGAAGAGAGCCTTAGAGCAGAGACATTTAATGTGTCGTTCCTTGGAGCCTATTATTGGGACCAGATGAGAGGCTTAGCCACCTTCTGGGGGACACAATCAGCCCCAGTGAAAACTCTTAATCTTCCTCCTTGGTGCCTAGGGCTTCTCAGCTAAATGAACTCCTGCACAGAAGACTGTTGGCCCTATCCAACCTGAAACTTCTGCATACTTCACTGGGGAGAAATAGAAGTGGAGTATCCAGCAGTAGCTGAGGGAGTAGGTTCTGAAATAGGGGCCATATTCTCTGAACGGAGCTCCTGGCCAAGAAACCTCTTAACTAAGGGGTGCCACTAACATTGTCCCCCTGACCTCAATTTCCTAACCCACCAAACTTGCAACCTACAGAGGAGTTGATGGATGAGTCTAGCATGAGCTTTATCTACAGTCTTTCTACAGAAGACTCTGTGGAAAGAGCAGGCAGCTTCAAGAGGAGGTGGAGAAGCTAAAAAATAGAGGCAAATCTTATGGAATTTGTGTCCTTTTATGAATCTGCTATCAGCTCTAAGCAGGAAGAAGTCAATCCCACATAGACCCAGGCACAGAATACCCAGATACAAAGAGTAAAAAAAGTGATAGCTATATACAGGTATCCTATGCTGAGTTACAAACAATATTTGTCATCAACAAGTACCCAAATGTCACTCAAGATAACTCAGAACCAACAAAATCAGTAGTGGGTGGCAGACTGCACCAATGTTATACCCAATTAGCCACACAAGTATCATTCATAAAGAAAGAATTCAGCAGGCATCAGACTCTGCTGAGAATAACCATGCCACAGAGGACAGACACTGTACAGTGCCTAATACATGTGATCAAGTTTGACCCCTACAGCTAGCCACCCTGAAGGGATAACTACATCCAAAAATGGGACAACAACATTCAAGACTCACGGATGACAGGAGAGTAAATATAACTCTCAACAAATATTTCTAAAGCAAAGAGTTCAGGTGGCCTGGAGATTAGTACCAGTGAATCCAACTTCCTCATAAAGACATCATAACACATTTCGAGTAAGAGTACTCCTACCTAATACACAGTCAAAATCAAGAGACTGTCTGGCCATGGCCAGTTGGCTCAGCGGTAGAGTGTTGGCCTGGCGTGCAGAGGTCCCAGGTTCGATTCCTGGCCAGGGCACACAGGAGAGGTGCCCATTTGCTTCTCCACACCCCTCCTTCCTCTCTGTCTCTCTCTTCCCCTCCCGCAGCCAGGGCTCCATTGGAGCAGGGATGGCCTGGGCACTGGGGATGGCTCCTTGGCCTCTGCCCCAGGTGCTAGGGTGGCTCTGGTCGTGGCGAAGCGATGCCCCGGAGGGGCAGAGCACCACCCCCTGGTGGGCAGAGCATCACCCCTGGTGGGCATGCCGGGTGGATCCCGGTCGGGTGCATGCGGGAGTCTGTGTGGCTGTCTCTCCCCGTTTCAAGCTTCAGAAAAATACAAAAAAAAAAAAGAGACAGTCTGACCTGTGGTGGTGCAGTGGATAAAGCATCAACCTGGAATGTTGAGGTTGCTGGTTCAAAACCCTGGGTTTGCTCAATCAAGGCACATATGAGAGTTGATGCTTCCTGCTCCTCCCCTTTCTCTCTCTCTCTCTTTCTCTCTCTCTCTCTCTTCTCTAAAATAAATAAATAAATAAGTAAAAAAATCAAAAGACAAAGAAATTTGCCTCAAATGAATCAACAAGCTAATCCCAGAAAAAGAATTAAATGAAATAGAAATAATCAAACTACCTGACATAGAATTTAAAATAATAGTTATTGGAATGCTTAAGTAAGAGTGGATTATATCAGTGAAAACTTAAACAAAGAGATAATAAGCATTATAAAAGACATTAAAACCATAAATAAAATGAGTCAGAAATGACAAATACAAGATCTGAAATGAAGACTACACTAAAAGGAATCAACAGCAGGTTGGATGAAAGTGGTGAACCAAATCAGCAATTTAGAGGACAAGATAAACATAAGAACAGAAGCAGAGCAGCAAAAAGAAAAGAGGATCAAAAACGTTGGCGAAACTCTAAAAAAAGCTCTGTGACAACATCAAGGGTAACAACATTAGCATCATAGACGTTCCTGAATGAGAAGAAAACAAACAAGAAATAGAGAATGTCATAGCTGAAAACTTCCTTGACCTAATGAAGGAAAATGTCAAACAACTTCCAGAAACAGAGAGAGTCCCATAAAGATGAACTCATAAAGGCCCACACCAAGACACATCATAAATAAAACACCAAAGATACAAAGAAAGAATCGTAAAACTGGCAAGAGGAAAATAATTAATTACTCACAAAGTATCCCCCATAAGGCTGATATGTGATATTAACAGAAACATTTTGGGCCATTCTGAACGAGAAAGAAATATTCAAAACGATGCAAAACAAAAACCTATGGCCAAAACTGCTCTATTCAGAAAAGTTCTTATTTAAAATTGAAAGAGAAATAAACAGCTTTCTATACCAAAATAAATAAATAAGCATCAAGGAGTTCATTACCAAAAAAAACAAGTACTATATAAAATGAAAAAGGAAATTGAAAGAAAAAAGATTATTGGTTTAAAAATAAAATGGCAATAAATAAGTACATATCAATAATAAACTTAAATATAAATGGATTAAATGCTCCACTTAAAACATATAGATTAGCTTCATGGATAAGAAAAGAAGACCCATATATATACTGTCTACAAGGGACCCACCACAGAACAAAAGATACACATAGACTGAAAGTAAAATAATGGAAAAAAATGTTCCATGCAAATGGCATTAAAAAAAAAAAAAGAAAAGCTGAGGTAGCAAAACTTATATCTGATAAAATAGAATTTAAACAAAGACTATTGTAAAGGATAAAGTAGGTCACTTACATAATAATAAGAGTAATTTAACAGGAGGATATAACTATTATAAATAATCATGCACCCAAAATAGTTGCATATATATATATATATATATATATATATATATATATATATATGGGATTTTGATGGACATAAAGGGGAAAATCAACAGCAATCCAATAATAGTAAGGTATTTTAACAACTCATCAATTTCAATGGCTAGATCCTCAAGACAGAAAAGAAAGAAACAGGAGCCTTAAATGAGACACTTGATTAAGTGAATTTAATTGATATCTTTAGAACATTTCACACCAAAGCAGCAGAATCAACATTTTTTGCAAGTTTGTATGATATATTCTATAGGATAGACTCCATGTTAGGACAAAAAATAAATCTTCATAAATTTAAGAAGATTGAAATCATCTCAATCATTTTTTTCTGTCCATAATGGCATAAAACTAGAATTCAACTATAATAGAAAAACTAAAAAGCATTCAAACAATTGGAGTCTAAATAGCATGCTATTAAATAACTAATGAGTTAACAATGACATCAAGGAAGAAATAAAATATGTCCTTGAAACAAATGAAAATGAACATACAGCAACACAAAAGATGTCCTGAGAAAGAAGTTCATAGCACTAAAAGCATACCTTAAAAAGCAAGAACGAGTTTAAATAAACATGCATGTAAAAACACTAAGAAAAAGAACAACATATAAAATCCAGAAGAAGTAGAAGAAAGAGAACAATAAAGACCAGAGTAGAAATAAATGATGTAGACTAAAAAATAAAAATATTCAGTGAAACCAAGAGCAGGTTCTTTGGTAAACAAGATTGACTAACCATTAACTAGACCCATCAAGAAAAAAACTCCAATAAATAAAATTAGAAATGAAAGAGAAGTAGCAACTGACATCACAGAAATACAAAGAATTTTAGAAAATTTTATGAACAACAATATGCCAAAGTATTGGACAACCAGGGTGAAATGAATAAATTCCTGAAAACATACACTCTTTCAAAACTGAATCTTGAAGAATCAGAAGAACTGAGTAGACTGATTATAATAAATGAAATTGAAATATTTATTAAAACAAAACAAATAATCTGCCAGCCAACACAATTTTTAGACCAGATGGCTTCACAGGAGAATTTTAACAAGCATTTAAAAATCTAACACTTATAATTCTCAAGCTATTCCAAAAAAATTTAAAAGGAGAAAAGTTTTCTAAATTAATTTTAAGAGACAAGCATTATCCTAACTCTAGAACCAGGTGGTTGACATTAAAAAAAAAAAAAAAAAAAAAAAAAAAAAGTTGGCCAGTATCCTCAGTGAATATAGATAGATACTAAAAATTTCAACAAAGTATTAGCAAACCTGACCCAGCAATACACCAAAATGATCATACATTATGATTAAGTGAGATTTATTCTGGGCAGGCAAGGCTAGTACAATAGTCACAAATCAATAGACATGTTTTAGCACATAAAATCACACGATCATATCACTAGATGCAGAAAAAGCAGTTAATGAAATCTAGCACCCATTATGATCAAAACTTTCAGTAAAGTGGAAATACATATCTCAACATAATAAAGGCCAACTATGACAAACTGACAGTCAACATTATAATCAATGGGCAAAAATTAAAATCAATCTCCTTAAGATCAGAAACATGAGCCTAACCAGGCAGTGGTGCAGTGGATAGATCATCAGACTAGGAAGCAGAGAACCCAGGTTCAAAACCCTGAGGTCACAGGCTGGAGCATGAGGTCACTGGATTAAGCAAGGGATCCCTTGCTCTGCTGTAGCCTCTTGGTCAAGGCACATATGAGAAAGCAATCAATAAACAACTAAGGTGCTGCAATGAATTGATGTTTCTCATCTCTCTCCTTTCCTGTCTGTCTGTCCTTATCTGTCCCTCTATTCATCTCTCTGTCTCTGTTAAAAAATTATCAGAAACAAGACAAGGGTGACCCTTTTGACTCTTTTATTTAACATAGTACTGGAAATCACATCCACAACAATCAGATAAGAAGAAATAAAAGTCATCTAAATTGTAAAAAAAGTAAAACTGTCATTTTTTGTTGATGACATGATAGTTAGTATACATAGAAAACCTTAACATCTCAGCCAAAAACAAAAGCAAAAAACCTACTACACCTGATAAATAAGTTTAACAATGTGACAGATATAAAATTCATATTCTTAAGTCAATGGCATTGTTATAAATCAATAATATACTTTTAAAAAAATAAATTAAGGATACAATTCCTTTCACTATTTACTTTTTAAAATTCATTTTAAAGAGAGTGAGAGAAGAGGGGAAAAGCAGAAAACATCAACTCTCATATGTACCTTGACCAGGCAGGCCCAGGGTTTCAAACTCATGACCTCAACATTCCAGGTCAATGTTTTATACACTGTGACACCACAGTTCAGGCCTCCTTATTATTGCAACAACAAAAAATATATAAATAATGTACCTAGGAATAAATTTAACCAAGGAGTTAAAAGACTTGTACTCAGATATTTAAAAAAAACATTGAAGAAATAAATCATAAAATATACAAACAAGTGGAAGATATACAATGTTCTCGAATAGGAAAAATTAACATTATCAATATGTTCACACTCTCCAAAGCAATCTACAGATTGAATGCAATTCTTATTAAAATATCAGTGGCATACTTCACAGATCTATAATATCCCCAAAATGTATATGAAACCAAAAAAGAACCCAAATAGCCTCAGCAGTCTTGAAAATGAAGAACAAAGTGTGAGGTATTATACTTTCTGATAACAAGCTATATTACAAGGCCATTATAATCAATACAGACTGATACTGGAATAAAAACAGATATACAGATCAATAGAACAAAACAGAGAAACCAGAAATAAAATCATGCTTTATAGTCAATTTATATTTGACAAAGGAGTCAAGAGTATACAATAAAGAGTCTTTTTAAAAAATGCTGTTGGGAAAATTGGACAAGTAGAGGCAAAAAAAACAAAACTAGACAACCAGCTTACATCATTCACCAGCAAAACCAAAATTAAATACTTAAGTGTAACTTGCAAAATCATAAAAAATCTAGAAGAAAACATATACAGTAAACTCTCAAACATTTCTCACAGCAATATTTTCACCAACAGATCTCCACAAGAAAGTGAAATAAATGACTAAATAAACAAGTGGGGCTATATCAAACTAAAAAGTTTTTGCACAGCAAAAGCCACCATTAACAAAATAAAAGGACAACACATTCAATGAAATAACATAATCACTGATACATCTCATAAGGAATTAATAAACAAAATTTATAAAGAACTAAAACATAACACCAGGTAGGCAAACAATTCAATTAAAAATATGGGTAAAGGACCTGAATAGATACTTCTCCATAGATAATATAAATATGGCCAATAGGCATATAAAAAATGCTCAATGTCACTAATCATTTGAGAAATGCAAATTAAAACCACACCTACCAGAATGGCTTTAATTAACAAATCAACAAACAACAAGTGCTGGCAAGGGTGTGAAAAAAAGGAAATTCTTCTGTACTGCTCTTGGGAATGCAGACTTGTGCAGCCACTAAAGAAAATAGTATAAAATTTTCTCAAAAAAATTTTAAATATAACTGTCTTATGATCCAGTTATACCACTTTTAGAAATATATTCTAAGAATCCCAAAACACTGATTCAAAAAAAGATATGCAACCTCATGTTTATTGCATCATTGCCTACAATAGCTAAAACCAGAAACAGCTCAAATGTCCATCAGTGGATGCGTGGATAAAAAGCAATGGAAGATATTCACAATGAAATACTACATGGCCATGAAAAATAAAGAAATTTTACATTTTATTATGACATGAATGGACCAGAAGATTATTATGCTAAGTGAAATAAACCAGGCAGATAAAAAAAATGTCATGTTATCTCACTTATATAAGAAATCTAATAAAAACTGTGAAATGAGGAATGGAATAGAGGCAGAGGTGGGGTCATGGGGAGCAGAGAGACATCTGTCAGAGAAAAGGGGGATGAGGGGATTGGATCAGAGAAGGTGAAGGGATTAGCTAAATTATATATACATTACACTTAGATACAGACAACTAGGTAGCAAGTCCCAGAGAGAAAGAGAAGATAGTGTTAGGGGAGAGAAGGCTAAGGAGATAAAATGGGAATAGAAAGAGACTTTACATGAGGCATGGGGGCATGATGAGGTATGTGGAGGGTGTTATATTGAGTAAGTCACTTGAAATAATTTCAACACAATAAAATAAAAATAGTTTTTTTAATTAAAAAATACTATAATGGCCCTGACCAGTTGGCTCAACACTAGAGCTCTGGCTTGGCTTGTGGATGTCCTGGGTTCAATTCCTGGTTAGGGCACACAAGAGAGGCACACACCTGCTTGTCCACCCCTTCATCTCTTCCTCCTCTCTATCTTTCTCTTATCCTTCCACAGTCAAGGCTCCATTAGGGTAATGTTGGCCTGGGTGTTGAGAATATCATGGTGGCCTTGGCCTCAGGTGCTAGAATGGCTCTGGTTGCAATAGAGCAATGCCCCAATTGGGAGAAGTGTCCCCCCTAGTGGGCATGCTGAGTGGATCTCAGTAGGGCACATGCAGGAGTCTGTCTCTCTGCCTCACCGTTTCTCACTTCAGAAAAATACAAATAAATAAATAAACAAACAAACAAACATATAGACTGTAAAAACCAACATAAAATAAAATAACTTGAAATATTAAAATTTTATTTCTTGAATGCATTTATTTATAGGATCATATGGTTTTTGTTGTTTGTTGATATAGTATATTACATTAATCATTTTACATATGTTGAACCATCCCTGTTTCTGAGACTAATCCCATTTGATCATGGTAAATTATTTTTTTAATGCGTTCTTGTATTTGATTTGCTAGCATTTTGTTTGGAATTTTTGAATCTGTATTCATTAGAGATATTGGTCTGTAGTTTTATTTATTTTTTTTATGTTGTACATGCCAGGTTTTGGTATGAGGGTTATATTGCCCTTATAAGATGTGTTTGGAAGTATTGCTTCTCCTTCAATTTTTTTGAAGATTTTGTAAAGGATAGGAAAAAATTCTTCTTTGAATGTTTGGTAGAATTCACTAGTATAGCCATCTGGCCCCGGGCTTTTATTTTTGGCGAGGTTTTTGATAGTTGTTTCTATTTCCTCCCTGCTTCTGGGTCTATTTAGGCTGGCTACTTCTTTATGATTCAGTCTAGGAAAATTGTATTGTACAAGGAATGTATCCATTTCTTCTAGATTGTTAGATTTGGTGACATATATAGTATTCTACAATAATCTTTTGTCTCCTTTTATGTTTAAAACACTCAACAAAATGGGTATAAAAATATCTCATTATAATAAAGGCCATTTATGACAAACCATTAGCTAACACCATATGAAGTGGTGAAAAACTGAAAACATTTCCCCTAAAATCAGTAACAAGACAAAGATGCCCACTCTCTCCACTCCTATTCATCATAGTGCTGGAAGTTCTAGCCAGAGCAATCAGACAAGAGAAAGAAATAAAAGGCATTCATATTGGGAAAGAAGAAGCAAAAATTTCACTTTTTGCAGATGATATGATCCTATATATAGAAAACCCCAAAGACTCCAAAGAAAGGCTATTAGAAACAATAAACCAATACAATAAGGTCACAAAATACAAAATTCATATACAGAAGTCTATTGCTTTCTTATATGCTAACAATGAAACAGGAAAATGAACTAAAAAATAATCCCCTTTCCAGTTGCAACAAAAAAATAAAATAAAATACCTAGGAATAAACATAACAAAGAATGTAAAGGACCTATATAATGAAAACTACAAAGCATTATTAAAGGAAATCAAGAGACACAATGAAATGAAAAAATATTCCTTGTTCATGGATAGGAAGAATAAATATAGTTAAAATGGCCATATTACCCAAAGCAATATACAGATATAATGCAATTCTCATCATAATTCCAATGTCATTTTTTAAAGAAATTGGACAAAAAATCATCAGGTTTGTATGGATCCATAAAAAAAACTCTGATAGCCAAAGTAACACTAAGGCTAAAAACAAAGCTGGAGGCATTGCAATACTTGAATTCAAATTAAAATACAGAGCCATGATAATCAAAAAAGCATGGCATTGGAAGAAAAATAGGCACAGTTCAATGAAACAGAATAGAAAGCCCAGAAATAAAAGCACATATAGATGGTCAAAATATATTTGACAAAGTAGCCAAAAAGACACAATGGAGAAATGAAAGCCTCTTTAATAAATGGTGCTGGGAAAATTGAAAAGCCAAATGCAAAAGAATAAACTTCAACTACAGTTTATCTCCTTGCACAAAAATTAACTCAAAATGGATCAAAGACCTAATTATAAAATCTGAAACAATAAATGACATAGAAGAAAACATTGGTACTAAACTCATGGACCTTGGTCATTGAGAAAATTTTATGTATTTGTCTCCAAAGGCAAGGGAAGTAAAGGCAAAAATAAATGAATGGGGCTACATCACACTAAGTAGCTTCTGCACAGCAAAAGAACCTGGCAACAAAACAATCAGACAGCCAAATAAATGAGAAATGGTATTTTCAAATATCTCAGATAAGGGGCTAATATCCAATATATATATAACTTACAAAACTCAGCAACGAACAAGCAAAGAATTCAATAAAAAGTGAGAGGAGGACATGAACAGACACTTCTCTCAAGAAGAAATGCAGATGACCAATAGATGTTTGAAAAGATGCTCAGCTTCACTAGCTATAAGAGAAATGCAAATCAAAACTACCACCTCACACCTGTTAAATTAGCTATTTTCAACAGGACAGATAGTAGCAAATTTTGGAGAGGCTGCAAAGAAAAAGGAACCCTCATTCACTGTTAGTGGGAATGTAAATTAGTTCCATACAACCATTATGGAAGAATGTATGGCAATTCCTCAAAAAAGTAGGAATAGGCCCCGGCTGGTTAGCTCAGTGGTAGAGCGTCGGCCTGGCATGCAGGAGTCCCAGGTTTGATTCCCAGCCAGGGAACACAGAAGAAGGGCCCATCTGCTTCTCCCCCCCTCCTTTCTCTCTGTCTCTCCCTTCCCCTCCTGCAGCCAAGGTTCCATTGGAGCAAACTTGCCCTGGGCGCTGGGGATTGCTCTATGGCCTCTGCCTCAGGTGCTAGAATGGCTCTAGTTGCAACAGAGCAATGCCCCAGATGGGCAGAGCTTTGCTCCCTGGTGAGCATGCTGGGTGGATCCTGGTCGGGCGCATGCGGGAGTCTGTCTGAATGCCTCCCCATTTCCAACTTCAGAAAAATACAAAAAAATCCCCACAAAAAAAGTAAGAATAGAACTACCTTATGAACAGCAATCATTCTACCTGGTATATACCTCCAAAACTAAAAAAAAAAAAATGGGTACTTAAAGACACATGCACCACCATGTTTATCACAGCATTGTTCATGGTGTCCAAGGCATGGAAACAACCAAAAAGCCCTTCAATAGATGACTGGTTAAAGAAGATGTGGTACATATATACTATGGCATACTACTCAGCCATAAGAAATGATGACATTGGATCATTTACAACAACATGGATGGACCTTGATAACATTATAATGAGTGAAGTAAGTAAATCAGAAAAAAAAACTGAGATCTATACAATTCCATACGTAGGTGGGACACAAAATTGAGACTCATGCACATAGATAAGAGTGGAGTGGTTACCAATGGGAAGGGAAAGGAGTAGAAGAAAAGGGTGGGGGAGAATAAAGAGAAACAAAAATAAGGTGATGGAGAATGATTTGACTTTGGTTGATGGTTATGTAATGTAATTGATGGTCCAAATGATGTGGAGATGTTTTCTCTAAATCTATGTACTCTAGTTGACCAATGTAACCCTTTAAATTTAATTGTCTAAGTAAAAATAAATAAATAAATAAATAAATAAATAAATTTCTGTA
Source organism: Saccopteryx bilineata (assembly GCF_036850765.1). NCBI lineage: Eukaryota > Metazoa > Chordata > Mammalia > Chiroptera > Emballonuridae > Saccopteryx > Saccopteryx bilineata. The sequence goes on from NC_089502.1 coordinate 21,615,816, forward strand.
TGTCGAAATTATTTTCAGGTGCCAGTAAAAAAAATTAAAACATTCATATTTTCTGTTACTTGCCTTGATTTGCATAAGTTTTGAAAAAATAAGATTTTAAAAATGGTTTTTAATAATCTGGATGTTCCTGAGTTATAGGCTAATATTCATCCATTATGTATCCTGCTGACAGTTTTCTGTAAGCAGTTCTGTCTCCATCTGTTTACAAATCTGTCTTGCATTTTTCAAATCAATATTAATAAATTATAGTTTTCTTAAACATACTGAACCAAAAAGGAAATAAGATGGGAGAAAAGGAGAACTATATAAAATAAATACATCCATGCCAATTACTATGACATCAATGGCTTATCTAATTTATAGGGGACCAGTAAGCATACAGTTTATATAATGTGCTTTGGCCTACAGGTGATATTCAGCTCACAGAGATGTATGCCTTTATACAAATTCAGTTGATTCAAAATAATTAAAATTCAATTCTGAGAGAAAAATCTTTGTGACCTTGGCATAGGCAAATATTTTTCAGATAAAACACCAATAGCTCCAACTTTAAAAGGAAAAATAATGATAAATTGGAGTTCACCAAAATCTGTCATGTGTGCTTTTTGAAAGACATTGCTGGAAGAATGACAAGTCAGGCAACAGACTAAGAGAAAATACTTTAAAATCATAAATTTCATAAAGGATTTGCATCCAGAATTTAAAGGAAACTTATAATTAAATATATTAAATCAACAACCCAATTAAAACATGATAAAAGTTTTTAGCTGAACAGTCTACCAAAGAAAATATACAAATGGAAAATAAGCACATAAAATCACACTCAATACCATAACCATTATGGAAATATAAATTAAAGCAACAATGAAATTTTACTATTAATACAAACATATCATAATGGCTTAAAAAAACTGGAAAACCAAGTGTAAGATGTGGAAGCAATTTAAACTTGCATTCATTGGATAGATCTTAAAATATTTCTCTAAGTAAACATTTTGTATATTATTAAACAGAAACTTACCGCACAATCAATAAACTTCACTCATAGGTGTTCACTGAAATATAATGAAAACTTACATTTACACAGAAATCTGCACATGAATGTTTATTACTGAATACCAAAATATAGAAACAGCACAAATATTGTTCAACTAAAAAGTGGATAAACAAGTTGTGGTTTATTCGCACAATTGAATGTAGTAATACTGCCAATAAAGAGAAACAACTTACTGATAATTCAATAAACTGGGTGAATCTTAAATGCATTATGCTAAGTGAAAGAAGCCAGAGTCAAAAGTTTTCCTACTGAATACTATACACTATAGTATTCTTTATGGCATTGTTGGTAAGAAAAAAACTACAAATACACAAAGCAAAACAAAAGTACAAGTTGCGAGGATGTCGTAGACTACAAAAGGACACAGGGATTTGGGAGATGATGCAACTGTATCTTGATTGTGGTGGTGCTTACATATCCATCCATTTTTATGCATTCTCAGAAATTTATAATTAAAAGGAAAAATTTTACTGTGTGTAAATTATACTTTTAAGAAAATGTGGGTAAATACTGGTACAATAATTTACAGATTTTGCATGTAATTATTTAATATTTTATCTTTGGACAAAAAAGAAAAATAAAGCAACACTAGAATAAATTTTTGTTATTCAATAAATATTTCCAGAACCCCAACTGTAAGTCAGATACTTCTGAACAATTAGGATAAATTTGAGAATAAAGCAAACAAAAATCTCCATATTTATGGAACCTATATTCCATAATAGGAAAGGGGAGACAGACAGTTACCACGTGTGTGTGTGTGTGTGTGTGTGTGTACAAATTAAATAGGAAGGCAGACATTCATGAATGCTATGAAGAATGATAAAACAAGTAGCTGATAGTGTCGAAAGTGGTGAAATGTAAAATAATATAGATAAAGAAAGCTTCACTGAAAAGGTGCCTTTGAACACACATCTGAAGGAGAAAAGGTAGCTAGATGTGCATTTTTCTGTCCTTCAGGAAGAGACATGTCAAGGGAAAGGCCTTGTGACAGAAATGTACCAGGTATGTTCGAAGAACAATATATCAGCCAGTGTGCCTAAGTTAGAGGAAGAGGAAGAATAGATGTCAGAAAGTTAAGAGGAGCCAGACTGAACATGGCCTTGTTTTCATTGCTGTGGAAAAACCATGAAAGTGTTTTCAAAACAGAAATGACTGCATATGGTTACACTAAAAAACCTAGACTTACTACAATATGGGTAGAAAAAGTAGAAATAGCAAGACTACAATGCTATTTTCATAATAAAGATGAGAAATAATGAGTTAGATCAGAGTAGGCACAGTAGAAAGAGTGAGATGATGTTCAATTATATTTGGAAAGCAAAATCAATAAGGTGTGCAAATATTGGTAAGATGAGGGATAAGAAAGAGAGGATTCAAAGATGACTATAAAGTTTTTTACTTAAGCTATTATAGAAATAAAGATATCATTTATTAAGAAGCAGCATGTTTAGGGAGAGGGAATATATAGCGTTGGGATTTAAATAAATTACATTGGCAATGCCTAAGATAACAAATTGAAGAAGTCAGTTAGGCAGTTTGGTATGATTATAGAGATCAAGGTTTTGGGTAGAAATATAGATAAAATGTAAATCATAGGATTAGATGAGGTCACTGGGAGAATGAAGATAAATTAAAAAGTAATAACTATGTGTGGTGCCAGGTTGGTACTCGAATTCCAGGAGCTATATGATTCCATAAACTATATGATTGTTTAATCACTGTGCTGTACACCTGAATCTAATGCAAAATAATATTGAATGTAAACTGCAATTAAAAAATAAAAAGATTAAATAGTGAGTCATTCTGTCAGAGCACACCTTCTCCATAAGGGATAATTTAAGTGGAGATCCCCAAGGTAAAAAAAGCATTAGGAGCCAGGAGAAGATGGTGCATGCTTCAAGGCTTTATTTCTGCTTAATTTCTGCTGCTCTTGGTCCTATAGCTGCTGCTGTTATTTCTGCTATCCCCCCTGTCTCCTCAGTCTCAAGTCTCAAATCTCCTAAATTCTCAGTCTCAAGTCTTCTCAGTCTTCTGAATCCTGTGTCTCCTGTCTCCTGGATTTTAATGTCTCTTGTCCTCTAAATTTTAATGTCTTCTGTGTTCCACCTAGCAGTGCCAGCACAGGTAGATATCGGGCTCAAGGACAATAGCAATATGGGGCCAATATCACATCAAATATTAGATCAGTGTGGTGATGTGAATTTGCTGAGCCAGCTGTTTATAGCGGAAAAAGGTAGTCTTCTGGGCTGTTGACCTAGAAACGAAGTCAGCTAGCCCAAATATGCATGGGAGCTGGTACTAGGGCACAGAGTCAGGGAAGCTGGTGCTGCTTGCAGTTTCTCACAAGAACCAGAGCTCACATTCTGGTTTTCACTATTAGGGTCCCCACACATTCCAAGGACAAAGCTCAAGATGACCTAAGTGTTTAGATGCCAGTGTGTAGATAAGGAATCAACAAAGGATATTAGAAGGAGTAATTGCTAAAGTAGAACAAAAACCAAAAGTATTTTCCCCAGAAGCTAAGTAAAGAACTTGCTTCAAGGGGAGGGGAATAATCAGTTGTGTCAAATACGTTTAATATGTTAAGAAAGATAAGGACTTAAAATCAAAAATGGATTTCATAAAATGGAAGTCATTGGTGACATTAAAAAGGGATATATTAGTGGAGTGATAAGGTCAAATGTCTCATAGAATTGGGATCTGGAGTGAAATGAGAGAAATTAAAGAGAGCAAGTAAATAACATGCCACTAAAATTTTATTGCCAAGAGGAGAAGCAAAATGTGATGGCAGCAGAAAGGGCATAAAATGACATGGCATCTAAAGAGGTTTTTGTTTTGTTTTGTTTTCCTTAAGATGAAAGGATATCTGCAGTTTAAGGCACAGGGAAATTAGTAATGTGGGAAAAACTAAGAAAATTGCTCAAATCTTATCTTTTAATATGTTAAAGAAAACAGGATCTAATGGATAAGTAGAGAGTTTAGTCTCCAGAAACACAGTTCATCTAGAGAATTGAAAGGCATTTGGGTAAAGACCATGGTATAGGTGAATGCATAGATGTGGTGATAAGGGCTTATAAAAATTTGTTTCTGATTATTTATATTTTCTCAATGGACTTCAAAAGAAAAATCCCATCACAGTGAAAAATGGGGAGGAACTAAAAGAGGTATGTGAAGAATAGAGGGGAGATAAATAAATTCAGCCTGTCTTGACAAATTATTCCCACATTTTCATATAAGTTTTCATTTATTTATTTATTTATTATTTATTTATTTATTTATTTTGTGGCAGAGACAGAGAGAGTCAGAGAGAGGGACAGATAGAGACAGACAGACAGGAAGGGATAGAGATGAGAAACATCAACACCCAGCTGCAGGTCCTCAGTTGTTCATTGATTGCTTTCTCATTGATTGCCTTGACTGTGGGCCTTCAGCAGACCGAGTAACTCGTTGCTTGAGCCAGAAACCTTGAGCTCAAGCTGGTGAGCATTTTGCTCAAACCAGATGAGCCTGTGCTCAAGCTGGCAACCTCGGTGTCTTCAACCTGGGTCCTCACCACCCCAGTCCGGTGCTCTATCCACTGCGCCACCACCTCGTCAGGATATAACTTTATTTTAAGTTGTACCTTTTCATGTGTTGCTAGTGGGGCTAAACAAACATTCATAAGAAGGAACTATATTTCAAGTGATGGTGACAATGCTGATGCAAGCTATTATTGAGTACCTACTATATTTAAATCATTCTATGTAAATAACCTCTAATTCTCACAATTGCCCTGCAAAGTACAAAAATATTATTATTTTGCATTCATAGAAAACCAAATTTCAGAAAAGGTAATTCACTTTCCATTCCAGATCTAAGAAAATCTGTCATCACATATACCTAGATCTTGTTCCTTAGCAAGTGTGTTTGAAAGTGATTACCCTTCCCTAACCAGGCAGTGTCACAGTAGATATAGCATTGGCCTGTGATGTGCAGAGGACTCAGGTTTGAGACCCTGAGATTTCTGGCTTGAATGTGGGCTCATCGGCTTCAGCATAGGCTCACCAGCTTGAGTGCTGGGTCACTGACTTGAGTATGGGATCATAGAAATGATCCATGGTTGCCGGCTTGAGCCTAAAGGTCACTGGCTTGAAACCCAAGGTCACTGGCTTGAGCCTAAGGCTGCTGGCTTCAGCAAAATTTCACTGGCTCAAGTAGAGCCCCCTAGTCAAGGCACATATGAGAAAGCAATTAGTGAACAACTAAGATGCTGCAATGAAGGATTGATGCTTCTTGTCTCTATATCTTTAAATATATTTCCAACTTACAAAATCATATCATTTAATTGTACCACTATTTTTGTTAGAATTTTCAAATATTTACAGAATTATGCCATATATTTGATATAAAATCTATTAAAATATGCTTAGTAATAAATTTAAATGTCCATGTTTAAATGAATGTATCCCAGGGTATAATGAGAACTTGCAGAGATTAAAGAGTCTTTAATCCATGACTGTTGAGGTTTTATGAAAAAATGGAAAAGTTGCTTCAACATGAGGATGACACTGTACCCAAAATCCAATGATGTCTGAAGAGACTAACACTTAACCTCAACAACATTCTGTATTATTAATATAAGGGTTCAAATCCCTTGGAAAAATAAATGTAGAGCCCTAGAAGACAACAGTGGTTCACTAAAAGGCCTGTCATATTAGGTTATTTTATTTTTTTGAGTGGCTGCTCAAAGAAACAGTACATTGTTTCAAAAAGAATATGACTAAAAATTTCAGGTTATTTTTGTGAACAAGATTAAGAAATATACTTTATGGTAGTACAAATAATAGAATAAGTAAATATTTAAATGACCATTTTGAAAGGATACAGAATAATTTGGACAATTGGCCAAATGTAGAGGATTAATCACTTATGTTCTATCTTATGGAGGGGGCATCAACATTTGTCACTTATATATTTATTTTAGCCATTTATTTGATCTGGTGCCAACTTAAATTACAAAAAGCAGCTCAAAAATGTAGTTGTCCCTGTGTATAGAAGGGGAATTACAAGCAGCAATGTTGCTATGGTCCCCTTTATTTCCTGCACTATAAGTAATAAATCATGTTGTTATCACCAAAATTCTAACATCATGATGCTGTGTATTTCAAATTTACTTCTGCTTTATATATTTATTTATCCTGTGAAATAATATTATGCACTTGAAAAACTTTGTAACAAAACATTATTCTATCATTTCAAATAAACATTTGTAAAACAAAAAATAAAATACTGCATTCAACAAAAGCAATGAACATTCCTTAAAATATACATAGAACATCAATCAAAACAAATCATATGCAAAACCAGAAAATCTCAATTAATTTATTTTTAATTTTATTTATTCATTTTTAGAGAGAGAGAGGGAGAGAGACAGACAGAAAGGGAGAGAGAGGCAGAGAGAGAGAAGGGGGGAGGAGCTGGAAGCATCAACTCCCATATGTGCCTTGACCAAGCAAGCCCAGGGTTTTGAACCGGTGACCTCAGCATTTCCAGGTCGACGCTTTATCCATTGCCCACCACAGGTCAGGCCTCAATTAATTTAAATACAAGTTGCCCTAGCCGGTTGGCTCAGTGGTAAAGTGTAGTCCCAGAGTGTTGATGTTTTCGGTTTGATTCCCTGTCAGGGTACACAGGAGAAGCACCTATCTGCTTCTCCACCCTTTCCCTTCTTTCTTCTATCTATCTCTTCCCCTCCCACTGCCAAGGCTCCATTGAAGCAAAGTTGGCCAAGGCACTGAGGATGGCTCCTCAGGAGCTAGAATGGCTCTGGTTGTAACAGAACAATGACCTAGATGGGCATAACATCGCCCCTTAGTGGGCATGCCAGGTGAATCCTGGTCGACACATGCAGAAGTCTTTCTTTTTGCTTCCTTGCTTCCCACTTAAGAAAAATACAAAAAATAAAAATAAAAAAATGAAATATAAGTTATACAGTAAATTTTGGGGACCACAGAAAATTAAGTTAGAATTTCTTTTTATTTTTAAATGTCATTAAGAAAATTAAATTTAAAAGGATGACATTGATAATAAGAGTACATAGGTTTCAGGTAAACATTTCTATAACATTTGAAATATTGATTATATTACATATCCAGCACAAAAAGTCAAATAATTTTCCATAATGTTATATTTGTCCCAGTTTACATCCTTTCCCCAACCACTCTCTGATCTCCCTCCTCCACATTCCCCTTCCCCTGGTAATCACTTCAGTTTTATTGATGTCCCTGAGTCTCAGTTTTATATCCCGCCTACATATGAAATCATAGAATTCTTAGCTTTTTCTGATTGACTTATTTCACTCAGTATAATGTTCTCAAAGTCCATCCATATTGTCATAAATAGCACTATATCATCATTTCTTATGGCTGAGTAGTATTCCACTGTATATATGTACCACATCTTCTTTATTCAATCTTCTATCGAAGGATACTTTGACTGTTTCCATGTTTTGGCCACTGTGAAAACTGCTGTGATAAACATGAGGATGTATGTGTCTTTATGTACCAATGTTTTTGAATTTCTTGGGTAGATATCCAGTAGAGGGATTGGTGGGTCATATGGTAATTCTATTCTTATTTCTTTGAGGAACCACCATACTTTTTTTCATTAATGTTTGTTCTAGTTTGCATTCCTACCAGCAGTAAATGATGGCTCTTTTTTCTCCATAGTCCCTCAAACACTTGTTATTACCTATCTTGTTGATAATAGGCAATCTGACAGGTGTGAGATGGTATCTCATTAGAATTCTCATTTGCATTTCTCAAATAACTAGTGAGGATGACCATCTTTTCACATATCTATTGGCCATTTTTATATCTTCATGGGAGGCATGTCTGTTCAAGTCCTCTCCCAATTTTTTAATTGGATTGTTTGCTTGTTTAATGCTGAGATTTTGCAGTTCTTTATATATTTTTGGATATTAACCCTTTATCAGAGCTGTTGTTTGCAAATATCTTCTCCCATTAAGTTGATTGCTTATTTTTTTGCCAGTTTCTTTTGATGTGCAGAAGCTTTTTAGTTTGTTATAGTCTCATTCAGTTTTTTTTGTCTTTAATTCCCTTGTCTTGGGGTCAAATTCATAAATTGTTCTCTACAGCCAAGATCTATGAGCTTAATACCTATATTTTCTTCTATTAATTTGAAGAAATATGCTATGAAGACATGCACAATTAGGAAAACAATTAGAGATAGAAAGGCAATGTAGGGTGAAAGCCCTGAGCAGATGAGAGTCCATAGCTTCTCTGGCCCCATTCTGGAAACAACAAAACAGCAGGATAAGATTCAGAAATTTTTTTAGGCTATCAGAAGATAAATTAGAAGTCAGCATGTTTTTTCCCTTTATTTTACCCCCTATAAACTCCTTCTGTCTGCCTTCTTGAGTTGTTTGCACTGGCGAATAAATATCTGAGGCTGGGGATGGGGTTACAGCCCTTTGGTCTGTGGAAAAGGCTGTAGCCTCTTCTTGATCCCTTGGAACACCTGGTCTTTGAGCAGTTCATTATCAACATGTGAAGTGATGTCCCATGTGAGGATTGGGAATCAAACATAAGGTTTGTTACTTAGTCATTCATTGTCACAGCAACAAATGATTCCCCACATGAGGAACCAGATGAAATGACCTCCTAAAGCCTGGTAAAGGAAAAGGATGTCTGATGACTTTTTTCTTTGGTGAGGAACACAAAGATGAGACTAGCTCTTGGATGCTTGTGGTAACATCACATTTTGGGATCAAGGCAAGGGATTTCACCTTCCTTTTATCCTTTTCCTATATCATGAAGAATTCCCTTTCCCTGAGCAGCAGATTTACAAATTACAGTTACAAGGACTCCTTCAAGCTGCAGGGTATCAAGAAACAGATCAGAATTTAACTGCCCTCTTGGTCATTATCCAACAGCAGTGCCCTCAGCATCCCAAGGAGGGAAGTTTAGACTTAGAAGATTGGGGAAGTACTTTTTTTTTACCAAGAGGATGTTTAAAGCAATTGGGATAGAATATGAAATGATACCTAGGGACTGAAAAGGGCTGGTAAAAACTGTTCTCACTACCTTGTCAGAACCTCAGACCAGCCCTTCCCCCTATGTATTTCACCAACCATAATCAGAAAGGACGTAGCTACAGAAGCAGAGACTTTCAGCGCTTTTCCTTAAACAACAAAAGGCCGACAAGTTAGGTTTGGGTCCAAAGCTTCTTTACTTTCAGAACCCCTTTAAAAACTCAAGTTTCCCTCACCCAATCCTCCCCTGCCCTTAAGCAATTCTCCTCACACTGGGAAGGTTCTGAGAAGTGTCCTTGGGACAAGGCCTTCAGGAGGGACTTGAGGTTCGGGAAAGGGAGAGAGTCTATGACCAAGGCCATAAACCCATTACAACTGTGGGAAAGAAGAACATTTTCAGAAAGATTACAGGCAGAAACTAATAGCAACTATGTAGCCTGGATTTTGTGTGTGTCCTGACAGGCTAATTAAAACTCAATCTAAATTTTTTTTCATGAAGTTCCAGCAAAACAGATTGTAAAAACCCACTATGACCTGACCTGTGGTGGTGCTGTGGATAAAGCATCGACATGGAACACTAAGGTTGCTGGTTCAAAACCCTGGGCTTGCCCAGTGAAGGCATATATGGGAGTGAATGCTTCCTGCTCCTCCCCCTTCTCTCTCTTTCTCTCTCTCTCTCTCTCTTTATTCTGCCTCCATCTCTCTCCCTCTTTATTTTTTAATATTTATTTATTTATTCATTTTAGAGAGGAGAGAGAGTGAGAGAGAGAGAAAGAGAGAGAGAGAGAGGAGCAGAAAGCATCAACTCCCATATGTGCCTTGACCAGACAAGTGCAAGGTTTTTAACCAGTGACCTTAACATTCTAGGTCGACACTTTATCCACTGTACCACCACAGGTCAGGCTCCCCCCAAAAAAGAATAAATTCATTTTAAGAAGCCAATATGATCAAGTACTAATTTTGTTGTGTTTATGCAAATTACCAGGCCAAGTTAATGTTCTTAACAAAATAAAAATGTTTGTTTTCCATAGGTTTACAAAAGGTTCCTGTTATCTCTCTTATGTCTTCTAAAATATAAGTTTGTTTTCCAAAGAAAGAAACTGTTTCTAAAGATCATGAAATATGTTCATAAAAGTATCAATCTAAAATTGCTTGATATTGGCTTAGTTGTCACTGAATGTTAAGGTTGTTAGAAGTTGAGAGTTCTGATTAATTAGAAAAAAAGTTGTATAGTTTTAATGATAGAAGTTATAAGGTATAAAGATATTCTTTAAAAAAAAGAAAGTAAATTGTTTGAAACCTGATTATTTCAGAATAGTGAAGAAGGTTTGTGTAAATTGCAGACATTTTTTGTAAGTTGCAAAAGGTTGTGCAGGTTGTAGAAGGTTTGTGCAGAGAAAGAAAGGATTTTAGAAATGACTATTCTGAAAGGAAAATAAAAATAAATATTAGAACATTCTGAGAGGCTTCAGGAGCTTCAGAAGTCCACCCAAACTTACAAATATTATAGAAAGAGCCAATGGCTTTCTAATGAATCCACCTTTGGAAATAAGGTTATAAAAGAGGACACTTAACTCACTCTCAAGCATTCAGGAAGTACCTGATGTCACCTGGGACACTTTAAAACATCTAACCAGGTATGAAAAAATCTTGCAAAATACAGACACTCCTGTAACCCCTAAAATACCTATTTATCTCTATGTTTATCCTTCACTTTCCACTGCATCCACTTAACTATCTTACTCTCTGTTAGTCTTTACTAAAAAAAAGGGGGGGTGGGATATGCAGGAATATACTATAAAGACTCTCACAGTTAGGAAAACAATTGGAGACAACATGGTGCCCTAGGGTGAAATGTAGAAGATGACCCTGCACCAATGTAAATGGCAGTTAACTGCAGAGAAAGGGTTAATTGGAGACAAGAGAACTTGGAGTATATTAGCCATGGAGAGATACTGGCCTGGGTTACTTGAATGCAAGTACACAGGATTCTTGGAGGAATGCCTCCAAGAACCAGATGTCCTTTGTGATTGATAAGCTCTGGGACTCTGACTCTTCTTGTGTCCTTGTTCATGAAAGAAACAATAGATGTGCAGGGTTGGGGATGACACGGATAGGGAAAAAGGCTTGTGTAACTTTCTAGTTTTATCTACTGAGCTATAGCTTTTGGAACTCAATAAATATGCAGTGGCACAGTTTCTTGAGGCTGAATCTGCTTAAGAGTTTCAGCTCTCTGCCCATTAACTTGCATCTGGTGTGTCTTTTGCCTCACAAGCCTGAATCATACAGGAATTCGTAACATCTGGCACCCAACGTGGGGCACAATCCCACGAACAGAGGCTCAAAGAGGTCAGAGGATGCAGTTTCACGATCAACAGACCAAAGGGGGTATAAGACCAGTCAGAAGGTAAGCGAATCCCTTGGATGGCAGAGTGATGGAGAACTCTCATGCTAATTCCTCAGTGGAGGCCCAAAAATACATGAAACTACTGCAAACATTATTAAAAGGGTCTGTTGTAACTGTAAAAAGTAAAAAATATTGTTATTAATTAAAAATATAAGAAAGCATTCTTACTGGTTTCAGCCACAAGGAAAGGCTGCTTTAAGTTCAAAAACCTGGAACCAAGTAATGATAGCTTTATGGCATGCTCATCTGCAAGGAGACACTATTCCTCTTTCTGTTTGGTCTGTTTGTAATTTAATTTCTTTAGCTTTGCAGCCATTACAGTCTGACTCTGAATCCTCATGGTTTCTAGCTCATCAGGTAAAGTCTGACATTGGTAATGGTTAAGTAAAAAACCTATATGGATTGAGCAGTGGTAACTAACAGGAGAGAAGCTTGGAGCTTTATATCAATTGGTACAAACTCAATTAGAATTAGGACATATAGAAGAATCACAAAGTTCCTGGAATTCTCCAGTTTTTATAATAAAGAAAAAAATCTAAAAAATGTAGAATGCTTATTGATCTTCATCAAATTAACTCAATTATTCAACCGATGGGGCCTTTACAGCCAGGCCTTTCTCAACCAAGCATGATTCCAGAAAACTGGTCAATGATTATTATAGATTTAAAACACTGTTTTTTTAAAGTTTCTTTATGTCCAAAAGATAGAGAAAAATTTGCTTTTATTATTCCATCATTAAATAATATATCTCCTACAAAAAGATATCAATGGAAAGTGCTTCCACAAGGAATGTTAAATAGCCCATTATGTCAAAAGTATGTAAATCAGACTTTAGAAAAAAATTCGTCAGAAATATCCTCAATCTATGATAATCCATTATATGGATGACACACTGATAGCTTGTGAAAATAATGATGAACTTTCAGTCATCCTTAAAGATACTCTGAAACCATGAATCAGTATGGTTTAATTACAGTTGAAGACACAATTCAAACATCTTGTCCTTTTTATGTATTTAGGAAATATAATTGAAAATCAAAGAATTATTCCTCAAAAGGTTAATTTACAAACTGACTTTGTGAATACTTTTTTTTTTTTATGGATAGGGTTAATTTAAATTTATTCCACAAATACAAAAATATTAGCAGGAGAGGGTGCCCCTTCAAGCCTCAAGAGGCAATATTAATATTACTAAAAGAAAATGCTAATGTCTTATAACAACAATTCACTAACACATGCAATCATATAGATGGAGAATATAAACAGATTTAATAAGGGTTTTAGTATTGTTGTCATCATAGTTATCTCTAGTATTATTATAAACCATGAGTCCATTATAAGCTTTTATTCTTTATGGAGAAGGAAATTCCAAGCATACTCTAAATATTTTGAAAGTGTCATAATGGAGAATAATCACTTTTCCCCAAAAAGTCCCATTTTATTCTTGAAGGCTTCTCCATGGTCAGTACCATCATTCTTATCACCACTATCATCATCCTCAACACTTACTGAACACTCACTCTGTGCTAAGAGCTTTACATTAATTTTCTTATTTTTAAATATCAGATTTTTTTCAAATGCAAATAACTCTAGATGCTATTACCAGTTTACACAGTAGCAGTGATCATAATGCAAGATCTGTTAAGAACAGAAGACAGAATATAAACCCTGAGAGTGGGAGGGAAGGAGGTATGAAATGTGAAAAACAAAAATTAATTTTTCTTTTTTCACAATTTTGCTTAAGATGAGAATAATATGTATGCACAACACAAGCATAAACCAAAGATGTTTGCTATATTATATTTTTAATTGGCTTCTTTTTATAAAATGCCTCAAGGATAGTCATCAGAGAACCTGCTGAATACAATAACTGACAAATGCAGAACACTATCCTAAGAACTCTGATTAACAGTTTTTAATTAGAAAAATATAGTCTTCATTTAAGAAAAACTGAGAAATTTAGAAAGTAGGAAGGAAAGTAAAAGAAAGTTAAATCAACAGAAATACATCTAACATATAATTGTTTTGAATATTTTGATTAAACTTTTAATTAAATCTTGGAATTATCAACTAACATTATATAATAAGCATTTTTATGTTATTAAACAGTTTTTGTAAGCACCATTATAATTGCTACCAAAGGTTTTTTTTTTATAATTTTATTTTTTTAATGAGGTGACATCAATAAATCAGAATACATATATTCAAAGATAACAAGTCCAGGTTATCTTGTCGTTCAATTATGTTGCATACCCACCACCCAAAGTCAGATTGTCCTCTGTAACCTTCTATCTTGTTTTCTTTGTGCCCCTCCCCACCCCCTTTCCCTCTCCCATTCCCCCCTCCCCCCCGTAACCACCACACTCTTATCAATGTCTCTTAGTTTCACTATTACGTCCCACCTACTTATGGAATAATGCAGTTCCTGGTTTTTTCTGATTTACTTATTTCGCTTCGTATCATGTTATCAAGATCCCACCATTTTGCTGTAAATGTTCCAATGTCATCATTTTTTATGGCTGAGTAGTATTCCATAGTGTATACGTGCCACATCTTCTTTATCCAGTCATCTATTGATGGGCTTTTTGGTTGATTCCATGTCCTGGCCACTGTGAACAATGCTGCAATAAACATGGGGCTGCATGTGTCTTTACATATCAATGTTTCTGAGTTTTTGGGATATATACCCAGTAGAGGGATTGCTGGGTCATAAGGTAGTTCTATTTTCAGTTTTTTGAGGAACCACCATACGTTCTTCCATAATGGTTGTACAACTTTACATTCCCATCAACAGTGTATGAGGGTTCTTTTTTCTCCACAGCCTCTCCAACATTTGCTATTACCTGTCTTGCTAATAACAGCTAATAGAACAGGTGTGAGGTGGTATCTCATTGCCATTTTGATTTGCATTTCTCTAATAGCTAAAGAAGATGAGCATCTTTTCATATATCTGTTGGCCATTTGTATTTCTTCCTGGGAGAAGTGTCTATTCATATCCTCTTCCCATTTTTTTATTGGATTGTTTGTTTGTTTGTTGTTGAGTTTTATGAGTTCTTTGTATATTTTGGATATTAGGCCCTTATCTGAGCTGTTGTTTGAAAATATCATTTCCCATTTAGTTGGCTGTCTGTTTATTTTGTTATCAGTTTCTCTTGCTGAGCAAAAACTTCTTAGTCTGATGTAGTCCCATTCATTAATTTTTGCCTTCACTTCTCTTGCCTGTGGAGTCAAATTCATAAAATGCTCTTTAAAACCCAGGTCCATGAATTGATTACCTATGACTTCTTCTATGTACTTAATTGTTTCACGTCTTATGTTTAGATCTTTGATCCATTTTGAGTTAATTTTTGTACAGGGGGAGAGACTGTAGTCCAGTTTCATTTTTTTGCATGTGGCTTTCCAGTTTTCCCAGCACCATTTATTGAAGAGGCTTTCTTTTCTCCATTGTGTGTTGTTGGCCCCTTTATCAAAAATTATTTGACTATATATATGCGGTTTTATTTCTGGACTTTCTATTCTGTTCCATTGTTCTGAGTGTCTATTTTTCTGCCAATGCCATGCTGTTTTGATTGTCGTGGCCCTATAATATAGTTTGAAGTCAGGTATTGTAATGCCCCCAGCTTCATTCTTTTTCTTTAGGATTGCTTTGGCTATTCGGGGTTTTTTATATTTCCATATAAATCTGATGATTTTTTGCTCTATTTCTTTAAAAAACGTCATTGGAAGTTTGATGGGAATTGCATTAAATTTGTATATTGCTTTGGGTAACATAGCCATCTTGATTATATTTATTATTCCTAGCCAAGAATATTCTTCCATCTCATTATATATTTTTCAATTTCTCTTAACAATGGTTTATAGTTTTCATTATATAAGTCCTTTACATTCTTTGTTATGTTTATTCCTAAGTATTTTGTTGTTGTTGTTGCAATCATGAAGAGGATTATTCCTTTGAGTTCATTCTCAGTTGTTTCATTGTTGGCATATAGAAAGGCTATTGACTTCTGTATGTTAATTTTGTATCCTGCAACCTTACTGTATTGGCTTATTGTTTCTAGTAGTCTTTTTGTGGATTCTTTCGGGTTTTTGATGTATAAGATCATATCATCTGCAAAAAGTCATACCTTTATTTCTTCTTTTCTGACATGGATGCCTTTTATTTCTTTGTCTTGTCTGATTGCTCTGGCTAGAACCTCTAGTACCACATTAAATAAGAGTGGAGAAAGTGGACAACCCTGTCTTGTTCCTGATATAAGGAGGAAAGCCTTCAGTTTAGTGCCATTTAATATGATGTTAGCTGATGGTTTATCATATATGGCCTTTATCATGTTGAGATATTTTCCTTCTATACCCATTTTGTTGCGAGTCTTAAATATAAAATTGTGTTGTATTTTATCAAAAGCCTTTTCTCAATCTATTGATAAGATCATGTGGTTTTTGTTCTTTGTTTTGTTGATATGGTGTATTACATTAACCGTTTTACGTATGTTGAACCATCCTTGAGATTCTGGGATGAATCCCACTTGATCATGATGTATTATTTTTTTAATATGTTGTTGTATTCGATTTGCTAGTATTTTGTTTAGTATTTTAGCATCTGTATTCATTAGAGATATTGGTCTGTAGTTTTCTTTTTTTGTGCCGTCCTTGCCAGGTTTTGGTATGAGGGTTATGTTGGCCTCATAAAATGTGTTTGGAAGTATTGCTTCTTCTTCAATTTTTTGGAAGACTTTGAGTAGAATAGGAACCAAGTCTTCTTTGAATGTTTGAAAAAATTCACTGGTATAGCCCTCAGGGCCTGGACTTTTATTTTTGGGGAGGTTTTTAATGGTTTTTTCTATTTCTTCTCTACTAATAGGTCTGTTTAGGCTTTCTGCTTCTTCTTGACTCAGTCTAGGAAGGTTGTATTGTTCTAGGAATTTATTCATTTCTTCTAGGTTGTTGAATTTAGTGGCATAAAGTTTTTTATAGTATTCTACAATAATTCTTTGTATATCTACGGTGTCCGTGGTGATTTCTCCTCTTTCATTGTGGATTTTGTTTATATGAGTTCTTTCTCTTTTTTCCTTGGTAAGTCTTGCCAAGGGTTTTTCAATTTTGTTGATTTTTTCAAAGAACCAGCTCCTTGTTCTATTAATTTTTCTATAGTTTTACAGTTCTCTATTTCATTTATTTCTGCCCTGATTTTTATTATCTCCTTTCTTCGGCTGGTTTTGGGTTGTCTTTGTTCTTCTTTTTCTAGTTCCTTAAGGTGGGAAGTTAAGGGGTTCACTTGGGCTCTCTCTTGTTTGTTCATATATGCCTGAAGTGATATGAACTTCCCTCTTATCACTGCTTTTGCTGCATCCCATAGATTCTGATATGTCGTATTGTCATTTTCATTAGTCTGTATATATCTTTTGATCTCTGCACTTATTTCTTCTTTGACCCATTCATTTTTTAAAAGTATGTTGTTTAGTTTCCACATTTTTGTGGGATTTTTTTCCTCTTTTTTGCAGTTGAATTCTAGTTTCAAGGCTTTATGATCAGAAAATATGCTTGGTACAACTTCAATTTTTCTGAATTTGCTGATGTTGATTTTGTAGCCCAACATATGGTCAATTCTTGATAATGATCCATGTACACTGGAGAAAAATGTATACTCAGTCACTTTGGGATGAAATGTCCTGTAGATGTCTATCATATCCAGGTGCTCTAGTGTTTTGTTTAAGGCCGCTATATCTTTATTGATTCTCTGTTTGGATGAACGATCTAGAGCCGTCACCGGTGTATTGAGGTCTCCAAGAATGATTGTGTTTTTGTCAGTTTTTGTTTTAAGGTCAATAAGTAGCTGTCTTATATATTTTGGTGCTCCTTGGTTTGGTGCATATATATTAAGAAGTGTTATGTCATCTTGATTCAGTTTCCCCTTAGCCATTTTGAAATGGCCATTTTTGTCTCTGTGTACTTTTCCTGTCTTGTAGTCAGCATTATCCGATATGAGTATTGCTACACCTGCTTTTTTTGGATGTTATTTCCTTGGAGTATTGTTTTCCAGCCTTTCACTTTGAATTTGTTTTTATCCTTGTTACTTAGAAGAGTTTCTTGTAGGCAGCAAACAGTTGGATTTTCTTTTTTAATCCATTCTGCTACTCTGTGCCTTTTTATTGGTGAGTTTAATCCATTTACATTTAGTGTAATTATTGATACTTGTGAGTTCCCTATTGCCATTTTATATCTTGCTTTCTGTTAGTTTTGTGTCTTGTTTGATCCTTCTCTTTCGTTTTTCTATCTTTTGTTTTTATTTGGTTGTATTCCATACATCTTTCACTGTTGCTATCTTTTTTATCTCATGTGCTTCTGTGGTGGTTTTTTCAATGGTGGTTACCCTTGAGTAATGAAAAGGGTCCCTACCCTGTTCATTGTAGCGAACTAATTTGTGAGTACTTTTGCACTCCATCATCTTTTGCTACTGTTAATCTCCATCTTCTCCCCCTCTTTCTTTTTGTTGTTGTCACAGTTTAAATTTGGTTTTATTGTGTTCTTCTTGGAGCTTTTACTTGTGGCTCTGTTTTTTTTTTGTTCTTTGTATCTGATTGGAGAACCCCCTTTAGTAATTCCTGGAGTGGAAGTTTTCTGATGATAAATTCTCTCATCTTTTCTGTATCTGTGAATGTTTTTATTTCTCCTTCATATTTGAAGGATAGCTTTGATGGGTATAGTATTCGTGGCTGAAAGTTCCTCTCTTTCAGGACTTTAAATATTGGGGTCCACTCTCTTCTAGCTTGTAGAGTTTCTGCTGAGAAATCTGATGATAATCTAATGGGCCTTCCTTTATATGTTGTATTCTTCTTTTCCCTGGCTGCCTTGAGAATTTTTTCTTTGCTGTTGGTTTGTGTCAATTTCATTATGATATGCCTTGGAGTAGGTTTGTTGGGGTTAAGAAAACTCGGAGTTCTCTTTGCTTCTTGAATTTGAGGCTTTAGTTCTTTCCACAGTCTTGGGAAGTTCTCATCTATTATTTGTTTGAGTATGTTCTCCATTCCATTTTCTCTCTCTTCTCCCTCTGATATACCTATTATTCTTATGTTATTCTTTTTGATGGAGTCAGATAATTCTTGTAGGGCTATCTCATTTTTTTTAATTTTTGAGTCTCTTTCTTCTTCTCTCTGTTGTGCCTCAAGTTGCTTGTCTTCTATTTCACTAATCCTCTCTTCTATCTGACCTGTTCTATTAGCTAAGCTTGTTACTTCGTTTTTCAGCTCGTGAATTGAGTTTTTCATCTCTGTTTGATTTGTTTTTATAGTTTCAATTTCCTTGGACATATATTCTTTGTGTTCATTGAGTTGTTTTCTGAGCTCCCTAAATTGCCTTTCTGTGTTTTCTTGTATATCTCTGAGTATTTTTAGGATTTCTATCTTGAATTCTCTGTCATTTAGCTTCAAGGTTTCCAATATATTAAATTTTTTTCTCCATAGATTTTTCCTCATCTAGCTGTGTTACCTCTCTTTCTTTTATATCCATGATATTCGATTTTCTCTTCCTTAATGGCATCTGAGGGTGGTTTTGTTGATAGTATTATTGAGATTTAATAAAGAATAAAAAGTTAAAAAAAGAAAAAAGTAATAAAAAATAAAAAATCGAAAAGAGTTGTTTTTTTAAAAAAAATTAATAATGAAATAAAGAAAAATAAAATAAAATAAAAATTTTTAAAAAAGGAAATTTTTCCCCCCCTCCTTTTTTCCTCTCCTCTCCTCTCTCCTCTTTCTTGAGAAAATCTTGTGGTGAACTGTGAATTATAACAAACAATGCCTGTGATGGAGGGCCTGAATTGGGCAAAAGTAATAAAGGGGCAAAAAAAAAAAAAAAGAGCGTATGGACCCACAAAAAGCATATAAGGAAAAAATTTGGGTCAAGAATAAAATGATTTGCTTTTAGGTGTTGGTCGTCTAAGAGTTATAATGAGAGGAATAAGAGGAAAATGGAAAAATGGGGGGACAAATTAAAAAATTACTATTGTATTTAGTGGAACAAGAACTAGATAATATGGAGAGCCAGGGATGGGAGCACTGCTAGTGAGTTAAAAAGGTGAAGTAAAACCCCCCCAAAATGCCACAAACATAAGTTTGAGTTCCAGATAAGATAATTTGTTTGTTATTGAGGTTTGAATGAGAGGAGATGTAAAGGAGAAAGGAAGAAACTAATATAGAGGGAGAAAAGAGAGAGAACGAAAAAAAGAGGGAACCACTAAAAGAAGAAAAAAGAAACATGAGGAGAGAGAGAGAGAGAGAGAGAGAGAGTTAAGGGTTTTGGAGTGCAACCCTCATAGAGAGAAAGGAAGAGAATAGAAAAGATAATGGGAGATGTAAGTAACACTTATGGGTAGTGTAGTTCAAGGAGAGGAGAGAGTAAGACCGGCAGAGAGTTAATCGGCCAAATTAGAGGGGAAAAAAAGTATCAAGAATGAAGATAAGAGAAACAAACGAACAAATATAATAAAATGGAATAGGTTATAAGGTCTGCAGATTATTCTTGATTTTGAGAGGTTATCTTCTTGCTTTTTCTTTTCTCTCCCTCTTCCTGGTCGGTGACTCTGTACCCCGGGTTCTGCCCCTTTGGCACACTCAGGTAGAGGTTTGCAGTTGATAAGTCTCTATGGCAATGTCATGTATTGTGCTTTAGTCTTGTTGGCAGTCGAGGCTCATTAGCATTTATAGGCTCCGACAGTGAGAGAGTCCGTGTTCCTGGAGCCTTTCTCCTAGTCTTTCCTTCCTCAATTAGTAGCCTGATAATCCAGCTATGGGGTTGCTGCTGCCTCTGCCTGGATAGTAAGAGGCTCAAAGAGCTGGCAACTCCCCACTCTATTTCCACTCAGCACAGGGCTCTGGGTAAGGCTCAGTCAGTCAGATTTGCTAGCATAATCAGGCAGGCTTTCCACCCACTCAAAGACCTCTGGCTCTGACACTCTGTCCGGTAACACAGGCGGGTGCCCACTTCCGGGGCGCTTGGAGGAAACGCTCACTCACTGTCTGTGACCAGGATATCCAGCCAGCAGTCTCACGCTCTGAGTGAAACCCCCAACCGCAGGGAAAAGTTGCAGCGTTGGAATTGAGTCTCGCTCCGTCCCCGTGCGCTGCTTTTGCAAGGCGCTGGGGCGGCCCGAGATTCCACTTTGGCCCACACAAAGGCCCCTGACTCTGCCCCTCTGTGCGATAACAAGGGCGTGCACTGCCGAGGCACTCGGAGGAATCTCTCATTCACTATCTGCACGCGCAAACCAGGATATGAGGCCGGCCGCGTTTCCCTCTGAGTGAAACCCCCGCCCACATGGAAAATCTCCACTGTTGGAATTAGTTCTCACTCCCTCCCGTGCGTGGCTTTCCCAGGGTGCTGGGGCTGCCCAGAGACTCTGCCCTCGGCCCACAGAAAGGCCTCTGACCCTGCCTCTCTGTGGGCCAACATGGGCACCCACTCCTGGGACTTAGGAAGAAATCTCTCGCCCACTAACTGCGCGCATGCTGACCAGGAGACTGGGTAAAATGGCCGCTCCGCTTGTCTTTCTTTGTTTGGGTTTGGTGCGAGTGTTAGCTTGTATTGCCCGGGTTGCCACAGGATCAGATTTTCCTCGGCTTGGATCTCCGTGCCACAGCCTGGTTTGGCCGTTCGTGCCACGGCCTGGATCTATTCACCCCCTTTGCCCGCCTCAGTTTCTATATTCACAGTTACCAGAGAAAGCCGCCCTGTTTAGGTTAGTGAGGAAGGCAGAGCATTTCTTACTCCTATTTCCTTCGGGGTTTGGTTATATATTTAGCCAATTTTTCACTCAACCATACCTTTGGGTGTATTGCAAAGCATCTGGAGGCTCCAAGTATATGTTTTTCTGTTTCTGGTTGAAGATCTTGTTGAGTTTTGGGGGAGATTTATCGGTATCGCTTCCTACCCCGCCATTACTCTGACATCATCTTACTTTGTGAATACTTTGAATGACTTTCAAAAATTATTGGGTGAGATTAATTGGTTGAGACCCTCTCTAGGAATCCCTACTTATGCACTAACAAATTTATTTAATATACATCAAGGAGATCTTGATTTAAACAACCCCAGAAAGTTAACAGAAATAGCAAAACAAGAGTTATCAGTTATTAAAAAAAATATGCATACTGCTTATTTAGATTGAATTGATACACATCAACCTATTCAATTAATTATTTTTCCTTCAGAACATTCTCTTTCTGGCATCATATGGCAAGAAAACAAGATACTAGAATGGCAATTTCTACCACATAAATCTCAAAAGAAATTGTGTACATACTTAGAGAAAATCTGTACTTTAATTATTAAAAGTAGACTTAGGATAAGACAACTAACTGGAAATGATCCAAATAAAATTATTGTACCTTTAACATGTAATCAAATTTCAGACAACTGGAAGTTAAATATTGATTGGCAAATTGCATTAGCTGATTATTTTGGTATTGTAAACAATAAGTATCCTACAAATAAAAGAATTCAATTTCTAAAAAGAACACAATGGATTTTGCTGACTAAGGTATCAATTCAGCCAATTAAAAAGGCTTCTATTTTTTATACTGATGCAAATAAATAGGTATAGCTGGATATACTGGACCAATGACAAAATTAATAAAGACTCCATATATGTCAGTTCAAAAGGCAGAGTTATCTGCTGTATTATTACTTCTTAATGATTTTTCTTGTCTTATAAACATTGTTACTGATTCACAATATATTGAACACAGAGCTAAACTTATAGAAATTGTTTACATTTCAAATGATGATTTTGAATTACACAGATTGTTTCAAGAGTTACAACTTTTATTGTGGGTACGAAATTTGCCTATCCATATAACTCACATTCCTTCTCATACAGCTTTACCAGGATTTATGTCTACTGCAAATAATAAAGTTGATCAATTACTCATTGGATCAATAGAAATAGCTGCTAAATTTCATGCAGAGACTCATATAAATAAAAAAGGTTTAATGCAAAAAATTTAAATAACCATGTAAGAAGCTCAAAATATTATTAGAAACTGTCCTCAGTGCAGTATTATAAACGCTCCACCTTTAACAAGAGGAATGAATCCTAGAGCACAACACAGTAATGACCTGTGGCAAATGGGTGTTACTCACATTTCTTCTTTTGGAAAACTATCTCATGTACACTGTTCTATTGATACTTATTCTTCCTTTTGATGGACCACACATTTTCCTGGAGAAAAGGCTGATTGTGTTATTCAGCATCTTATTGAAATCTTTAATGTTATGGGCATTCCATTAGCAATTAAAACTGACAATGGTCCTGCTTAGACATCTGCTAAGTTTAAACAATTCTTAGCATTTTGGAATATTAAACATACTACTGGAATTCCATATAATCCACAAGGACAAGCGATTGAGCTCATTAATCACACTTTAAAAAATATGTTACTTAAACAAAAGGGGGGAGAATGAAGGAGATTATCCCCTAGACTTATATTACATAAGGCTTTATTTACTTTAATTTTTTTTAATACAGGAGAATATAATTTGACTGCTACAGACAGACATTGGACAAAAAATAATAGTCCTAAGATTAATCAACCGGTGCATTATAAAAATGAATTGGATCAATGGGTACCTGGTGTAGTGCAACATTGGGGAAGAGGGTTTGCTTGTGTCATTGCAGAATCCAGTGAAGTCCTTTGGATCCCTGCTCACAGAGTTAAACTGACGACATGAATAAGAGAGAGAGAGATTATTTCCATCTGTTTCTCTTATTTATGTTGTTAGTTTGATTCTTTCCATATTCACCCATTGCCAAGATGGAAACATTGAACTTCGGAAGAAGAACCTTAAAAGTGCTGCTGCTTGGTACTAAAAAGGCTAAAATACCAAGTTGGGGTCAAATTAAACAGCTGACTTTTGAGGGTAAAAAAATACTACAAGCTACTGAAAAGAACAAAATGCTACTATTCTGTTTTTAGCAATGATTGCTTTGGTAACAATTCTGGTAAATAGGGCTGAACATTTTAGTTACTGGGCATACATATTTAATCCTCAATTAAATAGAGCTACTCATTGGGAAGATAGTACCATTTCTATATTTGTTAATGACTCTAATTGTCTTCCAGGACCTTTTGATGATAGAGGTCTCCTAGTGCCTTTGGAAGAAGGCATGAAATTAGAAAATTATACAGCAGAAGTTGAGGAATTACCTATATGTATAGGACATAAGTCACATTGTTTAAAAATAGAAGCTCAAGCTTGGCTCTCTATTGTAAAACATAAAAGTAAAGGAGAAGGAAAAAAATGTTTGTTTGTTTTTTTTGTTACAAGGATATGAATTTAAAGATAATACATTTGTATGTGATCTGGAGTCTCCAACTGATTTACCACCCTGTCAAACTACATCTGTTAATGAGCTAAGTGAATGGGTACATTGGGAAAATTGCAGAGGTAAAACTGCTTGGTTGTTACTTAATATTTTCTATGAAAACATCATAGATTGGAGCCCTCTTGGTCCTGCCCAAGTTAAAGGGCCAGGTGCTAATCTAAGGTGGCATAAGGACAATGGTTCAATTACAGCTGGTGGTCAAGGTAATCATACTATCATATGGCATGGAGAAGGGATGTCACCTCATTGTCCTCACATAAAATTTGGCCGCCCTATACAATATCATTTGTGGAAAGTCCCCAAGGCACTTAAACATTTGTCAGCATGGAAAGAAAAAATCTGAAAAAATTGACCTTCTAATCATACTAAGTTAACCTTTAAAAAGAATGAGAGATATTTTATATCTGCTTGTGTTAGATTGCCTTATATGTTTATTATCAGTGAAACCAAATGGACAGCTGGAAATTATTCTATAACTTGCAATAACTGTGCTTTTTATACATGTATTAACTCTTTTTTTAATAAAAATAGTCAAAGTCTATAGAGCACATTTTAAGAGCACAAACAGGAGTCTGGATTCCAGTACAGATGCATCGGATGTGGCAAGATTCCCCTTCTGTAATGCGGCTACAATATCTTATTAAATCTTTGAAGCAAACCAAGAGACTGGTTTGACTGATCACTGACATCATTATGGGGTTAATAGCTGTAATGACTGTGGCTGCTGTATCTGGAGTTGCATTGCATCAAGGCATACAGACTATGGACTTTGTACAAAAATAGCATGAAGATTCTGAACAACTATGGACTTCTCAATGATGTATCAATAGTAACATTAATGCTAAAGTTAATAATTTATAACAAACTGTGATTATGCTAGGAGATCAAATTGTTAGTCTGCAAAGACAAATTAAGCTAAAGTGTGTTTTGAATGTAACTACTGTATGTGTTACCCCTATTTCTTGGAATTATACTTATTTCCCTTGGGAAAATGTTAAAAAGCATTTGTTAAATCATGGAAACTTAACTATGGAAATTTTAGATTTACAAAAACATATCAATGCTACTTTTAAAGACCAGTTGAAATTGATTGATGGAGAAAATGTGCTAACTGCTATTTCTGATGGAATTAGTAATTTGTATCCTCTAAAACAATTTAGTATTTTTGGAGGAACTGTAGGAAGCATTGTACTAATCATTTGTTTTATATTTCTTTTATTATATATAGTTAGAAGAAGAGAAAAACGACATCAAACCAAAGTAAAGCAGCAATCTGCCATGTTGTCTCTTATGCTACATAAAGTACAAGCTAAATAAAAAAGGGAGGTATGTACAAGATGACCCTGCGCCAATATAAATGGAAGTTTACTACAGATCAAGGGTTACTTGGAGACAAGAGAACTTGAAGTATGTTAGCCATAAGGAAACATTGGCCTGGGTTACTTGAATGCAAGTACTCAGGATTTTTGGAGGAATGCCTCCAAGAACCAGATGTCCTTTGTGATTGATAAGCTCTGGGACTCTGACTCTTCTTGTGTCCTTGTTCTTGAAAGAAACAATAGATGTGCAGGGTTGAGGATGAAATGGATGGGAAAAAGGCTTGTGAAGCTTTTTAGTTTTATCTGCTGAACTATGGCTTTTGGAACTCATGCTTAAAAGAGCAAAACAGCAAGATAAGACTCAATAACAGAAATTTTTGGTCTCTCAAAAGAGAGATTTAAAGTCAGCATGTTCCTTGTCCATTACTTTACCCACTGAAAACTTCTGTCTGCTTCCTTGAATGATTTGTTCTGGCTAATAAATATATGAGTAAGGCTGGAGACATGGCTTCACTCCTTCTGTCTGTGGACCAGAGCTGGTGACTCCCGTTGGACCCTCATAGCATCTGGTCTTTGAGGAGTTCATTGTCGCTGAGACAGTAATTTATTTTTTTAGATCCTATATTTAGTCTTTGATCCATTGTAATTTAATTTTTGTGCAGGGGAACAAGATGCATTCTTTTGCATGTGGTTTTCTAATTTTTCCCAGCACCATTTATTGAAGAGGCTTTCTTTTCTCCATTGTGTGTTTATGGCTTCTTCATTGAAGATAATTTGCTCATATATATGTGCTTTTATTTCTGGGCTCTGGATTCTGTCCATTGTGTGTTTATGGCTTCTTCATTGAAGATAATTTGCCCATATATATGTGCTTTTATTTCTGGGCTCTGTTTCTGTTCCATTGCTCTATGTGTCTGCTTTTCTGCCAATACCATGCTATTTTGATAATTATGGCTCTATAGTATAATTTGAAGTCATAAAATACCTCTGGCTTCATTCATTTTCTTCAGAATTGCTTTGGCTATTCAGTGTTTTTTTATGATTCAAAATAAACCTGGTAATTTTGTGTTCTATTTCTTTAAAAAAATGATATTGGGATTTTGATGGTGAATTCATTAAATTCATATATTGCTTTGGGTGATATGGCCATTTTAATCATGCAGTTTCTTCGAATCCACAAACATGAAATATTTTTCCCATTTTATTAAGTCTTTTTCAATTTCTTTCAATAATATTTTGTAGCTTTTAGTATATTAACTTTCACACCCTTTGTTAAATTTATTTCTAGGTATTTTTTGTTTGTTTCAATTGTAAGAGGAATTGTTTTGTTGTTGTGTTTTTCAATAGTATAGCATATAGGAAAGCAGTGGACTTTTATATATCGATTTTGTATCTTACAACATTGGTGTATTGGTTTATTGTTTCTAAATTTTGGGGTGAAAACTTTGGGGTTTTCTATATACAGGATAATATCATCTGCAAAAAGTGATACCTTTACATCTTCTTTCCCAATATGGATGCCTTTTAGTTCTTTCCCTTGCCAGATCACTCTGGCTAAAACTTCCAGTACTATGTTGAATAAGAGTGGAGAGAGTGGGCAGCTTTGTCTTGTTCTTAATTTAAAGGAAAGGCCATAACTTTTACACCGTTTAGTATGATATTAGCTGATGGTTTGTCGTACATGAACTTTATTTTGTTGAAGTAATTTTCTTGTATTTTGATTTTATTGAGTGTTTTAAACATAAAGAGATGTTTTAATTAATGAATTTTCTGCATTTACTGATAGTGTTATATGATTTTTGTTCTTTGTTTTGTTGATGTGGTGTATTATGTTGATCAATTTCCATGTGTTGAACCATCCTTGTGCTCCTCAAATGAATACCACTTGATTGTGATGTATTATTTTTTGTATTGTTTTATTTTATTTGCTAGCATTTTGTTTATGATTTTTGCATCTGTATTTACTATAGATATTGGTCTTTAGTTTTCTTTTTGGATTGTCCTTTCCAAGTTTTTGTATAAGGCTTAAGTTGGCCTCATAAAATCTGCTAAGGAGTATTGGTTTTTCTTAATTGTTTGGAAAAGTTAGAAAGATAGGTACCAAATCTTCTTTGAATGTTTAGTAGAATTCACCAGTGTAGCCATCTGGTCCTGGACTTTTTTTGGGAGGAGGTTTTTGATAGTTGTTTTTATTTCCTCCCTGTTTATAGGTCTATTTAAGTTTTACACTCCTTCATGACCCAGTCTAGACAGATTGAGTAGTTCTAGGAATTTATTCATTTCCTTTAGGTTGTTGAATTTGGTGACATATAATCTTTCATAATATTCTACTATGACCCTTTGTATATCTATGATGTCTGTCATAATTTCTCCTCTTTAATTTCAGATTTTATTTATATGAGTCCTTCCACTTTTTTTCTTAATGAATCTACCAGTGGTTTTTCAATGTTATTTATTGTGCAATATATATATATATATATATATATATATATATATATATATATATATATATATATATATATATATAGCTCTAATTTTTACTATTTTATTTTTTTCTGCTGAATTTGGGTTGCTATTGTTCTTTTTTTTCTAGTCTCTTAACATGTGATGTTAGGTTGTTTACTTGTAATCTCTCCTGTTTCTTGATATAAGCCTGTAATAATATATTTTAATTTATTTATTCATTTTTAGAGAGGAGAGGGAGAGACAGAGAAGAGACAGAGAGAGAGAAGGGGGGAGGAGCTGGAAGCATCAACTCCCATATGTGCCTTGACCAGGGTTTCGAACCGGTGACCTCAGCATTTCCAGGTCGTCGCTTTATCCACTGTGCCACCATAGGTCAGGTGCCTGTAATAATATAAAGTTCACTATTATTACTGTTTTCCTTGCATTCCAGAAATTTTCATATGTTGTACTG
Organism: Saccopteryx bilineata; assembly: GCF_036850765.1. NCBI lineage: Eukaryota > Metazoa > Chordata > Mammalia > Chiroptera > Emballonuridae > Saccopteryx > Saccopteryx bilineata. The sequence continues at coordinate 21,643,924 of NC_089502.1, forward strand.
CCATTTTTATCTACCCATATATATCTTTTGATCTCAACTTTTACTTCTTCTTTGACCTAATAATTTTTTAAAAGTGTGTTTTATACTTTCCACATTTTTATTGGTTTCTTTACTTCATTTTAGAGTTGAATTCTAATTTCAAAGCTTTATGATCAGAAAATATGCTTGGTGTAATTTCAATATTCCTGAATTTGTTGAGTTGGTTTTGTGGTCAAACATATAGTTTATCCTTGTGAATGTTCCATGCATACTGCAGAAGAATGTATAAACTAATGTTCTGGGATAAAATGTCTCATATAAACATCTTTTATTTCCATTTGTTCCAGAGTGTCATTTAAGGGAAATATTTCTGTATTGATTTTCTGTCTGGATGATCTACCTAAAGCCATCAATGTTGTGTTGAAATCTCCAAGTATGATCATTTTTTTTGTCTGTTTCTATTTTTCGATCAGATAGTAGTGGTATTATATATTTTGGTGCTGCCTAATTCAGTGCATATATATTAAAAAATGTTATCTCTTCTTGATACAGGGTTCCTGGTATCAATATGAAATATCCATCTTTGCCTTTGGTTACCTTTGTTGTCTTCAAGTCAGCATTGTCAGGTATTAATATGGCTATATTTGCTTTTCTTTGGGTATTATTTGCTTGAATAATCATTTTTCAATCTATCACTTTGAGTCTACTTTTGTCCTTGAAAGTTAATTGTGTCTCTTGAAAGCAGCATAGGGTTTGGTTTTCCTTTCTGATCCAATCTGTTATTTAGTGCCTCTTTATTGATGACTTTAGTCCATTTACACCTAGGGTGATTATTGACACTTGAGGATTTTCTATAGCCTTTTTATGGTTTGTTTTCTGGTATCTCTGTGTCTTGTTTTGTTTGTCTCTTCTTTGTTTCTGTCAGTTGTTTTTGTTTGATAGTATTCCATACTTTTTTTTACCTTGTTTCTTCTTTTTTTAAGCTGTGTGTTTCAGTAGTAGTGTTTTTGTGGGTGGTTACTAATACGTTATTAAAAAAATATTCATGTGTATAACAGTCCTTTGTCTTATGAGTGCTTCTAAACTCTATTCTCCATTGCTACTGCAGATTTTATTCTTTCCTCTCTTATGTTATTGTTGTCACAGATTATTTTTTATTATGACCTTGTTGGAGCTTTTACTTGTAGTTTTGTTTTGTTTTGTTACTTGTATCTGCTCAAATAACTGCCTTGAGTGTTTTTTGCAGTGGTGGTATTCTTTTGATAAATTCCCTCAGCCTTTTTATGTCTATAAAAGTCTTACATCTCCTTCATATTTGAAAGAGAATTTTGATGAATATAGCAAAGAGAACTTTGCTTGAAATTCTTCTCTTTTAGTATTTTGAAAGTTTGGATCCACTCTCTCCTGGCTTGTACAGTCTCTGCTGAGAAGTCTGACTATAATCTAATAAGATTTCCATTATAGCTTATATTCTTTTTCCTAGCTTCCTTGATACTTTTTTTTTTGTCATTAATTTTTGACAATTTTATTACAATGTTTTTTGGAGTAGGTCTCCTTCAGTTGTGATAACTCAGTATTCAGTTTGCTTCTTGGATCTGAGGCTCTAACTCTTTCTATAGGCTTGAGAAAATTTCATCAATTATTTGTATGAACAGGCTCTCCATTCCCTTCTCTCTTTCTTTCTCTTCTGCTGTTTGCATTATTCTTGAACTGTTCCTTCTCATAGAGTCAGACAATTATTGTAGAGCTCTCCCCTTTTTTTTTTTTTTTTGTAATTCATAAGTCTTCTTTTCTTTCTGTATTTCTCCAGTTGCCCATCTTCACAGTCACTGATTTTTTCTCTATCTGGCTTGTTTTATTTGCTAAACTTGCTACCTCAGTATTCAATTTGTGTATTGAGTTCTTTATGTCTGTTTTTAAAGTGTCAATCTTCTTGGTGAGTTATCTGTTTTGTTCATAAATTTGTTTTCTGAGCTTATTAAGTTGCCTATTGCTGTTTTTTCACATCTTGTTGAGTATTTTCCAAACGTTAATTTTGAATACTTTATCATTTAATTCCAAGGTTTCCATGTGATTTTTTTTTCTGGATATTTTTTATTTTCTTTCTGAACTAGGTATCTTTCTTGTGTAGCCATGATATTAAATTTATTCTTCTTGATGGTATTTGAGAGTGGTATTGTTAAGAACTTGTAAAAAAAGCAACTAAAAATAAAGAATTAAATTTAAAAACTACAATAAAATATAAATATAAATATTTAAAAAATTATGACAAGAAGAAAATAAGATCAAGAAAATAAGATCAAGAATAAACAAAAAAATTAAAAACTAAACAGACACAAAAATAAGAATAAAATATATAAAAATTAAGAAAAATTGAATGCAAAAGAGAAAAAATAAATAAGAAGAAAAAGTAAAAATGGAAAAATAGAAAGAAAGAAATCAAATGCAAACTTGCATGTGCCAGGTAGCTGTGATGGTGGAGACAGCTACTGGCCCTACACCATACCCCTTGATATTTTGGTTTTGAGAGATTTCTTCCACTAGATGTCACTGTATTACATCTTTTCTTTCTTTTAGAGAGAGAGAGAGTCAAAGTGAGGGATAGACAGGGACAAACAGACAGGAATGGAGAAAGATGAGAAGCATCAATCATTAGTTTTTTGTTGCGCATTGCGACACCTTAGTTTTTCATTGACTGCTTTCTCATATGTGCCTTGACCATGGGCCTTCAGCAGACTGAGTAACCCCTTGCTCAAGCCAGTGACCTTAGGTCCAAGCTGATGAGCTTTTGCTCAAACCAGATGAGCCCGCACTCAAGATGGTGACCTCGGCGTCTCAAACCTGGGTCCTCGGCATTCCAGTCTGATGCTCTATCCACTATGCCACTGCCTTGTCAGGCTGTATTACATATTTTAGCTCTGTGAAGTTTTTGGTTGTTCTCAACTTACATGTGGCTTTTGCAATGATATAGTTGGGCTGCTGTCACATTCATGAGAAGAGAATGTTATGAGGCCTTTATGACTTTGGTTTTATGGCTTAGCTTTCAGGCTTTACTGCCCTGGAAATGGTTATCTCAGGCTTCTGGGTGCTACTTCCCACCTCTCACCTGACCTAGGAACCAGACATGGAGCATTTCTTTTCTTCAAGGGAGAGTTTCTCAGCAAAGCTTGCTCTGGGGTTTGTCTCTGCCACTCTCCATATGTTGGTCAAATAAGTTTGTAAATTTGATATATATGTTTTCTCACTTATAGTTTGCATTTGGTGTGGGAGACAAGCTGTAAAAAGGCAGGGCCATTATGGCCTAAGGCTTAGTTTTAAGACTAAGCTTTTTCCCACACCCTTGTCTGTTGCATGATGTGGGGTGGTACACTCTCATGAGGAATCCCATTATGCCTCAGATAAGTTACTTTGTATCAGAGACTTTCAAGTTTTGATTTCTACACTATAAAATGGGGCAGAGGAGCCCATGATGGAAGAGAGCAGAGAAAGGCCACATGGAGGAAAGGAAAAGCAGCCAAGATGGCAGAGTGCTGAAGGAGAAGCCAGTTAGTGCAGAGTTTGTACAGAGAGAAGGAGATGGTGAACAGAAGTGAATAAGGCTGGTGAGCTAGAAACCATTGGTTCTAGGAAACTCAGGTAAGTCAGTGGCTTTGGGAGCCCTGAATAGAAAGGAAAGTGTTTTCCCACTGTGTGTATTTCTTGCCTGCTGGGTGCAAGATAGGATTAAAGCTAATGGCCTACCAGTTCTTGGCTCCATTGTTTCATTACCATCTGTCGAAATCAAATGCGAACTTGCATGGGCCAGGTAGCTGTGATGGTGGAGACAGCTACTGGCCCTACACCATACCCCTTGATGTTAAGAAGGCAGGTTTTGGTAGGGTAAGGGGCTGCACTTTAGCTTTCCCTGTCTCTGATGAGTGTGGATTATAAGCATATTGTGGAAACATTGGCCACAATTCCATGTGCTGGACACTTTGGTTTATCTCCCCCTCTGCCCCTCTTACCTCTCTTCCTAGAAGAAGGAGACTCTGTCACTCTGAGTTTCCCTCTTAGTACTCATCAGAAAAAACCCAGAGAACCCGCCTGACCTGTGGTGGTGCAGTGGGATAAAATGTCAACCTGGAACACTGAGGTTGCCGGTTCGAAACCTTGGGCTTACCTGGTCAAGGCACATATGGGAGTTGATACTTCCTGCTCCTCTCCCTTCTCTCTCTCTCTCTCTCTCTCTCTCTCTCTCTCTCTCTAAAAATCAATAAATAAAATATTAAAAAAAAAACTCAGAGAACCCGAGATTGCTTCCTCGTCGTAATCCAACTAACAAAAAAGTTAAGTCACTCCAGGTTTGTCTCCTCTCCTTTCAAGGCCCACCATGTCTATATTTTTAATTAATTAATTAATTAGTTAGTTAGTTAGTTTTGTATTTTTCCAAAGTTAGAAGTGGTGAGACAGTCACAAATATTCCCATACATGTCTGACCAGGATTCACCAGGCAGGCCCACCAGGGGGCGATGCTCTGCCTATCTGGGGAATTGCTCTGTTGTGGCCGGAGCCTTTCTAGCACCTGTGGCAGAGGCCATAGAGCCGTCCTCAGCACCTGGGTCAACTTTGCTTCAAAGGAGCCTTGGATGCAGGAGGGAAAATGAAAGATAGAAAGGAAGCAGATGTGGAAGAGTGGAGAAGCATATGTGCATTCCTCCTGTGTGCCCTGGCCTGGAATCAAACTAAAGACTTCCACATGCCAGGCCAATGCTCTACCACTGAACAAACCAGCCAGAGCCCCACTATTTTATCTTCTGCTCTTTTATTCACCCCACCCCAACTGTAGTCTATTCGGTTCATGGATCTTTCAGGTGTGCCTGTGAGCCTAGCTGGGGTTTCTTTACTGCATTATAGTTGTTCAATTTGTTGATATTTCAAAGCGGTAGAGATCAGAATTATTTCTCACACCAACATTACTCTACAATTTGTTCTAAATTAGGAATTAATAACAAAAAGATATATGGTAATTGTTGAAACACTTACAAATTAACACAGTTTTAAATAAACCATGGGTCAGCTTCAGTGTGGTCTCACCAACTTGATCACAGGTCACCAGCTTGAATGTGGGATCACTAACATGATCCCATGGTTGCTGACTTGAAATACAAAGTCACTGGTTTGAGCAAGGGGTCACTGGCTTGGCTGGAGCTCCCCTGTCAAGGCACATATAAGAAGCAATCAATACATTACTAAGGTGATACAACTACATGCTGATGCTTCTCATCTCTATTCTTTACTCTTTCTCTCTCTCAAAAGAAAAATAAAAGGTGGCCCCTTGAAAATATAAATTAATAAACCTCTAGTGAATTAATAGAAAAAGAAAATATTTAAATTAGAAATATCAGAAATAAAAAAGTATATCATTATCTATCACATGGAATTTAAAGAATTATACCATTATAAAAATTATGACAATATATTTGACAACTTAGATGAAATAAACACACTTCTTGAAAAAGTTAAATTACTAAATTTGATGTAAATTTAGAAAATATAAATAGCCTTATATTTATCAAAGAAACTAAATTAGCAACTTATAATGTTCTTCCTTATAAGACTCCATGCCCAGATTGCTTCATAGGTGACTTTTTTTCAAATAATTAAAGAAGAAAGAATGTCAAGCTTCTGATTTATTTTTCCAAAACATAAGGGATGAGAGAACACTTTCCAACTCATTTTACTTTAATGTTACTTTCATATTGAAACTAGACATTATAAAAAACAACAACTACAGACTAAACTATTTTTTGTGACAGACAGAGAGATAGACAGAAATAGGAACAGATAGTGAGAGACAGACAGGAAGGAAGAGAAATGAGAAGCATCAATTGTATGTTGTGGTACCTCAGTTGTTCATCGATTGCTTTCTTATATATTCCTTGACCAGGGGGCTACTGCAGAGTGAGTGACCCCTTGTTCAAGAAAGTGACCTTGGGCTTCAAGCCAGTGGTTTTTGAATTCAAGCCAGTGACCATGGAGTCATGTCTATGATCCCATACTCAAGCCAGTGACCCCACACTCAAGCTGGTGAGCTGGTGCTCAAGCTAGATAAGCATGTGCTCAAGCTAATGACCTTGGGGATTGAAACCTGGGTTTTCTGCATCCAAGGCCAATTCTTTATGTACTGCACCACTTCCTGTTCAGGATACAGACTAGACTCTTCATGGGTACAGACTTGAAAATCGTTAACAAAATACTAGGTAATAAAACACAGAAAACAAGTAAATAATACATCCTGACAAAGTGAATTTATTCTAGAGATGAAAGTTTAATTAAGACAGGAAACTAACCAATGTAGATATTTATATTAACATAATAAAGAAAAAAGTTAAAAGATCATTTTATTTTTACATCAGATATGCAAAATCAAGAATACAATATAAAGTATAAGATATTGCTGGGAATAAAAAAAAAGAAAACCAACATAAAGTAGATATACCATGCTAATAAATTGAAAGTCAATGTTAAAATGTCAGTTCTTGTTAAATTGATCTACACATTCAATGTAATTCTAATATTACAGCATTTTTTATAGAAGTTAAAAAATTGGTTCCACAATATGTTTTGTAAACACAAAGAACATAGGATAGCAAAAACAATTTTGAAAACAAAGAAAAAATGGAGAAATTAGTCTATCTGCTTCTTACCATTTTCCGACAACAATCAGAAGAGTATTGTATTGATGCAAAGATGCATTTATAGGTCAGTTGAAGATAATAAATTCAGTAAAAGACCCTTACATTTATTTATATTTTTTAAATAATTTTATTTTTTTGATGGGGCGACATCAATCAATCAAGATACATATATTCAAGATAACATGTCCAGGTTATCTTGTCGTTCAAATATGTTGCATACCCATCACCCAAAGTCAGATTGTCCTCTGTCACCTTCTATCTAGTTTTCTTTGTGCCCCTCCCCCTTCCCCTTTCCCTCTCCCTCTTCCCCCTCCACCTGTAACCATCAAACTCTTATCAATGTCTCTTAGTTTCACTTTTATGTCCCAGCTACGTATGGAATAATGCAGTTCATGGTTTTTTCTGATTTACTTATTTCGCTTCGCATCATGTTATCAAGATCCCACCATTTTGCTGTAAATGATTCGATGTCATCATTTCTTATGGCTGAGTAGTATTCCATAGTGTATATGTGCCACATCTTCTTTATCCAGTCATCTATTGACGGGCTTTGTTGTTTCCATGTCTTGGCCACTGTGAACAATGCTGCAATGAACATGGGGCTGCATGTGTCTTTACGTATCAATGTTTCTGAGATTTGGGGGTATATACCCAATAGAGGGATTGCTAGGTCATAAGGTAGTTCTATTTTCAGTTTTTTGAGGAACCACCATACTTTCTTCCATAATGGTTGTACTACTTTACATTCCCACCAACAGTGTATGAGGGTTCCTTTTTCTCCACAGCCTCTCCAACATTTGCTATTACCTGTCTTGCTAATAACAGCTAATAGAACAGGTGTGAGGTGGTATCTCATTGCCATTTTGATTTGCATTTCTCTAATAGCTAACGAAGATGAGCATCTTTTCATATATCTGTTGGCCATTTGTATTTCTTCCTGGGAGAAGTGTCTGTTCATGTCCTCTTCCCACTTTTTTTATTGGATTGTTTGTTGTTGAGTTTTATGAGTTCTTTGTATATTTTGGATATTAGGCCCTTATCTGAGCTGTTGTTTGAAAATATCATTTCCCATTTAGTTGGCTGTCTGTTTATTTTGTTATCAGTTTCTCTTGCTGAGCAAGAACTTCTTAGTCTGATGTAGTCCCATTCATTAATTTTTGCCTTCACTTCTCTTGCCTGTGGAGTCAAATTCATAAAATGCTCTTTAAAACCCAGGTCCATGAGTTTAGTACCTATGTCTTCTTCTATGTACTTAATTGTTTCAGGTCTTATGTTTAGAACTTTGATCCATTTTGAGTTAAGTTTAGTACAGAGGGACAAACTGTAGCCCTTTCATTCTTTTGCATGTGACTTTTCAATTTTCCGAGCATCATTTATTGAAGAGGCTTTTATTTCTCCATTGTGTGTTGTTGGCCCCTTTATCAAAAATTATTTAACTATATATATTTGGTTTTATTTCTGCACTTTCTATTCTATTCCATTGGTCTGAGTGTCTATTTTTCTGCCAATGCCATGCTGTTTTGATTGTCGTGGCCCTATAATATAGTTTAAAGACAGGTAATGTAATGCCCCCAGCTTCATTCTTTTTCTTCAAGATTGCTTTGGCTATTCGGGGTTTTTTATAGTTCCATATAAATCTGATTTTTTTGCTCTATTTTTTAAAAAAATGTCATTGGAATTTTGATGCGAATTGCATTAAATTTGTATATTGCTTTGAGTAATATGGCCATCTTGATTATATTTATCCTTCCTAAACAAGAACAAGGTATATTCTTCCATCTCATTATATCTTTTTTGATTTCCCTTAACAATGGTTTATAGTTTTCATTATATAAGTCCTTTACATTCTTTGTTATGTTTATTCCTAAGTATTTTATTTTTTTTGTTGCAATCGTGAAGAGGATTATTCTTTTGAGTTCATTCTCAATTGTTTCATTGTTGGCATATGGAAAAGCTACAGACTTCTGTATGTTAATTTTGTATCCTGCGACCTTACTGTATTGACTTATTGTTTCTAGTAGTCTTTTTGTGGATTCTTTGGGGTTTTCGATGTATAGTATCATATCATCTGCAAAAAGTCATACCTTTACTTCTTCTTTTCCGACATGGATGCCTTTTATTTCTTTGTCTTGTCTGATTGCTCTGGCTAGAACATCTAGTACCGCATTAAATAAGAATGGAGAGAGTGGACAACCCTGTCTTGTTCCTGATTTAAAGGGGAAAGCCTTCAGTTTTGTGCCATTTAATATGATGTTAGCTGATGGTTTATCATATATGGCCTTTATCATGTTGAGATATTTTCCTTCTATACCCATTTTGTTGAGAGTCGTAAACATAAAATTGTGTTGTACTTTATCAAAAGCTTTTTCTGTGTCTATTGATAAGATCATGTGGTTTTTGTTCTTTGTTTTGTTGATATGGTGTATTACGTTAACCGTTTTACATATGTTGAACCATCCTTGAGATTCTGGGATGAATCCCACTTGATCATGATGTATTCCTTTTTTAATATGTTGTTGTATTCGGTTTGCTAGTATTTTGTTTAGTATTTTAGCATCTGTATTCATTCGAGATATTGGTCTGTAGTTTTCTTTTTTTGTGCCATCCTTGCCTGGTTTTGGTATGAGGGTTATGTTGGCCTCATAAAATGTGTTTGGAAGTATTGCTTCTTCTTCAATTTTTTGGAAGACTTTGAGTAGAATACAAACCAAGTCTTCTTTAAATGTTTGATAAAATTAACTGGTATAGCCATCAGCAACTGGACTTTTATTTTTGGGAAGGTTTTTAATGTTTTTTTCTATTTCTTCTCTATTAATAGGTCTGTTTAGGCTTTCTGCTTCTTCTTGACTCAGTCTAGAAAGGTTGTATTGTTCTAGAAATTTATCTATTTCTTCTAGGTTGTTGAATTTAGTGGCATAAAGTTTTTCATAGTATTCTACAATAATTCTTCGTATATCTACAGTGTCCTTGGTGATTTCTCCTTTTTCATTTTGGATTTTGTTTATATGAGTTCTTTCTCTTTTTTCCTTGGTAAGTCTTGCCAAGGGTTTGTCAATTTTGTTGATCTTTTCAAAGAACCAGCTCCTTGTTCTATTATTTTTTTTCTATAGTTTTTCTGTTCTCTATTTCATTTATTTCTGCTCTGATTTTTATTATCTCCTTTCTTCGGCTGGTTTTGGGTTGTCTTTGTTCTTCTTTTTCTAGTTCCTTAAGGTGTGAATTTAAGTGGTTTACTTGGGCTCTCTCTCTCATTTGTTTATATATGCCTGAAGTCATGAACTTCCCTCTTATTATTGCTTTTGCTGCATCCCATAGATTCTGATATGTCGTATTGTCATATTCATTAGTCTGTATCTATCTTTTGATCTCTTCACTTATTTCTTCTTTGATTCATTCATTTTTTAAAAGTATGTTGTTTAGTTTTCACATTTTTGTGGGATTTTTTCCCTCTTTTTTGCAGTTGAATTCTAGTTTCAAGGCTTTATGATCAGAAAATATTCTTGGTACAACTTCGATTTTTCTGAATTTACTGATGTTGTTTTTATGGCCCAACATATGGTCAATTTTTGAGAATGATCCATGTACACTGGAGAAAAAAGTATACTCAGTCACTTTGGGATGAAATGTTCTGTAGATGTCTATCATATCCAGGTGCTCTAGTGTTTTGTTTAAGGCCACTATGTCTTTGTTGATTCTCTGTTTGGATGACCGATGTAGAGCCGTCAGCAGTGTATTGAGGTCTCCAAGTATGATTGTATTTTTGTCAGTTTTTGTTTTTAGGTCAATAAGTAGCTGTCTTATATATTTTGGTGTTCCTTGGTTTAATGCATATATATTAAGAAGTGGTATGTCTTCTTCATTCAGTGTCCCCTTAACAATTATGAAATGGCCATTTTTGTATCTGAGTACTTTTGCTGTCTTGTAGTCAGCATCATCAGATATAAGTATTGCTATGTCTGCTCTTTTTTGGATGTTATTTGCTTGGAGTATTGGTTTCCAGCCTTTCACGTTGAATTTGTTTTTATACTTGTTACTTAGATGAGTTTCCTGTAGGCAGCATACAGTTGGTTTTCTTTTTTAATCCATTCTGCTACTCTGTGCCTTTTTATTGGTGAGTTTAATTTGTTTACATTTAGTGTAATTATTGACCCCTGTGAGTTTCCTATTGCCATTATATATATTGCTTTCTGTTAGTTTTGTGTCTTGTTTGATCCTTCTCTTTCCTTTTTCTATCTTTTGTTTTTATTGATATTTGGTTGTATTCCATACATGTTTCCTCTGTTGTTATCTTTTTTATCTCATGTGCTTCTGTGATGGTTTTTTCAATGGTGGTTACCTTTAAGAGATGAAAAGGGTCCCTACCCTGTTCATTGTAGCAAACTATTTTGTGAGTACTTTTGCACTCCATCGTCCTTTGCTACTATTAATCTCTATCCTTTTCCCCCCTTTCTTTTTGTTGTCACAGTTTAAATTTGGTTTTATTGTGTTCTTCTTGGAGCTTTTACTTTTGGCTTTGTTTTTTTTTCTTTTCTTTTTTTGATCTTTGTATCTGATTGGAGAACCCCCTTTAGTAATTCCTGGAGTGGGAGTTTTCTGATGATAAATTTCCTCATCTTTTCTGTTTCTGTGAATGTTTTTATTTCTCCTTCATATTTGAAGGATAGCTTTCATGGGTATAGTATTTGTGGCTGAATGTTCCTCTCTTTCTGGACTTTAAATATTGGGGTCCACTCTCTTTTAGCTTGTAGAGTTTCTGCTGAGAAATCTGATGATAATCTAATGGGCCTTCCTTTATATGTTGTATTCTTTTCCCTGGCTGCCTTTAGAATTTTTTCTTTGCTGTTGGTTTGTACCAATTTCATTATGATATGCCTTGGAGTACGTTTGTTGGGGTTAAGAAAACTCAGAGTTCTGTTTGCTTCTTGAACTTGAGGATTTAGTTCTTTCCACATGTTTGGGAAGTTCTCATCTATTATTTGTTTGAGTATGTTCTCCATTCCATTTTCTCTCTCTTCTCCCTCTGATATACCTATTATTCTTATGTTATTCTTTTTGATGGAGTCAGATAATTCTTGTAGGGCTATCTCATTTTTTTTTAATTTTTGAATCTCTTTCTTCTTCTCTCTGTTGTGCCTCAAGTTCCTTGTCTTCTATTTCACTAATGCTCTCTTCTATCTGACCTGTACTATTAGCTAAGCTTGTTACTTCCTTTTTCAGCTTGTGAGTTGAGTTTTTCATCTCTGTTTGATTTGTTTTTATAGTTTCAATTTCCTTGTAAATATATTCTTTGTGTTCATTGAGTTGTTTTCTGAGCTCCCTAAATTGCCTTTCTATGCTTGCTTGTATATCTCAGAGGATTTTTAGGATTTCTATCTTGAATTCTCTGTCATTTAGCTCCAAGGTTTCCAATATATTAAATTTTTTCTCCATAGATTTTTTCTCATCTAGCTGTGTTACCTCTCTTTCTTTTGTGTCCATGATATTCGATTTTATGTTCCTTAATGGCATCTGAAGGTGGTTTTGTTGATAGTATTAATGATATTTAATAAAGAAAATAAAGAATAAAAAGTTAAAAAATAAAATATCAAAAAATTTGTTTTTTTAAAATTAATAATGAAATAAAGAAAAATGAAATAAAATAAAATTTTAAAAAAAGGAAATTATCCCCCCCTCCTTTTTTCCTCTCCTCTCCTCTCCCCTCTTTCTTGAGAAAATTTTTTTGAACTGTGAATTATAACAAACAATACCTGTAATGGAGGGCCTGAATTGGGGAAAAGTAATAAAGGGGCAAAAAAAAAAATGAAGGGGGTATGGACCCACAAAAAGCAAATAAGGAAAAAATTTGGGTCAAGAATAAAATGATTTGCTTTTAGGTGTTGGTTGACTAAGGGTTGTGATGACAGGAATAAGAGGGAAACAGAAAAATGGGAGGACAAATTAAAAAAAAATTCTATTGTATTTAGTGGAACAAGAACTAGATAAAATGGAGAGCCAGGGATGGGAGCACTGCTAGTGAGTTCAAAAGGTGAAGTAAAAATCCCCCAAAATGCCACAAACATAAATTTGAGTCCCAGATAAAATATTTTGTTTGTTATTGAGCTTTGAATGAGAGGAGATGTAAAGGAGAAAGGAAGAGACTAATATGGAGGGAGAAAAGAAAGAAAGAGAGAGAAAAAAAGAGGGAACCACTAAAAGAAGAAAAAAGAAACATGAGGAGAGAGAGAGAGAGAGAGAGAGAATTAAGGGTTTTGGACTGCAACCCTCATAGAGGGAAAGGAAGAAGAAAGAAAAGATAATGGGAGATGTGACACTTATGGGTAGTGTAGATCAAGGAGAGGAGACAGTAAGCCTGGCAGAGAGTTAATCGGCCAAATTAGAGGAGGAAAAAAAATATCAAGAATGAAGATAAGAGAAACAAACAAACAAATATAATAAAATTAGATAGGTCATAAAGTCTGCGGATTATTCTTGATTTTGAGAGGTTATCTTCTTGATTTTTCTTTTCTCTTCCTCTTCCTGGTTGGTGACTCTGTACCCTGGGTTCTGCCCCTTTGGCATGCTCAGGGAGAGGTTTGCAGTTGATAAGTCTCTATGGCAATGTCATGTATTGTGCTTTAGTCTCGTTGGCAGTCAAGGCTCATTACCATTTATAGGCTCTGACAGTGAGAGAGTCCGTGTTCCTGGAGCCTTTCTCCTAGTCTTTTCTTCCTCAATTAGTAGCCTGATAATCCAGCTATGGGGTTGTTGCTGCCTCTACCTGAAGAGTAAGAGGCTCAACTAGCTGACAATTCCCCACTTTATTCCCACTCAGCACAGGGCTCTGGGTAAGGCTCAGTCAGTCAGAGCTACTAGCATAATCAGGCGGGGCTTCCTCCCACTCAAAGACCTCTGACTCTGCCACTCTGTCAGGTAGCATGGGTGGGCGCCCACTCCTGTGGCGCTTGGAGGAAACTCTCACTCACTATCTGCTTGCGCAGACCAGTATATCAGGCCGGAATTCTCACACTCTGAGTGAAACCCCCAACCGCATGGAAAAGTTCCAGCGTTGGAATTGGCTCTCGCTCCGTCCCTGTGAGTGTCTTTTGCAAGGCGCTGGGGCGGCTTGATATTCAACTTTTGGCCCACACAAAGGCCCCTGACTCTGCCCCTCTGTGCAATAACATGGGTCGGCACTGCCGAGGCACTCGGAGGAATCTCTCGCTCACTATCTGTGCGCGCAAACCAGGATATTAGGCCAGCCTCGTCTCCCTCTGAGTGAAACCCTCACCAGCACAGAAAAGTTCCACTGTTGGAATTAGTTCTCGCTCCCTCCCATGTGCGCCTTTCTCGGGCGCTGGGGCTGCCCAGAGATTCTGCTTTCGGCCCACACAAAGGCCTCTGACTCTGCTTCTCTGTGGGATAACACGGGCACCCACTCCCAGGGCTTTGGAAGTAATTTCTCGCCCACTATCTGCGCATGCCGACCAAGGGATCAGGGAAAATGGCTGCCCCACTTGTCTTTCTTTGTCTGGGTTTGGTGCGAGTGATAGCTTGTATTTCCTGGGTTGCCACAGGAACAGTTTTTCCTCAGCTTGGATCTCCGTGCCACAGCCTGGTTCGGCCGTTTGTGCCACGGCCTGGATCTATTCACCCCCTTTGCCCGCCTCAGTTTCTATATTCACAGTTCCCAGTTAAAGCCACCCTGTTTAGGTTAGTGAGGAAGGCGGAGCATTTCTTACTTCCTATTTCCTTCGGGGTTTCGTTATATATTTAGGCAATTTTTCGCTCGACCATACCTTCGTGTGTATTGCAAAACATCTGGAGGCTCCAAGGATAGGTTTTTCTGTTTCTGGTTGAAGATCTTTTTGAGTTTTGGGGGAGATTTATTGGTATCACTTCCTACCCCACCATTACTCTGACGTCTGGAACCGACCCTCACATTTATGGCTAATTGTTGTCAACAAAAATATCAAGGTAAGCAATGGAAGAAACATGGGTTTTTTAAAAACTGGAGTTAAAAAACCTGGATATCCATATGGGGGAACAATAAGGCTTCACAATTTCCTTACTTACCCAAAGCAGATTTGAAATGGATCATAAACCTAAATGTATAAGTAAATTTATAAAACGTCTAGGAAAAATGAGAAGATTTTTATTACTTCTATCAGACAGAGGTTTATTAGATTGGGCAAAAATGTCAAGGTGATAAAGAAAAAATAGTGAATTGGATTTTAACAAAACTTAAAATGTCTACTGTTACAGAGACACAATGAGAAAAATGAGAAAGCAGGTTAAAACTTAGAAAAGTATTAAAAATTAACATATGATATAAAAGATTTATATCAAGAGTCCTTTAATAACTCATACAGGATGATAAATCGATGAAAGACAACTCCTATTAATAACAAGTCAATGATCTAAACAGATACTTTGTAATAAAAGATAAACATATTAGATATGTAAATAAAATATTAAATATCATTAGTCATAGAAAAATGCAAATTATAATCACAATATAATATCATTACACACTGACTAAAATTTCTAAAACTATAAGGCTTACAAAATCAAGTATTTATGTTAATGTGTAGCAGTTTCAGCTCTTACACTTCTGATGGAAGTGCAAATGACTCTCTCATTATGGCACTTTATTGTAATATGAAGCACATACTTGCACTTACTACATGACCCAGCAGTCCTTTTAGCCATTAGCCCAAAAGAAAACTTTTTTTAATTTTATTCATAGATTTATACAAAAATATTTACACCAAATTTATATATAATAGATCTAGGTCTAGAAATACCCAAATATCCATTAACAGGTGAATAAATACACCAATATTGGTATTTCCATAAATAGAATGCTACTCAGAAGTAACAAAGGAATACGCTACAAAAACACACAAAAACATGAATGAATCTATAAAGTATTATGCTTGTGAGGGACTGAAATTCTGTGTGTCATTAAAATTCATATGTTTAGGCCCTATCCTCCAGTGTAGCTGTATCTGAAGATAGGGAATTTGAGGAAATAATGTTATGATAATAACATTAAGATAACAAAGATAGGACCTTAACCCAATAAAATTAGCATTTCTATAAGTAGAGACACTAGATTGCTCTTTCTTTCTCTGCATACATGCACTGAGGAAAGTATATGTGAGGCCACAGCAAGAAGGTGACTGACAGAAAGCCAGCAAAAGAGTTTTTACTAGAAACCTACTTTGCAAACACCTAGATCTTAGACTGCTCTATAACTGGGAGAAAGTTAATTCCTGTTGTTTAAGGTACTCAGTCTGTGCCATTTCATTATGGAAGCCTCAACAGACTAATACAATATTTGTAAAGTTCACATTCAAGAGAAGACATAATATATGGCTCCACTTACAGAAAAAGAAAAAAAAAAAAAAATATATATATATATATATATATATATATATATATATATATATATATATATATATATTATATAGTGACATAAATCAGATAAATGATTACCTGAGTCTAAGGGCAAAAGAGGATTTTAGTATAAAGAGATTTTGGGAAATATCTGGGGTGGTAAAAATGTGCTGTATCTTTATTATGATACTAATTACACAGGCTTATAATTTTCTCAAAACTCATAAATGTACTCTTTTTTAATCTTGAAAATGTATTCTTTTTATTTGCTTTAGATGCTAAGATAATTTCACGTAATTTCTGAGGATTATAATGCTTCCATTGTAAATTCGTTAGAACTCAGGAATCAAAACTAGAAATCTGAAATCTCCAAAATAAATGCCAGACAAATATCTTGAAAAATCACTTCTGGAAATGAAAATTTCTCAATATTATAGTAACATAGAACTAGAAAAATACAAGCAACTCTGCCTAAAACACTCAGAATGTAGAAAGTCATTGGCAAATAAACTAGAAAGGTAGGTCAAGGCCCCGGCCAGTTGGCTTAGTGGTAGAGCGTCGGCCTGGCGTGTGGAGATCTTGGGTTCAATTCCTGGCCAGGGCACACAGGAGAACGGCCCATCTGCTTCTCCACCCCTCCCCCTCTCCTTCCTCTCTGTCTCTCTCTTCCCCTCCCGCAGCTAAGGCTCCATTGAAGCAAAGATGACCCGGGTGCTAACGATGGCTCTATGGCCTCTGCCTCAGGTGCTAGAATGGCTCTGGTTGCAACAGAGCAATGCCCCAGATGGGCAGAGCATTGCCGCCTGGTGGGCATGCAGGGTGGATCCTGGTTGGGCACATGCAGGAGTCTGTCTGACTGCCTCCCAGTTTCCAACTTCAGAAAAATACAAAAAAAAAAAAACCCCAAAAAACCAGAATCAGAGAAAATAAATTTAACTCATTAATTAGCCTCTGAAGCATAATTTTTATCAAGTCAAATTCATGGGATTAGAAGGATGCAAAAGCTAACTTAAGTGTGCCTTTTGAAAAAGATGCTAGTACATGAACTTACCTTTCAAATGTTCATCCAGGACAGTTGCATCGCTTCCTTTATTCAGTTCTTTGATTCTTTATTCCCCCCCTAATATTTTTATTTGGATCATCCGATTCACTAGTCATTAAGCTAAGTATTTTGAAGCTTTACAACTTAGACAGTTATATTATTATAAAATTGTTTGTCAGAATTCTTCTAAATAAAATTATTAATGAGTTTAAATTTTTTTGTAAGGTAACAACTTAAATCCAAAGGGTTAAGTTTCTTCACAGATTCTGGCACCTGGTAAATTTATTTTCTTGATTGTGATCTTTGTTGTTATCACTAGAAGGCACCTTGAGAGAAACTGTCCCTTCTAGTTTTTCTACTCTACCTATTAAATAGGGAAAGTTTAACATATGGTGGAGGGCAGTATAATTGACATAGTGGCTAAGAAATGAGTAGGTGGTCTGCCCTAGGCCAGTGGTTGGCAAACTGCGGCTCGTGGGCCACATGCGGCTCTTTGGCCCCTTGAGTGCGACTCTTACACAAAATACCACGTGTGGGTGCTACCTCGATAAGGAATGTACTTACATATATAGTTTAAATTTAAAAAATTTGGCTCTCAAAAGACATTTCAGTCATTGTACTTTTGATATTTGGCTCTGTTGACTAATGAGTTTGCCGACCACTGGGCTAGGCAGTGTGGGGAAGACAGGCAGATCCCACCAGTACCTTGGTGACAGTGTTCTAAGCTAATTACATCTGCAGCTGTTTTAGTTCATTTTGATCACCAGCTAGCCTATCTTTTTCTCCCTTAGTGGTTGTTGCTCTAAATCATGCCTTAGTACCAAAGGGTTAAAATCTTCAAAGGAATGAGTATACTGTATAGGGTGGTGAAAGCAAATATTTCAAAGTGTCTTTGAGGGGTGGTTTGCTTTTAAATTTTAAACTGGTTTACTAAACATGTCTACATAACTGACAGCCATTTCTCTCTCTTCCCTACCTTTAATTACTTCTTAGGAACCTGCTCCCAACCCAGAAACATATATATTCAATCAGAACAATTTAGAACCTAACCTTGTATGTAGTAGGTCTGTTCTGACACATTCTCAGCATTACAATGCCATTTTATCTCCTTTTTAGTTTTACTTTTTAGATATAAAAATTCTTTTATTTTTATTTTTAATTTATTGTATTGATGTAGTTTCAAGTGTCCCAGTCAATATAACACCCTCTACACCCTGCATCATGCCCTCCATGCCTCATGCACAGTCTCTTTCCACCCCCAGCTGCCCCTCCCCTTTGCCCCTTCTCCCCTTACCTCCACATCCCCCTTTCTCTCTATTGCTACCTTGTTGTCTTCATCTTGCGTTATGTATAATGATTTTGGTTAACTCCTTCACCTTTGATCCTGTCTCCTCCCCATTCGTTCTGGCAGCTGTCCATTTATTCCCTGTGACCCTGCCTCTGTTCTATTTTGTTCCTCAGTTTATTGTGTTCATTAGAGTCAACATATAAGAGAGATCGTGTGATATCAGTCTTTCTCTGACTGGCTTATTTCACTTAGCACAGTAATCTTCAGGTTCATACATGCTGTTTCAAAAGGTAAAATTAGCTTCTTTTTTACTGACACATAGTATCCCATAGTGTCAATGTACCACAGTACTTTATCCACTAATCCACTGATGGACACTTAGGATGTTTCCAGAACTTGGATATTGCAAACAACACTGCAGTGAACATGGGGGTGAACATCTTTTGAATTAGTGGTTTGCGATTCTTAGAATATATTTTTAGAAGTGGAATAGCTGGGTCATAAGACAGTTCTATTTTTAATTTTTTTGAGGAAACATCATACTGTTTCCCACAGTGGGTGCACAAGTCTGCATTCCCACAAGCAGTGCAGGAGGGTTCCATTTTTTCCACACCCTCTTTAGTACTTGTTTGTTGATTTGCTAATGAAAGCCAAATGGCTGGTGAGAGGTGATATCTCATTGTGATTTTAATTTGCATTTCTCTAATGATTAGTGATGTTGAGCATTTTTTCATATGCCTATTGGCCATCTGTATGTCCTCTTTGTCTATTCAGGTCCTTTGCCCATTTTTAAACTGGATTGTTTGTCTTTCTAGTATTGAGTTTTATGAGTTCTTTATAAATTTTGGTTAGTAATCAATCCTTACAGGACATAACAATAAATATGTTCTCCCATAAAGTGGGTTGTCTTTTCATTTTGTTAATGGTGTCTTTTGCTGTGTAGGTTTTTAGTTTGATATAGTCCTATTTGTTTATTTTGTCCTATATTTTCCATGCCCTTGGTGGTATATCAGCAAAAATATTGCTTCAAGAGATGTCTGAGAGTCTGCTGCCTGTTTTCTTTTGTGTGTGTGTGTGTGTGTGTGTATTTTTCTGAAGTTAGAAACAGGGAGGCACTCAGACAGACTCCTGAATGTGCCTGACCGTGATCCACCTGGCATGCCCACCAGGAAGTGATGCTCTGCCCATCTGGGGCATTGCTCCATTGTGACCGGAGCCATTATAGCACCTAAGGTGAAGGCCATGGAGCCATCCTCGGCTCCCAGGCCAACTTTGTTCCAATGGAGACTCAGTTGCAGGAGGGAAAGAGAGAGATAGAGAGAAAAAAGGGGGGACGGTTGGAGAAGCAGATGGGCAATTCTCTGTGCCCCGACCAGGAATCGATCCTGGAACTTCCACACACTGGGCCAATGCTCTACCACTGAGCCAACTGGCAAGGGGTCCTGCCTATGGTTTCTTTTAGGATTTTTATGGTTTCCTGACTTACATTTAAGTCTTTTATCCATTTTGTGTTTATTTTTGTGAATAATTTAAGTTTGTGCTCTATTTTTATTTTTTGCATATACCTGTCCAATTTTCCCTACACCATATCTTAAAAAATCTGTGTTTACTTCATTGTATACACTTGCCTCCTTTGTCATATATTAATTGACCATAAAAGTGTGGGTTTGTTTCTGGTTTCTCTGTTCTGTTCCATTGATCTGTATGCCTGTTCTTATGCCAGTACCAGGCTGTTTTGATTACAGTGGCCTTGTAGTATAACTTGAGATCAGGAAATGTGACATCTCCCACTTTATTAATTTTCAACATTGCTGAGACTATTTGGGTTCTTTCTTGGTTCCATATAAATTTTTGAGATATTTGTTCTAGATCTATGAATTATGTCATTGGCATTTTATTAGGAATTGCATTAACTCTACAAATGGCTTTGGATAGTATGGACATTTTAATGGTGTTACGTTTTCCTATCCATTAATACAGTATATGCTTCTACTTCTTTGTACCTTCCTCAATTTCTCTTTTCAACATCTTATAATTTTGTGAGTACAAGTCTTTTATCTCCTTGGTTAAATTTATTCCTAGCAAATTTATTTTTTGTTGTTATTGCAATAGTAACTAAGATTGTTTTCTCGATTTCTATTTCTGATAATTAATTATTGGTGTATAAAAATATGACTCATTTTTGAATATTAATTTTATATCCTGCTCAACTTTCCCAAATTTATTTTATCAGGTAGAGTTGTTTTTTTGCAGAGACTTTAGGGTTTACTATGTACAGTATCATGTTATCAGCAAATAATTACAGTTCTACTTTTTCTTTTCCAGTTTATATAACTTTTATTTCTTCTTCTTGTCTTATTGCTGTGTTTAGGACTTCCAGAACTATGTTGAATAAGAGTGGTGAAAGGGTCCACCTCTGCCTTGTTTCTGATCTTAAGGGGATGGTTTTTAATTTTTGCCCATTGGGCATGATGTTGGCTGTGGGTTTGTCATGGATGGCCTTTATTATGTTGAGGTATGTTCCATGCATTCCCACTTTGCTGAGAGTTTTGATCATAAATGGGTGCTGAATTTTATCAAATGTTTTTTCTGCATCTGTTGTTATGGTCATATGATTATTATTTTGTTTATGAGATGAATCCCATTTATTAATTTGTGAATATTGTACCAGCTTTGACCTCCCAGAATAAATCCCACTTGATCTTGGTGTATGATCTTTTTAATGTGTTGCTGGATTCAGGTTGCTAATATTTTGGGGGGAATTTTAGCATCTATGTTCATCAGGGATATTAGCCTATAGATTTCTTTTTCCTTTTTTTTTTTTTTTCTGGGAGTTTTTTGATAACTCCTTCCATTTCATTTCTTATAATCATTCTGGTATAGTCTTCTGATTCTTCCAGATTCCGTTTTGGAGGACTTTATGTTTCTAGAAATTTATTCATTTTATCCAGATTGTCCAATATTTTGGTATATAGTTTTTTTCATGGTATTTTCTTATAATCCTTTGTATTACTTTTTTTGTGGATGAAATTTTTACTAAAACAAGCTTTGGACACATGAATGGGAAATACGCAGGAAAGCAAATACTAGAGGTGAGGGGAAATGACATTGTGAATAATTCTCTTTTCCAATAGTTTGGTATATGGGCAAATAAAAATTAAGTTACAAACACTTAATTGTACTGCAACCAAAACGTACCTAGTCACAGAAAATAAATTTCTTCCTCAAGCTTTTAAGAGCTTGTTTGTAAAAGCAGAACTAGTCATGTTTACAGAATATGACTTTAAGGACACACTCATTAATTCGTCATTCCCAAAGGAAGCTCAGGGTTTTTTGCAGGACCTGATGTGCAATGTGAGAAAATAACGGAGAGGTGAACACTGTGAAAGAGCACGGTGAAATCGGGTGGCAGAAAGAGCAGGACCCTTGGAGATGGAGCGGAGCTGGTCAGAGGCAGGAGGAGGGCAAGTCACAAAAGCCAAAGGAAGGTCCAGGCAGTGTGCGAAGGAGCCTTGAAGGTGAGCCAGCATCTGGGACTGAGTCTTGAAAAGGGACACCGAGAACATCCTGTGAGCAGCAGCGATTCCTGAAGAGGTTCTACCTGCGGGAGTGGTTCAGAGGACCGGGAGAGCATCGGAGGGTGGATCTCAGCTCCCGGAAACCAAGCATCCGGTCTTCAGACCCTGAGCATCCTAGGAGAGGGTGGCCAGTCACAGGGTGTGTCTTCTAAAATGAATTCACCCCGCAGGAAGGCATGTATTGAGACTGAGATTTCTCCTGGGTCTTCCTAGGAGGCTGTGGTGCTGGTTTTAGGCTGTCCAGTCTTGAGCTGCCTGGCCCAGCTGGGCTGACAGAAGTGTTTCAATAGAGTTTCCCAGATATCTGGCCAGTCTGGCCTTTTTTATCTATCATCAGGGCAGGGCGATGGCAGTTGAGCTGGCTGTACTGTGTTCTGGAGCTGCCGTCTGCCATGTTCTCATTCCTGTTCCTGGTAGGGGCCTGAGACACTGATCTTCGAGAGAGCTGTGTGACCAGTGGCAGGGGCTCCTTGTCCTGGACACAGTTTGCAGGCTGTCTCAGGACAGGGATTTTGGTGGGAAAAGGTATTTTCTTATAATCCTTTTCATGGTATTTTCTTATAATCCTTTGTATTTCTGTGATGTCAGTTGTTATTTCTGTTTCACTATAATTTTACTTATTTGATTCTTTTCTCTTTTATTCCTTTATGAGTCTAGTTGAAGTTTCATCAATCTTTTTTTATTTTTTAAAAGCATCAACTTTAGGTCTCATTGATTTTTTTGTATTTTTTTTAGTCTCTACTTCATTTATTTCCACTTCAATGTTTATTATGTTCCTCCTTCTACTTACTCTGGGCTTTGTTTGTTGTTCCTTTTTTGATTCTTTTAGATTCAATGTTAGATTGTTAATTTGAGATTTTTCTTGCTTCTTGATGTATGCCTGTAATGCTATGAACTTACCTTTCAGGACTGCTATTGCTGTGCCCCATAGATTTTGGGTTGTTGTATGTTCATTTTCATTTGTTTCAAGAAAAAATTTTATTTATTTCTTGATATCATTGTTAACCCACTCATTATTTAATAACATGCCATTTAGCCTCAAAGTGTTTGAATATTTTTCAGTTTTTTATTGTAGTTGATTTCCAGTTTATGCCATTTTGGTCAGAGAAGAATCTTCATATGATTTAGTTTTCTTAAATTTATTGAGACTTGTTTTGTGTCCTTACATGTGGCCTATCCTAGAAAATGTACCATGTGCACTTGAAAGGAACATGTATTCTGCTGCATTTGGAAAGAAATGTTCTGAAGATATCCATTAAATCTCATTGAATAAATTTACTCTTAAGTGGGTACATTTTACTATGTGTAAATAATGACTCAAAAATGTATTTGGATAAAAAATGTAATTCAAACTGAGAATATAAAGAAATAGATTAGCTAGATCAAAGAATGAAATAGTCACATCTATCCCTGGCCAGTGCCTCAGTGGATACAGTGTCAAAGTCCTATGGACATCCTGGGTTTGATTCCTCGACAGAGCACACAGGAGAAGTGATCATTTGCTTCTTCTCCCCTCCCTCTTCCCCTTCTTTCCCTCTTTCCCTCTCACAGTCAGTAGCTCAGTTGGTTTGAGCATGGTCCCAGGCTCTGAGGATAGCTCAGCTGTTCTGAGCATATCAACCTCAGGCACTAAAATTACTCTGTACTTGAGCTTTGGCATCAGATAGGGTTCACAGGTGGATCCTGGTAGGGGCATATGCAGGAGTCTGCATCACTATCTTTACACCTTTTTCAAAAAAATATTAATCATATCTAAATTTTTAATTAACATACCATATCAAGCATACTGTATTTCTATGGGAAAAATGAGTCTACGATATATGCAAAAGAACACAATCAAAATTCTTAGAAGCTTGCAAAACATCTATATATAATGAACAATTGAGAGAAACTGAGTTGCTCAGCCTGAAATAGAGAAATCATGAGAGTGAACTAAGGTGACAATAAATATCTTAAAATAATTGATAACTGCTATGAGGAAAGTTAAGTGACTTGGAGTCTATGTAACTGCAAAAATGCACCCCCATGTTTATGGCAGCACTGTTCACAATAGCGAAGATCTGGAAACAGCCCAAGTGTCCGTCAGAGGACAAGTGGATTAAAAAGCTTTGGTACATATATACTATGGCAGGGGTCCCCAAACTTTTTACACAAGGGACCAGTTCACTGTCCCTCAGACTGTTGGAGGGCCAGACTATAAAAAAAAACTATGAGCAAATCCCTATGCACACTGCACATATCTTATTTATTATTATTTTTTTTTGTATTTTTCAGAATCTAGAAACAGGGAAAGACAGTCAGACAGACTCCCACATGCGCCCGACTGAGATCCACCTGGCACACCCACCAAGGGCGATGCTCTGCCCACCAGGGGTTGATGCTCTGCACCCCCGGAATGTCGCCCTGTTGCGACCAGGGCCACTCTAGCGCTTGAGGCAGATGCAAGGAGCAATCCCCAGCGCCCGGGCCATCTTTGCTCCAATGGAGCCTGGGCTGCGGAAGGGAAAGAGAGAGACAGAGAGGAAGGAGAGGGGGAAGAGTGGAGAAGCAGATGGGTGCTTCTCCTGTATGCCCTGGCCAGGAATCGAACCCTGGACTTCTGCACGCCAGGCCGACGCTCTACCACTGAGCCAACCGGCCAGGGAAGTATTATATTCTTTTTGATGCTATTGTAAATGGAATTATTTTCTTAATTTTATGTTTAGAATGTTTATTGTTAGTGAAGAGAGAAGTAGCTATTTTTTGTATATTAATTGTGTTTTCTGAAACATAACTAAATTTATTAGTTCTAAGAGGTTTTGGGTGAAGTTTTTAGAGTTTTCTCTCTATATAAGAACATGTTATTTGCAAACAGAGACTTTTTAAGATTTTCCTTTCTAATTTGGATTCCTCTTTTCCTTTTTAGTTTTTCTGGCTTGAATTTCTGCTATTATGTTGAATAAAAGTGGTGGGAGTAGGTTTCTTTGCTTTGTTTTAGATCTTAGAGGAAAGCTTTCCATTTTTTATTATTGTGTATGTTATTATCTGTGGGCTTTTCATATACGGCCATTACTTTCTCGAGGTAAGTTCTTCTTATACTCAATTTCTTGCAACATTTTATCATAAAAGTGAGTTAAATTTTTTCAAATGCTTTTTATGCATGCCTTGACATGATCATAAAATTTTTGACATTCATTCCTTTAATGTGATGTATCACATTTAATGATTTGTGTATGTTGAAGCATTCTTGTATCCCAGGGATAAATGGCATATAATCTTTATTAATGTGCTTTTGAATTCAGTTTGCTAAAACTTTGTTGAAGAGTATGCATCCATGTTTATTAAGAATATTGGCCTGTAGTTTTCTTCTCGTGTTTTTTTCTGGCTTGGGTCATAATTTTGTTATGCTGTCCTCAAAAGATACATTTGGAAGCATTCTTTTTTGTTCTGTATTTTGAAAGAATTAGTGTTAATTCTTCTTTAAATATTTGGTAAAATTTACTTGTGCAACCATCTTTTCTTGATATTTTTTCTATTAGGAGTTTTTTTTATTTACTAATTCAATCTCCTTATTTATATTGGTGTATTCAATATTTCTGTTTCTTCTTAATTCAATCTTGGTAGGCCATATGTTTCTATGAAAGTATTTCTTCTAAATTGTCAAATATGTTAGTGTATATTTGTGCATATTCATCCCTATTGATTTTTTTCTATTATTTCTGGAGAATTAACTTGAAATATCTCTTTTTTATTTCAGATATTATATAAAATATATTTGAGTTTTCTTTTTTTTCCCTTGGTCTAACTAAAAGTCTGTTAATTTTGTTTATCTTTTCAAGAAACCAACTCTTAGTTTCATCAAATTTTTAGAGTGTTTCTATTTCTTATATCATCTATTTCTACCTTAAATTTTATTATTTCTTTTTTTCGGCTGACTTTAGCCTTAGTTTGTTCTCTTTCTAATTCTTTATTGTAAAAATTAAATTGTTTATTTGATATTGTTCTGCTGTATTTACTGTAGGCATTTATCAATATAAACTTCTCTATAAGTATTAATCTTGCTATATTTCATAAGTTTTGATATACTGTGTTTTTATTTTTGTTTATCTTAAGAACTCTTTTATTTCTTCTTTTGATTTCTTCTTTGATCCAATGGTTATTTAAGATCCAATGATGTGTTCATTTCCATATATTGTAAGTTTTTCTAATTTAATTTTGTCATTGATTTCTAGTAATATTCCACATGGAATCAAATCAAATATTTATAAACAAAAAACAAATAAATAAATTGATATATATTCACAAGTGGTTTACTATATAACAGTTAAGTGAATAAACAATAATTACATACAACAACATAGATGAATATTTTAAACATAATGTTGAGAATGAAAAACCACAATAGTTCATACTATATGAATTAAGTCATAAAAAATGCAAGAAAAATTAATCTCTTGTGTTAGTGGTAAGAACAGTGGTTACTTTCAGGGAATAGGTTAGAGGTAGTGCCTGTGAGATACACAAGAGTGTTATGTGGATGTATTATCTTTTTAGTAAGAAATGTGTTATGTAATGTGCTCTTTTTATACAATTCAATAATAGTTAAATATATATAAAGACAGATAAAAGACAACTATTATTAGCAGGTTCACTGGAAGTGAATCATGTTATGGATTTTAGATTTAGATGTAGGAGAATTGTACAACAGATTGGCTATAGGTGATAGAGTTCTTTGGAAGAGTAGAGAAAAGAAAGAGAGAATGAGAGAGAGCAAGAAAGAGAAAAAGAAAATGAGAGTAAGAAACATCTTTCTTGGAAATATTAGGACTTCTGAAACAGTAAGGAAACTTTAAAGCATTCAAAATAGAAATAATGAATGGTTAGAATTCTTTTTTGTGTGACAGAGACAGAGAGAGACAGAGAGAGGGGCAGATAGGAACAGACAGGAAGGGAAAGAAATGAGAAGCATCAATTCTTTGCTGTGTCACCTTAGTTGTTCACTGATTACTTTCTCATATGTACCTTGACTTGGAGAGCACAGCATAGCGAGTAACCCCTTGTTCAAGTCAGCAACCTTGGGCTCAAGCTGGTGAGCCTTGCTCAAACCAGATGAGCCCATGCTCAAGCTGATTATCTCGGGGTTTTGAACCTCAGTCCTCTGTGTCCCAGTCCAATGCTCTATTCACTGTACCACTGCCTGGTCAGGCTGGTTAATTTTTTTATTTTTTTACAGAGACAGAGACAGAGTCAGAGAGAGGGATAGACAGAGAGAAACGGAGAGAGATGAGAAGCATCAATCATTAATTTCTTGTTGCGACACCTTAGTTGTTCATTGATTGCTTTCTCATATGTGCCTTGACCATGGGGCTACAGCAGACCGAGTAACCCCTTGCTCAAGCCAGCAACCTTGGGTCCAAGCTGGTGAGCTTTGCTCAAACCAGATGAGCCTGCACTCAAGCTGGCAACTTGGGGTCTCGAACCTGGGTCCTTCCACATCCCAGTCCTATGATTTATACACTGCACCATCACCTGGTCAGGCTGGTTAAAATTCTTAATGGAAAGGAATCAAAAGCATATTTTGGCTGCCACTAGCATTTTTTAAAATCAGAGTTTAAAATTAGCAGTCTGAATCTTATTGGTTTGATTTGTGTTTGCAGAAAGTCACTTCCAGGGCTGCAGGCTTTCTATTTTAGAGCAATCATTCAGAACTTTAAGATGGAAAGCATATGCTACCATTTTTCAATAGAAATACTTAGGATGTAGTGTAAGATTTTTCTTTTACAATACGAGTAACAAATCAAGCTGATGTTTGCAACACTATTTTGATTTGTAAATGCTTTTATTCTGTTCTGCCAAGTCTCAGTAATCTTTCTCATAGACAGCAGAGGTTTCAAGAAATTTTCCATTGTTATTCTTTCTTTGTTCCTTTTTTTTAAGATAGTTTTCACTTTATCATGCATAACTCACTCATATTTCAAGTATGGTTTCTATTTTATCTGTACTCATGAAACTTTATTTTTAATAACACAGCTACTATGGTATCATTCAAGAATTTTAATTTTAGTATATTAATGTTGTTATGAAAATGATTTCAGTTTCTTCTACTCAGGAGATCTTGGAGCTATACCGATCAATCTATGATCTTCAACACTGGCAGAAAAAAATCCTCATTATTAAATACATACTGGAAAGGGAAGAGGAAGTGGTATATAATTCTGAAAATCAATTGGAAGCAATAACTAATGTGCACTATTATTGTAAAGCCCCCACTCATCTGAATTTGTAAAAAATCTGAGTCAGAATTTACTAAAGTACATTTATGATATTCTATTAACTATCAACAAAGTTGGTATTTTCCAGAACACTGAATGTAAAATGTTGACCCCAGTAAATAACTAAAAAATTGTAATTTATCCTCAAAGCTGATAAGGTTCTAAAAGTAGATTGTGTGTTTGTTTAATCCCATGTGGAATAAAATTAAAAATCTCCCGAGAAACAAGTTAAAAATGTAGGGCATGCTTCATTTCCAGAGATGCTTCCAAAGCTGCTTTATTTCAATAGGCATTCCTAAAAATTCTGATGTACACTAAAGCTTGGCAACTACTATCTTAGAGAACCCAGTCTAGTGTGACTTTCTCATTTTCTAGATGGAAAACTAAGACTCCCATATAGACAGAACAGAGACAGGATGCTAACTGACTTTCAAAGCTTTTAATTGTTTGGCTCAGTGGTAGAGCGTCAGCCTGGCGTGCGGAAATCCAGGGTTCTATTCCCGGTCAGGGCACACAGGAGAGGCGCCCATCTGCTTTTCCACCCCACCCCCTCTCCTTCCTCTCTGTCTCTCTCTTCCCCTCCCGCAGCAGAGGCTCCATTGGAGCAAAAGATGGCCTGGGCGCTGGGGATGGCTCCATGGTTTCTGCCCCAGGTGCAAGAGTGGCTCTGGTCGCAACAGAGCGACGCCCCGGATGGGCAGAGCATCGCCCCCTGGTGGGCGTGCCGGGTGGAACCTGGTCGGGCGCATGCGGGAGTCTGACTGCCTCCCCATTTCCAGCTTCAGAAAAATACAAAAAAATAAAAAAAATAAAAAATAATAATTTTTTCACAAGGCCGTGATACTCCCTGTGGCAATTTGTCATTCACAAAAAATTTACAAATAATATTTTTGTCAACATCCTAAAAGGTAGAAAGGTAACATTATTATTTATCTTTGCTGCAACAGATAATGTATGTATGTATGTATGTATGTGTCTATATATGTACATTCATGCTATCTTTATCTTGAATATGTGAAACTCTGGAGAATGATCTTTTGAAGAGTTTTTTTTCTTGCCCCATTGTAAAGGGATATTTTGGCACACTGTCTATTTTCCCCTTCTAGATGGAAGAACTTATTCCTTCAGCTTCCAGGATGTTGGTGGCTCACAGCTAGGTCCCATACAAGGCATTGTGCTCTCTCTTGAGGAAGCCTGAGTCCTATAATTGGTTGATACCTGGATTACAAAGGCTCAGCTGTCTTGCTTATTTTGGATCAATCTGGAAGCACCATAATAGTCCAGAGCTTTGCGCCAGAATGCTTAAGGTTTTGTTGCTAGCACATTACTAGTGGACTCTACCCTTTTCCCAGTCTTTCATTCATCACCCCTAGTTGGTGTTACTCTAAGCACTCTCTGCTAGTTCTTCTGCATGAGAATATCTGCTTAAGAGACTGCTTCTCAGAGAAATTTACATGAGACCTTTCTGAATAAAACCTTGGAAAAACCCCTCAGCCTTTTCAGTCATTTTTTTTGAACAAGAAATATACTTTTAGTAATTGACTCTTCTAATGGAGAGTGCTTTAATTTTTTTTTAATTTAAAGTTTTTCTTCCATTAGCTTGAACCTATTTCAGATGTAGAATCCACTGTAGGATACAAGGTCATGTTTGGTTTCTCTCTTTTTCTCAGTCTTATCTTTCCCTAATTGCCATGATTTCTTACCTCTGCAGAAAGGGGACTAAAGGGAGGGTGGAATTAAAATAAAAAGACTTAGTCTTATATGAAACAACCAAAGTGTCCATCAATAGATGAATGGATAAAGAAAATATGGTAATAATAAGAAGTGGAATACTGAGATTCCAAAATGGTGATGGAGTATGCAGAAATTCCATCTGCTACCTTCCAGAATAAAATTGGATTACAACTTAATTTAAAAGCAATTGTC
Organism: Saccopteryx bilineata; assembly: GCF_036850765.1. Lineage (NCBI taxonomy): Eukaryota > Metazoa > Chordata > Mammalia > Chiroptera > Emballonuridae > Saccopteryx > Saccopteryx bilineata. Next base: position 21,674,043 of record NC_089502.1, read on the forward strand.
TTGATAAACCAACATTGGACTAAACAAAGAGGAGTCTATAACCAAGGATCATGGAAAAATCAACATTGAGACTGGTAGGAAAGGCAGAGACCTGGAAAAGGCTGCACTGTTTCCAGGAGAAGGCAGAACCTGAGCATCCGGAGGTGCTCTCAATGCAGGGAGGGTTTCCCTGAGACGTGTGGGTCCTAATTCCCAGGCCTCAGCCCTAGCTTAGAGCCCCAGAGCCTAAAAGAGGCACTCGTACATCATTTAGCTGTGAAAAAAGTCGGGTTTCTGTCTTTAAGAAACAGATGGAACTCTTGAAGATGCAGGCTTCATCTTAAAGGGCCAGTGCGGAAAATTTTGGTGACAGACACTGACCCAGGGCTCTGACAGAGGACAGCTGAGAGGACTAAAGTTGCATGAGGACAGTGTGAAGCTGGTGGCCCAGGGAGAGATATCACAGGGAACAGCCACCAGAACCCCTAGGCAGATTCATTCTCCAATATTGCAGTTGCCATTTTTCTTAGGTGGAGCATTCCCTTCTGTGTGGCATTAGCCTGGTGGAAAGCAACTGTCCCATACTCAGGAATCCCTCTTTTCCCACACTATTAAGACTGAGCCATTCTGAGAAACCAGGAAGCAGGGGGCACATCACTTTCTCATTTTAATGGCATTGAGGCCAGAGATTTTCCCTGCACTTTCCTGACACTATGACTGGTGTTTCTGTGTCACCTGAGACTAAGTAGACACTGTCCATACTATGGGAACACTACATCTCTGGGTCTCAGAGGCCACACCCACCAAATTCCTGGTGTCCACACACTACTAAGGTTTATGAAAAGTCTGAACAGACTAATATCTGAGGTCGAGGGCCAGAGCTATACCTACAACTCTTCTTAATAACTGAATTGACCTAGTGTCTAGACTTCACCAAGTTTTTTTTCAGTGGCCAAGCCCAACAAGCAGCCATCAGACAGAGGCTACAGGTGGCAGGGTTCAGGGAACCTTGGCCTTTTGTGGACCTTCCTCCAATTCCACAGTGGGTAAAAGTCAGCCAAGTTGTGTTGCTTGGTATTTGTATGTGCACTTGGGCCCAGCAAAGCAGCAACAAACTCTGGATTGCTTATACCATCAAGAAAGTTACTGAGGGCCAGTCATGAGCAGTATCACCTACTTGTCTGTGCCTGGTTACCTCCAGGGAGGCCCAGGGCTAGCGTATCTAGTAGCCACTTGCAGATAGCATCGGTTCTGAACCTAACAACTCTTGCTGGTGGTGTGTCCTAAGGAAGGGGTCACCAGACACTGGGCCATCTGAGGCAAGTTCCACTTTCTGTGCTTCACACTGGCACAGTGGTTTATGCACACTGAACTGAGTAGAGATTCAAAGTCAGCCATCTAAGTTGTGTATACCTTGTCGTGCTGGGCTAGATTCCACAGGGAAAAAGGAGAGAGGATTGCAGTATAGACATTTAAAGTGTAGGTCCCTGAAAGCTTATTTTTGTGTCCAGTCGAGGTTCTTAGCCACTTTTTGGGGGGTACAGTCAGTCCCATGGAGGAGACTCTCTCAGTCTTTCTCCCAGAGACCAGGGTCTCACCAGCTGGAAGAACTTATACAGAGGGGACTGTGACCCCCCACAATCTTAACCTGCAGCTCACATTGCTGGGGAAAAATAGAATTGGAATACCTAGCAGTGTCTGAGGGATTAGGCTCTGGAATAAGGGACAATTCCCCTATACTGAATTCCTGGCAAAGAGACCCCTGACATAGGGGGTCCCACTAATCTTATATTGCCAACCTCAGCTGGCCTAACCCACCAAGCTTACAATCTGTCAAGGGGTTGATGGGGAGAGGCCAGTCTGAGCCCACACCACAGCCTTCCTACAGAAAACTCTATGTGAGGACCATGAAGCTACAGGAGGAGGTGGAGTCGCTAAAAGTGAAGGCAAATCTTATGGAACTTGTGAATTTTATGGAGGTATAGTAATCTCTAAGCAGGAGAAAGCTGATTCTTATGCACAGGTTTGTCCCATCCACACTACCCAGCCACAGAAAGCACAGACACAAACAGCAAACAGAGTAGTAGCTCCAGATACATAGCCCAAGACAAGTTACAAAAAATGGATGATACTGGCCCTGGCCGGTTGGCTCAGCAGTGGAGCGTTGGCCTGGTGTGCGGAGGACCCGGGTTCAATTCCCAGCCAGGGCACATAGGAGAAGCGCCCATTTGCTTCTCCACCTCCTGCCTCCTTCCTCTCTGTCTCTCTCTGCCCCTCCCGCAGCCAAGGCTCCATTGGAGCAAAGATGGCCGGGGCACTGGGGATGGCTCCTTGGCCTCTGCCCCAGGCGCTAGAGTGGCTCTGGTCGCTGAGGCAGAGCAACGCCCCGGAGGGGCAGAGCATCGCCCCCTGGTGGGCAGAGCATCGCCCCTGGTGGGTGTGCCAGGTGGATCCCGGTCGGGCGCATGCAGGAGTCTGTCTGGCTGTCTCTCCCCATTTCCAGCTTCAGAAAAAGAAAAAAAATGGATAATACTAACAGAAGAAGGCCCAGAACCAACACAATCACTCGGTGGAAGACAGCACCAATGTTAGACTCAGTCAGCTCCAAGCAGTATGCCAAATATACAAGTCCAGGAAGCACCAGACAGTGCAGAAAATAAATACATCCAATATGACAAACACTGTACAGTGTATAGTACACATGATCAAGGTTGACACTTAGAGCAAGCCAGCCTGAAGTGATAAGTGCACCAACCCATAAAAGGAACAACTGCATTCCATACTCACGTACAACAAGAGGATATATACTACCTTCAAGAAACATTTCTAGAGCAAAGAACTCTGGTGTCCTAGAGGTCAGTACCACTGAGCCTTTCTTCCTCATAAAGACATCACAACAAATTTCAAAGTCAGACAGCACTACCTAACACAGACAAAATAGGCAGAAAAAGAAATATGACTCAATTGAATCAACAAGGAAAATTTTCAGAAAAAAGATCTTAATAACATGGAAGTAAGCAAACTACCAGACCTAGGGTTAAAAATAATGATTTTTAGGATGCTCAAGGATCTTAGAGCAATAATGGATGATCTCAATGAGAACTTAAACAAAGAGATAACAAGTATCAAAATGGACACTGAAATCATACAAATAGAACCAGTAAGAAATGACAAATACTGGTTCCTTGATTTCTTGCACTAGAAGGAATCAACAGCAGGCTGGATTAAGCAGAGGATTGAATTAGTGATATAGAAGACAAGATAAACATAAGCACAGAATTAGAGAAGCAAAATAAAAAGAGTCTCAAAAAGACTGAGGAAACTCTAAGAGACCAAGAAACAACATCTGCATCATAGAGATTGCTCCAAGAGAATAGAACAAACAAGGGATAGAAAACCTGTTTGAAGAAATCAAAGCTGAAAATTTTCCTAAACTGATGGAGAAAAATATCACACAAGTTCAAGAAGCCGAGTTCTATTAAAGAGGAACCCAAAGAAGCTCATACTAAGACATATCAAAATTAAAATTCCAAATTTAAAAGTCAAAGAAAGAATACCAAAAGCTGTGAGAGAAAAAGCAGTTTATTACCTACAGAGGATACCCCACTAGGATGACATCTGACTTTTCAACAGAAACACTTCAGGGCAGACAATATTTGCAAGAAATATTTAAAATAATGCAACAGAAAATAATTACAACCAAGACTACTTTATCCAGCAAGACTATCATTTATAATTGAAGGAGAAAAAAAAAACTTTCCAGAGAAAAAAGGTTCAAGGAATTTATTACAACCAAGCTAGTACTCTAAGAAATGTTGAGAAGCCTGCTACAAAAAGAGCAATGGAAAAAAGAAATCAAGAAAAAGAGGATTGTAGAATTAAAGAATAAAATGATAATAAATAAGTACATATCAATAGTAACTTTAAATGTAAATGGATTAAAGGTTCCAATCAAAAAGGCTACATGAATGAAAAAACCAGACCTGTACATATACTGTCTACAATAAAAAATTCACATAAACTGAAAGTGAAGGAATGAAAAAACCTATCTCATGCAAATGAAATGAAAAAGAAGCTGGGGTAGCAATACATATATCTGACCAAATTACCTTTAAAACAAAGACTATAGTTAGGGATAAATTAGGTCACTACACAATGATAGGAGGAGCAATGTAACAGGAGGATATAAGCATTATAAATATTTGTGCACCTAAATATATAAAGCAGATTTTAATGGACATAAAAGGTGAGATCAACAGCAATACTATAATAGTAGAGAATTTTAATAACCAACTAACATCAATGTATAGATTCTCCAGACAGAAAATTAACAAAGAAACAGCAGCCTTAAATGATATATTAGATCAACAGGATTTAACTGATATGTTCAGAACATTTCACCTCAAAGCAGCGGAATATGCATTCTTATCAAGTGTTTATGGTACATTCTCTAGGATAGACCACATATTAGGACATAAAACAAGTTTCAAAAAAAATTAAGAAGATTGAAATCATACAAGCATCTTCTCTGATCACAATGGCATAAATCTACAAATCAACTACAATAGAAAAACTGAAAAATATTCAAACACTTAGCAGATAAATAGCATATTATTAAAAAATGAAATGGTCAACAATGGAATCAAGAGATAAACCAAAAATTTCTTAAAACTAAATGAAAATGAATGTACAACAACCTGAAATTTATGGGACACAGCAAAAGCAGTCCTGAGAAGGAGGTTCATAGCATTACACACATATCTTCAAAAGCAAGAAAAAGCTGAAATAAACAACCTAATTCTGCACCTAAAAGAACTAGAAAATGATCAACAAATAAAGCCCAGAGGAAGTAGAAGGAAGAAAATAATAAAGATCAGAGTGGAAATATAAATAATATAGAGACTAAAAAAAATAATGCAAAAAATCAATAAAACCAGAACTGGTGTTTGAAAAGGTAAATAAGATTGAACATTCTTTAACCAGACTCATAAAAAAAAAAAAAAGAGGGAGAACACAAAAAATATAAACTGGAAATGAAAGTAGAAAAATACTATGAAGATCTATATGCCAAAAAATTAGATGACCTAAGAGAAATTCTGAAAATTTCTTAGAATTATACAATCTTTCAAAACTCAATCAGGAAGAATCAAAAAACCTAAATCGACAAATTACAACAAATGAAATTGAAAGAGTTATAAAAAAAAAAACTCCCAGCAAACAAAAGTCCTGAATCAGATTGCTTCACTGTCAAATTTTACCAATCTCTAAGGAAAAAAATAACATGAATTCTTCTCAAGCTCTTCCAAAAAATTCAAGTGGAGGGAAAACTCCCAAATTCATTTTATGAGGTAAGCATTATCTTCATTCCAAAACCAGGTAAAGACAGTACAAAGAAAGAAAACTATAGGCCAATATCCATAATGAATATAGATGCTAAAATTCTCAACATATCATTAGCAAACCGGATCCAGTAATACATTTAAAAGATCATATATCATAATCAAGTGGGTTTTACTTTTTGGAGGCAAAGCTTGTACAATATTTGCAAATAAATAATTGTGATTCTTCACATAAACAAAATGAAGTATAATAATCACATGACTATATCTATACAGGCAGAAGAAACACTTGACAAAATTCAGCACTGAATTATGATCAAAACTCTGAGAAAATAGGAATACAGTGAACATACCTCAAAACAATAAAGGCCATTTTTGACAAACTGACAGCATCAGACTAAATGGGCAAAAATTATAACCAATCCCCTTAAGATCAGGAAAAAGACAGGTGTACCTCCTTTCACTACTCCTATTCAACATAGTCTTGAAAGTTTGAGATGCAGCAATCAGGAAAGAAGAAGAAATAAAAGGTATTCAAATTGGAAAAGAAGTAATATTGTTATTATTTGCTGATGGCATATACTGTAAATAGAAAACCCTGAAGTCTCAGTCAAAAAAAAAATAGACCTGATAAATGAATACCACAATGTGACAGGATATTAAAAAATTAATTGCATTTTTATACATCAACAATAAACTGTTGTAAAGAAAAATTAAGGAAAGAATTTCTTTCACTATTGCAAAAAATATAATAAAGTACCTAGGAGTAAATTTAAGCAAAGAGGTAAAAGACTTGTACTTGGAAAATTATAAGACATTTGAAAAAAAAAATCAAGAAAATAAAAACAAGTGGAAGTATGTACCATGTTCATAGATAGGAAGAATAAACATCATAAAAATGTCTATACTACAGAAAACAATATATAAATTCAATGTAATTCTTATTAAAATACCAATGGCATACTTCAAAGATCTAGAAATAATATTCCAAAAAGTAATATGAAACCAAAAAAGAACCCAAAGAGCATCAGCAATCTTAAAAATGAAGAACAAAGTGGGAGGTATCATACATCCTGATATCAAGTTGTACTTTAAGGCCATTGTAATCAGTACAGCTTCATATCAGCATAAGAACAAGCACAGAGATCAATGGAACAGAACAGAGAACCCAGAGATAAACACATGCTTTTATGGTCAATTGATATTTGACAAATGAGGCAACAGTACACAGTGGAGTAAAGAGTCTCTAATAAAGGGTGTTGGGAAAAATTGGACAGTTACATGCAAAAATATGAAACTAGTTCACCAACATACAGCCTTCACAAAAATAAACTCAAAATGGATAGAAGACTTAACTGTAAGTCACAAATCTATAAAAATCTTGAAAGAAAACATAAGCCAGTGGTTCTCAAAGTATGCGCCAGGGCATACTGGTGCATCCTAGAAGATTTCCAGGTATGCCTTATGGTATTTCAGAGAAAGATGTGCCCGTTGGGGATCAAAAAGTCAACAGGGTTTTGGAGTTTAGATTTTGGGGGGACAGAAGTGTGGGGAATTGGCTGTAAGCTGACAGTCTGCCCAATCTCCCTCCTCATTTCCCTGATTAGGTTGCAAAAGGCTGTTAAGCTGTGGTGCTGGATTGTTTACACTACCCCCATGTTCCCCAGAAAGACTGGAGGCAAGTTTCTTCTATCCTTTGTTTGGTGTAAAGTTAAGATGATATGTATGGTGGGGGTTTTCTGCATTCAACACAATTAAGAGTAAAAAGAGAGGAATTCTTCAATGTATTGACGAGAAAATGAGAGTTTGCCTTTCAAATATACTGTATGCCCAAACATTGAAGAAATCACTAGGACACATCAAACTCATGTTTCTTATAAACACAAGAATGAAAAAACTTACCACATTCATGCCAGGACCTGATGAATTTACTAAATCTTACTAAGAATGTATCTATATATATAAAAAGATAACTTTTTGTCATTTTTTTTTATTTTAACCGCTCTTTTTTTTTTACAAATTCTAAAAAGCATAACTCAAAAAATCTAAAATAAACATGTTTTTTGTCAGAATAACTTTAATTTTGTCATATTTATTTCATTTAATTACCATAAAAGCAAGCTTGGACTTTATATTTTTTTCTTTAATATTTGACTTAATAATTAGAACATATTTCTTAGAAATTTGTATATAGTGCTCCTGCAATTATTTGTAGGATTTTAAATGTGACCCAACTTCTTCTTTTTTTTTTTTTTTTTTTTTTTTTGCATTTTTCTGAAGCTGGAAACAGGGAGAGACAGTCAGACAGACTCCCGCATGCACCCGACCAGGATCCACCCGGCATGCCCACCATGGGGCGACGCTCTGCCCACCAGGGGGTGATGCTCTGCCCATCCTGGGCGTCGCCATGTTGTGACCAGAGCCACTCTAGCGCCTGAGGTAGAGGCCACAGAGCCATCCCCAGCGCCCGGGCCATCTTTGCTCCAATGGAGCCTTGGCTGCGGAAGGGGAAGAGAGAAACAGAGAGGAAGGCGCGGCGGAGGGGTGGAGAAGCAAATGGGTGCTTCTCCTGTGTGCCCTGGCCGGGAATCGAACCTGGGTCCTCCGCACGCTAGGCCGACGCTCTACCGCTGAGCCAACCGGCCAGGGCCTCGTGACCCGACTTCAAAAAGTTTGAGAACCACTGACATAAGCAGTAAACTCTGATATCTCTTGGAGCAATATTTTTGCCAATTTATCTCCACAGGCAAGTGAAATAACGGACAACATAAACAAATGGGACTATATCAAACTAAAAATCTTTTGCACAGCAAACCACACCATGAACAAAATAAAAAGACAACCCACACAATGGGAGAACGTATTCACTAATACACCTGATAAAGGGTTAATAACCAAAATTTATAAACAACTTCTAAAACTCAACACCAGGAAGATAAACAATCCAATTAAAAAATTGGCAAATGAACTGAATAGACACTTCTCCAAAGAAGACATGTAGATGGCCAATATGCTTATGAAAAACTGTTCAACATCATTAATCACGAGAGAAATGCAAATTAAAACCACAATGATATATATCACTTCACACCTGTCAGAATTGCATTCATTAACAAATCAACACACTATAAGTTCTGGCAAGGGTGTGGAGAAAAGGGAACTCTCCTGCACTGCTGGTGGGAATGCAGAGTTCTACAGCCACTGTGGAAAACAGTATGGCATTTCTTTAAAAAATTAAAATGGAACTGCCTTTTGACCCAGCCAACCCACTTTAGAAATATATTCTAAGTATACCAAAACACTGATTCAAAAGAAGATGTGCACTCTGATGTTTATGGCAGTATTGTTTACAATAGTCAAGATCTGGAAACAGCCCAATATCCATCAGTTTACAAATGGGTAAAAAAGCTGTGGCACACATACACAATGGAATACTGAGCTTCCCTGAAAAAGAAGGCAATCTTACCCTTTGCAATAGAATGGATGGACCTGGATATTATTATGCTAAGTGAAATAAGCCAGACAGAGAAAGACAAATGTTATAAAATCTCACTTACGTGTGGAATCTAATGAACATGGTGAACTGAGGAACAGAATACAGGCAGAAGCAGGGTCCCAGGGAGCAGAGGGACAGCTTTCAGAAGGGAGGGGGAGAAGCAGATGGGATCAGAGAAGGTGAAGGGATTAGTGAAATTATATATACATAACACATAGATACAGTTAACAAGACAGCAAATACCAGAGGGAAGGGGGAAAAGGAGTCAAAGGGAGGGACCAAAGAGGGTATAATGGGGGCATGTTGTTGGGGGTGAAGGCATTATATTGAGTGGGACATTTTGAGTCCATGTTAACATAAAAAAATTAAAAATTGATAAAACAATTTAAAAATGGAATATTATTCAGCCATAAAACAGAGGGAAATCTTGCTATTTGAGACAACATGGATGAACCTTGAGGATATTATGCTAAATTAAAGAAGTCAGAGAAAGTCAAGTACTATATGATCTCACTTATACATGGAATGTACAAAAAATAAAGTTAACAGAACTTATAGTTATAGAGAATGTGTAATTGTCAGAGCTGGGAGGTGGAGAGATGGGAGGTGGGTGGGAGGTAGGTGAAATGGGTCAAAGCAGGCAGAAGGTACAAAAGTCCAATTATAAGACAAATATGTCCTAGGGACATAATGTACAACCCAGTACTATACTTAATAATACTATATTGTATATTAGCAAGTTGCTCAGAGAGATCTTAAAAGTTCTCATCAAACAAACACACACACATACACACAAAGTTGTAACTATCTGTGTTATGGATTTTGTATTTTTCTGAAGTTGGAAACAGGGAGGCAGTCAGACAGACTCCTGCATGTGCCTGACCAGGATCCACCCAGCATGCCCACCAGGGAGCAATGCTTCGCCCATCTGGGGTGTTGCTCTGTTGCGACCAGAGCCATTCTTGTGCCTGAGGCAGAGGCCATGGAGCCATCCTCAGCGCCTAGGCCAACTTTGCTCCAATGGAGCCTTGGCTGTGGGAGGGGAAGAGAGAGACAGAGAGGAAGGAGAGGGGGAAGAGTGGAGAAGCAGATGGGCGCTTCTCCTGTGTTCCCTGGCCAGGAATCGAACCCTGGACTCCTGCACGCCAGGCCGATGCTCTACCACTGAGCCAATGTGGTATGAATATTAATTAAAATTATTGTGATAATCGTTTTGCAATATATACACATATCAAATCATTATGCTATACATCTGAAACTAATATAATGTTATATGTCAATTATACCTTAAATAAATATGTAAATAAATAAAAAGTAAAAAAAAGAAAAATATTTATATAGTTGGAATGTTGGCTGTCATTAGCATTCTTATGTCTGTCAAATGTATTGCTGAATCTTCTTATGGCACGTTTAAAATACTTTTTTTATTACGAGTATTTTCAAACACAGACGCAAGTAAAAGAAATATTGGCCCTGGCCGGTTGGCTCAGTGGTAGAGCGTCCGCCTGGCGTGCGGAGGTCCGGGGTTCGATTCCCGACCAGGGCACACAGGAGAGGCGCCCATCTGCTTCTCCACCTCTTCCCCTCTCCTTTGTCTCTTCCCTTCCCACAGCCGAGGCTCCATTGGAGCAAGAGATGGCCCAGGCGCTGGGGATGGCTCCTTGGCCTCTGCCCCAGGTGCTAGATTGGCTCTGGTCCCCGCGGAGGGACGCCCCAGAGGGGCAGAGCGTTGCCCCTGGTGGGCGTGCCGGGTGGATCCCCGTCGGGCGCACGCGGGAGTCTGTCTGACTGTCTCTCCCCATTTCCAGCTTCAGAAAAAATACAAAAATACAAAAAAAAAGAAGGCAATCAATAAACAACTAAGATGCTGCAACAAAGAAATTATGCTTCTTATCTCTCTCCCTTCCTGTCTGTTGGTCCCTATCTGTTCCTCTCTCTATCTCTCTCTCTGTCTCTGTCACAAAAAAAAAAAAAAAACAACAACCCAAAAACAACAACAAAAAAATTATCAATATTTTGGCAATATTATTTTAACCACATCCTCTGACTTCTACTATTTATTTATATTTTATATGTTTGTTTTTTTGCCTTTATGTTTGTTTTTTTCTGCTATATTTTAAAGCAGTTTTTAAATTTTCAGTTCATTTTTGAATACTTCAGTATTAACTGCCAAAAAATAGCATATTTTAAAAACAAACTGCAACCCTATTTTAACAACTAAAAAATTAATCATAAGTTCTCAGCATCATTCAATAGCAGATTATATTCACATTTCCTTAATTGTCTCAAAAATTTTTAGTTAACTTTTCAAAAATACGATCTGAACAAGTTCTTTGTTTGGTTGATATGTTTCTTGTTATTTCATTCTCCTAATATTTTTTTTAATTTAAATTTTATTCTTCAATTACAATTTATGTTCAATATTATTTTGTGTTAGTTTCAGGTGTACAGCGTAGTGGCTCAATGACAATCTTATACTTTATTAAATGATCCCTTAATCTGGTGCCCACCTGGTGCCATATATAGTTATTACAATATTATTGAGCATGTTCCCTATGCTGTAATTTACATCTCTATTTTGTAACCCCCAATATTTTTTATCACACCTGTTTGTTAAAGAAACAGGATCATTTTTCCCTGTAGAGTTTCAACTTCTAGAATCAGATGAGTACAAATGCATATTTTAAAGTTTTTTTCCTTCCTATACTTTTCTGTGAACTAAATGTTAGATCTACAGACTGATTTCATTTTTTTCAGTTTATAGTAAAAAATACTTCATAGATGTTATCATACATTCTTTATTGATTACCTCAGAAAGCACATGTGTGGATTTTCTATATTTAGTGCAATTAAAGCATATCAGTGAGTTTAGTATTATCAGTTGCTTCCATCCATTATAAAGTTCACTCATCAATGTTTCACAGAATGTTAGCATTCATTGATGGTTCCCCATTGTTTTATTAGAGTGAGAAAATAAGTCATTTTCAAATTCTATGACTCTTGTATTTATTAGCAATGATTTGTCTATGAAGAGGAACTTTCCCTGAGGAACTATTAACTTGGAAATATAATTCATACAGTAAAGGTAAAGAAGTAGTTACTCTTTCTCTCAATCAATTTTCAGAATAATGAGTTGACATAACAACCTAGAAAGATAACTATGTTATTTTTCTAGGGCTGCTATTACAAATCATCAGAACTTTGGGTGCTTCAAATAACAAAACATTTTTTTTTTCTCAGAGTCCTGAAAGCTAAACATCCAAAATCAAGGTGTTGGTAGAGACATGTTCCCTCTGAAGAATCTAGAAACAAGTTTTTTCTTGCTGTTTCTTACCTTCTGTTGGTTGCTCCCATCTTTAGTGTTTTCTGGTTTGTAGCTACATTGCTCCAGTTTCCGCATCTACCTTCACATTACCGTCTTTCCTCTAAGTGTGTCTATGTGTCTGTGTATCTCTCTCTTCTCATAAAGACAACAGCCATTGGATATATGACCCACACTAATCAGGTACAACCTCATCTTCACGTGATTCCATCTGAAAAGACTTTATTTCTTAGTAAGGTTATATTTAAAAGTACTGGGAAATAGAACCTCAAAATATATTTTTGGGGATACAATTTAATGCACACAGTGACCGCTGAAGTTTTGTTGTTGTTATTATTTTTTTAAATATCAGTATGATATCGTTATATATGTAATTGGATATGGTGCAATGCATTGCTGTTACTATCAATAATGATGCTCAAATTGGTCCATCTTGTGTTAGTGGGAGTCTTTCAAACTAGCTTCTCTATCCTGTTGACAAACCTCGGTAGTCTTCTGTAGTTCTTTACTGTCTAGTATGACAAAATTCCCCAGTTCATCTTACAGATTACCTGTCTCAGACATGCAATCAACCATTTTCCAAGAAAATCACATTTTGAGACTTCTGATTAAGCTATATTGTTGATATAGTGTGTGATTCCTTCAGTTGACAGATATGTATCTTTGAAAATAAAAAATAAATTAGTTTTTTTCTTACTTTCTTTTAGCGAGAGACAGAGAGAGACAGAAAGATAGGGACAGACAGACAGGAAGGGAGAGAGATGGGAAATATCAATTTTTGTTGTGGAACCTTAGTTGTTCATTGATTGTTTTCTCATACATGACTTGAGCTGGGTAATGGGGGCAAGCTGAGCCAGCAACCTTGGGCTCAAGCAGCAACCTTTGCATTAAAGCCAGCAACCATAGGTTTATGTCCATGATCCCACACTCAAGCCAGATGATCCTGCACTCAAACTGATGATCTTGGGGTTTTGAATCTGGGTCTTTGGCATCCTGAGCCGACTCTCTATCCACCATGCCACTGCCTGGTCAGGCATTTTCTTTTCAGTCACATTTAAGATTTCATAGCTTTTAAGTTCTCTGGTTTTAATTTTTTCTCAGTTTTTCAATCTAAAAATCTTGGTAACCAAAGACATTAATGTACTTAACTACTCATTTTATGAATGTTATTTTAAAATAACTGTGTTGCTATTACCACTAATATAAGAATACCAAATTAAGTTTTTAGATTTCATTGCAGTTCCTTTTTATCTTTACTATATATCCACTAAGGATGTACGCCAAAATATTGTGTTTTAAAGTTGCTTGAAATATTTTTCATGTCTCTAACTTATATATATATATATATATATATATATATATATATATATATACACACACACACATATATATGTAGATTTATTTGTGTTTGTTATTTTAATCACATTGCTTATTTTAATTATGTGAAACATTTACATTTCCTATAGAAAAATTGTTTCTTTACTCACAACACTTTTGACATCAAATGTGTGAGTTTTGCATATCTAATAGACATCAGCTTGGTGTCCTACAATTTAAATATATTCTGACACTATGTGCTCAAAGATAGTATCAGATTCCACAGGTTAAGGGCTTGATTCCACAAGACTGCATTCCACCTCAGAGGCCAATTGCAAGTAGTGGGTCCCCACATTACCTACACTCCTGTCTGATTTGGCTACAAATCAGAGGTTCCTACAACTTCTACCTCAGTTGTGTTAATTTTAGTAATTTACAAAACTTAGAAGAAGGCTACTTTACTTACCATCGCTGGTTTATTATGAAGGACTTTACAAAGGATACCAAGGGATAGTCAGATGAAGAAATACACAGGACAAGATCCTGAAGAGATTTAATCACAGGAGCTTCTTTTCCCATGGAGTTTGGCACATGCCACCCTCCTGCATTTTAATGAATTCACAATCCTAGAAATTCTCCAACCTCCCTCATTTAGGAAGGTTCCATATGTAAACATGTTAATTTAATCACTGATTATTGATTATTTCAATGCTCCTTTTCATTCTGTGGAGGTCAGAGTGGAGGTGAGGGTGGGGTGAGTGACAGAAAGTTCTAATTTTCTGATTACATGGTTAGTTCCTGTGGCAACCAACCCCCATCATGAAGCTATCTAGGGGACTCTGTTCATCTCATTAATACAAATTCAGATATACTTGAAAAAAGGATTGTTATATATAACACAAAATACTTCTGACACCTCTATCAGTCATGAGATTCCAAGGGTTTTAGAATATTTGTGCTAGAAACTTGGGACAAAGAATAAATATATATTTTTTGTTATATCATAACATCATATGTACCAAAATTTTTGAAAAATAAATAATTTCAAAAAATTTTAGCCTGACCAGGCAGTGGTATAGTAGATAGAACATTAGATTCAGACACAGAGGACCCAGTTTTGGAACCCTGAAGTCACCGGCTTGAGCACGGGCTCACCAACTTGAGTAAGGGGTCGCTGGCTTGAACGTGGGATTATAGACATGACCCCATGGTTGCTAGCTTGAGCACAAGGTTACTGGCTTGAGCAAGGGCTGACTCGCTCTGCTGTAGCTCCCCCCCCCTTGGTCAGGCACATATGAGAAAGGAATCATTGAACAAATAAGGAGCTGCAATGAAGAATTGATGCTTCTCATCTCTCTCCCTTCCTGTCTGTCTGTCCCTGACTGTCCCTCTCTCTGACTCTTTCTTTCTCTGTCAAGAAAAGAAGTCTACACTGCTCATCTATATCTATCTTTATGTATGTACAGTCTTTGACATATGATGGTTCAATTTACATTTTTTTTACTTTATCATCATGTGAAACTGACATGCATTCAGTAGAAACTGTACTTGAAATTTTGACTTTTGATCTTTTCTTGTGCGAGTGTTATGTGGTAGGATACTCTCAATACTCTCTCATGATGTGAGACAGTGACAGCGGTTCACACAGCTCCCAGACAGCCATGAAATCACCAGGGAAAATAACTGAATAACTGATACTTAATGTAGAGTGTTACCAGTGTTTTTGTTTTCTTTTTGGATAATGTGTTTGTGTTTTCACATCCTATCATGTCTACAAATTGCCCATCTGTGTCTCCTGCTTCTGGTGAGAAGAAAAAGAAGGCAATTACTCTTGAGATGTAACTCAAGATAATTGTCCGGGATTAAGGCAGCAAGTCATAATTACATAAATTACATGAGATATTCAACATTTTATTATAAAATAGGCTTTGTGTTAAATTATTTTGCTTAATTGTTGTCTAATTTAAGTGTTCTGAGCACACTTAAGGTAGAGTAGACTAAGCTATAATATTCCGTATGTTAAGTGTATTAAATAAATGCATTTATAATTTAAAATATTTTCAAATTATGATGAGTTTATTTGGACAAAACCCCATTATAAGTCAAGGAGTATCTGTATATGTCTATCCATATATATATATATATATATATATATATATATATATATATATATATAATTTTATTGCCAAATTTCATATACCTAATAAATAGAGGAGGAGCTTGGATATAAATCTAACTCTAGAATTGGTGCCCTTAACCACTAGGCACTGTACTATCTTTAAAGGATTACTGTTTATCAATTTGAAATCACCCTAATACAGCTTCTTATTCTTAGCAGTAAGATGAAGATAATAGAGGAAAATCTTCCTCTTGTAGTCTCAGATTTTTTTCAAAGGCCACAAAAGCTGAGACTAATACAAAGAAAGGAAAATAGTATCTACACCTTTCAAAGCTAGGTTTTAGGCCATATATTGCAGGCAATGTTAAATGCTACAAATGTGATTAGACTGGAGGAACAGCGATAATAGAAGAAAACTTTGAAGTGGGTTGTGAATGTTTTATGGAAAAAGTAAGGTAAGAAGGAGACAACTTATTATATTTTCTTTCTTTAGATTATTTTTAAAAACTGTATGCATGAATAAGTTACAATTAAAATATAAAACTGAGTGCTTAGTACCTTAAACTGTAGATATACAATAAACATTTACAATATCATTAAATTCAATATAACCCAAGTTCTTCTAAACTGTCAATACCTTTTCTCATGCAGGTAGCTAAGGCCAGGCCAGTTCACATTGAATTTGGGCAGATGGTAGAAAAAATGCAGAGCCTGAAAGTATTGGGCCATTACCATTTAATGAAGTCTCACAATAGCAAAGAGTAAACTGGCAGGGGAAAATCTCTTCTCAGGAAAAAGAACAACAAAATGGCCTCTCACAGTGGCAGGCAGGCAGGCAGGCAAACAGGTAATCCACAATCCACCATCTGCAATCTCTCCGGAGTGCAAGCACCCATGGCCTTACATAGGCTATGCACACATGCCTCTGTCATGCACCAATCAAGAAAAGTGCTTGCAGCCAGTATACCAGCGAGTCAGCCTAACACAGCTATTTTCCCAACACCTCTCTAGAGCAAGTTACTGAGCATTCATTTTCTACATATTTATCATTAGATATATCTTTGTTTTCATGTTTAAATTACCATAACTAGCTAATGTTGACAGGCAAAGTTAGAACTTTGGTTTCAATGTATAAATGAAGCTATGCCATTTGGTTTCTGAGGATACACTTCATCTAACCATCAGCTATATGTGTGTGATGATTGTGTCAAAGGTCAAAAGATATAAAGACAGTGAATATAAGTTAAATAAAACTTATCAAAAAACAATAGAAAACTGTAATTTTAATAGCCTCTAAATGTATATTCTGTGAAGGCAAAAATATTAGAACTGGAGTAGACCATGAAAGCCAACATAAGCCAAAGAAGATATTTGCAATAAGACATAATTTCTTCTCTAAGAACACTTTCAGGTTGAATTTAGGATGGCTATACCAAATTATCCCGATGCTACAAATTCACAGCAGGAGCCATCCTGCCTCATTACATTTCTTGTCAGATAAATTTGCTTTCTGCTGCTATTTTGTAACTTCATGACAGTAGGAATATATTTGCTCAAATGTTCTTAAGGCAGAAGGGCATCTTATTGCTATCCTCCATAGTCCGCAGATTCAACAACAAACAGTAAATTAGGCATTTTTGTATTTATATTATTCTGTTTTATCCCAAATCCTGCATGTCAGAGCACACAACTATCTTTATTTAAAAGTACAAGAAGATTCTCATGGTCTTATTGGTAGCAAAGAGATCACCTTCTACATGTTGTACCTGTTAATCTTAGTAATTTATTCAAATTTGTTTTTGAACCCACTCCCTGGTACTCATTAAAATTGCTGTTGGACTTTATTGTTTTCTCAGGTCTTTGAGCTGGCATTGAAGACTTTCAGATTTCTAGCTGGTATTTTTGGTTAATCCTGCTATTCTGTCTTCAAGAAATCATGGAACAATAAATCTAAGACCTTCAAAGGTTAAAAGTTTAATACTATACAAAGAAGTATCAAAAAGTAAAAAAGACACTTGAGAGTGACGTCACGGAAATGGCGCCGTGAGCAGCGCGTCCGACAGCTCTCCCCTAAATCACAAGAAATTTATCAACTAGAAACAGAAAAATTTATCCTCGGAGCATTCCGGAGTTCCACACAAACTGATAGCGAAAGGACTGTTATCACTTGAATCTGAGAGACGAGGGTGTGGAGGAATCTACCACAGGGACGTTCTTTCAAACCGCAAGGAAGTGCGCCTGTGGTGAGTCAGCCCATATACTTGGGAACCGCGAGCCGCCGCGAGCGGCCGACGCGAGCCGCCACCGCGAGCCGCTGCGAGCCCCCGCAGGACGCCGCTGCGAGTGGCCGCCGCGAACCGCCACCGCGAGCGGCTGCCACGAGCTGCCGCCGCCGCGAGCCGCCGCGAGCAGCCGCGTGTGCGCCCGGTCCGGTTGAGCACCGCTGACGTTCCCAGCGACCCGCACACAGCGAGTGGGGGTCGCCGGCCACCGGTGCCCGGAGCGCCCCATTCGCGCGCGTGCCTTGGGCATTCCACGCGCCGAGGGCGCCCTGCTGGCCCGCACACCCAGGGGGCTTCATTATCCTGAGCCTGGTGCGGTCCAGCCGCCAGCCAGCGGCGGGGCGAGCGGGAGCGGCTTGGGAGATTCTCTCCATGGGCGGGGCACCTCACCCAGCCATTCAAGCTAACAATCAAGCGTTGGGGGAGGGGCGCGCACAGGCAGCCTAAAATACCTTCGGAAGCACAGCTGTGACCCAATCACTGAAATTAGCTTAACCCATGAAATCTGCGCACCCTCGGTTCTAATTGATAAGATCTCTCTCAGTTCAGCGATCCAAGACAAGAGGCGTGATATTTTTTAGTGCCTCTCACTAAAGGGGCGGGGGCAACTTCGGATTGATAGAGCCTCCATATTCAGGGATAAACGCTAACAAGAAGGACTTGGCAGATAATAAGGTCTATACTACACTAGTCGTAAGCAGAGACTAGTGCCTCTTCTTCCCTGCAAAAACAGGCTACAAAGTGTGGAAAGCCTGGGTTGAGAGGTCCAACTAAATGATAGGCGCTGAACAGTCACCTTGACAACAATTGACTCCCACCCCCGCCTGATTACACTGCAGGCCCTGACTCTCAGAGCCTTTCCCAAAACCTTGCACTAAGTGGGGATAGAGTGGGGATTTCCCAGCTCTTTGAGCCTCTTACTCCCCAGGCAGAAGCAGTTGCAGCCTTATAGCTGGATCACCAGGCTGCTAATTCAGAAAGGGGGGACTAGGAGAGAGAATCCAGGAAAGCAAACTCTCTCATCGTTGGACCCTGCAAACGCCAACAAGCCTTGACTTCCAGCGAGACTAAAGCCAATTATATGACATTGCCATAGAATCCCATCAACTGCAAATCCCTACCTAAGAGTGACACAGGGGCAGAGCCTGGGGTACAGAGTCACCGACCAGGAAGAGGGAGAGAAAAGAAAAAGGAAGAAGTTAACCTCTCAAAATCAAGAAAACCCCACAGACTTTACAACTTGATCTACTAACTTTTTTTTGTTGTTGTTGTTGTTTGTTTCTTCTATCTTTTTGCCTTTATTTCCTCCAACTCGGTCCTTCTATACTCTGCCCATCTTATGCTTCCCCTTTCTTGAACTACACTACCCATGAGTGTTGCATTTTATTTTTCTTCTTCATCCTCACCCTCCTTTAAGGTTATACTCCAAAACACTTAACTCTCACTCTCTCCTCTTTTGTTTTTTTTTTGTCTTGCTTTATTTTGTTTTTTCCTCTTCCTATTTTATCTCTCCCTTCATTTTTCTCTTTTTCTTATTTTTTCCTTTCTATTCGTTTTTTCTTTTCTCATTTTACTTTCCTCCCATATAATGAACAAATTAGTTAATTTGGGACTCAAGGCTTTTTTTGGCTTTATTTCTCTTTTTTGCTTTTGTTTTTATTTTTTTTTCTTGTTTGTTTATTTTTGTGGCATTTTGGGTCCTCCCAAACCAAGGTCTCCATTGTATTTAGTCTTCGCTCCACTTAATACAACAGATTTTTACTTATTATATTTATTTTTTCTTCTTTATTATTCTTTTTTGGTCCTTTTTTCTGGTGCCCTCTTATCCCTCTCATTATATCTCTTAGTTGACCATCACTTACAAGCAAATCATCTTATGCTTGTCTAAGATTTTCTTCCTTTTTTTTTTTTTTTTTGCATCTAGTAGGTCCCTACTCCCTTTTTTTTGCCCCTTGAACTCTTCACCCCAAATCAGGCCCTCCATTATAGGCATGATATTTCCCTGAGGAGGGGAGAGGAGGGAAAAAGAAGAGAGAAAAAAAGGGGAAAATAATAAATTATTACTGGTTTTTTTTGTGGGGTGTTTTACCTTTTTTTTTTTTTTTTACTTTTTACTCTTTATTAATTCTAATTGGTGCTATCAATAAGACCACCCTCAGATGCCGATAAGAAAGAGGAAATCGAATATTATGGATACAAAAGAAAGAGAGGTAACACAAATAGATGTGGAAAAATCTATGGAGAAAAGAATTAACATATTGGAAGCCTTGGAGCTAAATGACAGAGAATTTAAAATAAAAATCTTAAAAATACTCAGATATACAAGAAAACACAGAAAGGCAATATAGGGAGATCAGAAAACAACTCAATGAACACAAAGAATATATTACCAAGGAAATTGAAACTATAAAAACAAATCAAACAGAAATGAAAAACTCAATTCACGAGCTGAAAAACGAGGTAACAAGCTTAGCTAACAGAACAGCCCAGATTGAAGATAGGATTAGTGAAATAGAAGACAAACAACTTGAGGCACAACAGAGAGAAGAAGAAAGAGACTCAAAAATAATAAAAAATGAGAAAGCCCTACAGGAATTGTCTGACTCCATCAGAAAAAATAACATAAGAATAATAGGTATATCAGAGGAAGAAGAGAAAGAAAATGGAATGGAGAATATACTCAAACAAATAATAAACGAGAACTTCCCAAGCCTGTGGAAGGAACTAAAGCCTCAAATTCAAGAAGGAAACAGAACACCAAGTTTTCTTAACCCCAACAAACCCACTCCAAGGCACATCATAATAAAGATGACACAAACCAATGACAAAGAAAAAATTCTCAAGGCAGCCAGGGAAAAGAAGAGTACAACATATAAAGGAAGGCCTATTAGATTATCATCAGATTTCTCAGCAGAAACTCTACAAGCTAGAAGAGAGTGGACCCCAATATTTAAAGCCCTAAAAGAGAGGAACTTTCAGCCAAGAATACTATACCCATCAAAGCTATCCTTCAAGTATGAAGGAGATATAAAAACATTCACAAATACAGAAACGATGAGAGAATTTATCAACAGAAAGCCCCCACTCCAAGAAATAATAAAGGGGGTTTTCCAACCAGATTCAAAGAACAAAAGAAAACAACACCACAAGTAACAGCTCCACCAAGAACACAATAAAACCAAACTTAAACTGTGACAACAAAGGAAAAAAAGGGGGGAGAGGATGGAGATTAACAGTAGCAAAGGATGATGAAGTGCAGAAATACTTATAAGATAGGGTACTACAATGAATATGGTAGGTACCCTTTTCATTACTTAATGGTAACCACCCTTAAAAAGCCACCACAAAAACACTTGACTTAAAAAAGGTAGCAACAGAGGAAAGAAGTATGGAACACAAACAAACAAAAACAAATGATAGAAAAACAAAAGAGAAGAATCAAACTAGATACAAAACTAACAGAAAGCAATTTATAAAATGGCAGTAGGAACCCACAAGTATCAATAATTACACTAAATGTAAATGGATTAAACTTACCAATAAAAAGACACAGAGTAGCAGAATGGATTAAAAAAGAAAATCCAACTCTATGCTGCCTACAAGAAACACATCTAAGCAACAAGGATAAAAACAAATTCAAAGTGAAAGGCTGGAAAACAATACTCCAAGCAAACAACACCCAAAAAAAAGCAGGCGTAGCAATACTCATATCTAATAATGCTGACTACAAGACAGAAAAAGTACTCAGAGACAAAAATGGTCATTTCATAATGATTAAGGGGAAGTTGAATCGAGAAGACATAACAATCCTTAATATATATGCACCAAACCAAGGAGCACCAAAATATATAAGACAGCTACTTATTAACCTTAAAACAAAAACTAACAAAAATACAATCATACTTGGAGACCTCAATACACCGCTGACGGCTCTAGATCGGTCATCCAAACAGAGAATCAATAAAGATATAGTGGCCTTAAACAAAATACTAGAACACCTGGATATGATAGACATCTACAGGACACTTCATCCCAAAGCGACAGAGTATATATTTTTTTCTAGTGTACATGGAACATTCTCAAGAATTGACCATATGTTGGGCCACAAAGACAATATCAGCAAATTTAGAAAAATTGAAATTGTACCAAGCATATTTTCTGATCATAAAGCTTTGAAACTAGAATTCAACTGCAAAAAAGAGGGGGAAAAACCCACAAAAATGTGGAAACTAAACAACATACTTCTAAAAAATGAATGGGTCAAAGAAGAAATAAGCGCAGAGATCAAAAGATATATACAGACAAATGAAAATGAAAATACGACATATCAGAATCTCTGGGATGCAGCAAAAGCAGTAATAAGAGGAAAGTTCATATCACTTCAGGCCTATATGAACAAACAAGAGAGAGCCGAAGTAAACCACTTAACTTCACACCTTAAGGAACGAGAAAAAGAAGAACAAAGACAACCCAAAACCAGCCGAAGAAAGGAGATAATAAAAATCAGAGCAGAAATAAATGAAATAGAGAACAGAAAAACTATAGAAAAAATCAATAAAACAAGGAGCTGGTTCTTTGAAAAGATCAACAAAATTGACAAACTCTTGGCAAGACTCACCAAGAAAAAAAGACACAGGACTCAAATAAATAAAATCCAAAATGAAAGAGGAGAGATCACCACAGACATCATAGATATACAAAGAATTATTGTAGAATACTATGAAAAATTATATGCCACCAAATACAACAATCTAGAAGAAATGGATAAATTCCTAGAACAATACAACCTTTCTAGACTGAGTCATGAAGAAGCAGAAAGCCTAAACAGACCAATCAGCAGGGAGGAAATAGAAAAAACTATTAAAAATCTCCCCAAAAATAAAAGTCCAGGCCCGGATGGTTATACTAGTGAATTCTATCAAACATTCAAAGAAGACTTGGTTCCTATTCTACTCAAAGTCTTCCAAAAAATTGAAGAAGAAGCAATACTTCCAAACACATTTTATGAGGCCAACATAACCCTCATACCAAAAAATGGCAAGGATGGCACAAAGAAAGAAAACTACAGACCAATATCTCTAATGAACACAGATGCTAAAATACTAAACAAAATACTGGCAAACCGAATACAACAACATATTAAAAAAATAATACATCGGAGATGACGTCAGAGTAATGGCGGAGTAGGAAGCGATACCGATAAATCTCCCCCAAAACTCAACAAGATCTTCAACCAGAAACAGAAAAACCTATACTTGGAGCTTCCAGATTCTTCGCAATACACCCAAAGGTATGATTGAGTGAAAAATTGGCTAAATATATAACCAAACCCCGAAGGAAATAGGGAGTAAGAAATGCTCCGCCTTCCTCACTAACCTAAACAGGGCGGCTTTTTCTGGTAACTGTGAATATAGAAACTGAGGCAGGCAAAGGGGGTGAATAGATCCAGGCCGCCGCAGCAAAAACGGCCAAACCAGGCTGTGGCTCAGAGATCCAAGCCGAGGAAAATCTGATCCTGTGGCAACCCGGGCAATACAAGCTAACACTCGCGCCAAACCCAAACAAAGAAAGACAAGCGGAGCGGCCATTTTACCCGGTCTCCTGGTCGGTGCGCAGTTAGTGGAAGAGAGATTTCTTCCTAAGCCGCGGAAGTGGGTGCCCGTGTTGCCCCACGGAGAGGCAGGGTCAGAGGCCTTTCTGTGGGCTGAGGGCAGATTCTCTGGGCAGCCCCAGCGCCCTGGGAAAGCCATGCACGGGAGGGAGTGAGAACTAATCCCAACGGTGGAGATTTTCCGTGCTGGAGGCTGTTTCACTCAGAGGGAACCGCGGCCAGCCTCATATCCTGGTTTGCGCGCGCAGATAAGGAGTGAGCGATTCCTCCGAGTGCCTCGGCAGTGTGTGCCCGTGTTATCGCACAGAGGGGCAGAGTCAGGGGCCTTTGTGTGGGCCAAAGCGGAATCTCGGGCCGCCCCAGCGCCTTGCAAAAGCCGCACACGGGGACGGAGCGAGACTCAATTCCAACGCTGCAACTTTTCCCTGCGGTTGGGGGTTTCACTCAGAGCGTGAGACTGCTGGCAGGATATCCTGGTTGCAGACAGTGAGTGAGAGTTTCCTCCAAGCGCCCCGGAAGTGGGCGCCCACTTGTGTTACCGGATAGAGTGGCACAGCCAGAGGTCTTCGAGTGGGTGGAAAGCCCGCCTGATTATGCTAGCAGCTCTGACTGACTGAGCCTTACCCAGAGCCCTGTGCTGAGTGGAAATAGAGTGGGGAGTTGCCAGCAATTTGAGCCTCTTACTACCCAGGCAGAGGCAGCAGCAACCCCATACCTGGACTATCAGGCTACTAATTGAGGAAGGAAAGACTAGGAGAAAGGCTCCAGGAACACGGACTCTCTCACTGTTGGAGCCTATAAATGCTAATGAGCCTCGACTCCCAACGAGAATAAAGCACAATACATGACATTGCCATAGAGACTTATCAACTGCACACCTCTACCTGAGCGTGCCAAAGGGGCAGAACCCGGGGTACAGAGTCACCGACCAGGAAGAGGGAGAGAAAAGAAAAAGCAAGAAGATAACCTCTCAAAATCAAGAATAATCTGCAGACTTTATAACCTATCCCATTTTATTATATTTGTTCGTTTGTTTCTCTTATCTTCATTCTTGAGACTTTTTTTTCCTCCTCCAATTTGGCCGATTAACTCTCTACCGGTCTTACTCTCTCCTCTCCCTGAACTACACTACCCATAAGTGTTACATCTCCCATTATCATTTCTCTTCTCTTCCTTTCTCTCTATGAGGGTTGCACTCCAAAACCCTTAACTCTCTCTCTCTCTCTCCTTTCTTTTTTCTTCTTTTAGTGGTTCCCTCTTTTTTTCTCTCTCTCTCTTTCTTTTCTCCCTCTATATTAGTTTCTTCCTTTCTCCTTTATATCTCCTCTCATTCAAACCTCAATAAAAAACAAATTATCTTATCTGGGACTCAAACCTATGTTTGTGGCATTTTGGGGGGTTTTTACTTCACCTTTTTAACGCACTAGCAGTGCTCCCATCCCTGGCTCTCCATATTATCTAGTTCTTGTTCCACTAAATACAATAGTAAGTTTTTAATTTGTCCCCCCATTTTTCCATTTTCCTCTTATTCCTCTCATCATAACTCTTAGAAAACCAACACCTAAAAGCAAATAATTTTATTCTTGACCCAAATTTTTTCCTTAATTGCTTTTTGTGGGTCCATACGCTCTTTTTTTTTCTTTTTTCTTTTTTTTTTTTTCCTTTTTTTTTTTTTTTCTTTCTCTCTTTTTTGCCCCTTTATTACTTTTCCCCAATTCAGGCCCTCCATCACAGGCATTGTTTGTTATAACTCATAGTCCACCACAAGATTTTCTCAAAAAAGAGGGGAGAGGAGAGGAGAGGAAAAAAAGAGGGGGGGGAATAATTTCCTTTTTTAAAAAAATTTTTATTTTATTTTATTTTTCTTTATTTCATTATTTTTTTTAAAAAAAACAACTCTTTTTGATTTGTTATTTTTTTATTTTTTTTAACTTTTTATTCTTTATTAAATCTCATTAATACTATCAACAAAACCACCCTCAGATGCCATTAAGGAAGAGAAAATCGAATATCATGGATAAAAAGAAAGAGAGGTAACACTGCTAGATGAGGAAAAATCTATGGAGAAAAAATTTAATATATTGGAAACCTTGGAGCTAAATGACAGAGAATTCAAGGTAGAAATCCTAAAAATCCTCCGAGATATACAAGAAAACACAGAAAGGCAATATAGGGAGCTCAGAAAACAACTCCATGAACACAAAGAATATATGTCCAAGGAAATTGAAACTATAAAAACAAATCAAACAGAGATGAAAAACTCAATTCACGAGCTGAAAAACGAAGTAACAAGCTTAGCTAATAGAACAGGTCAGATAGAAGAGAGGATTAGTGAAATAGAAGACAAGCAACTTGAGGCACAACAGAGAGAAGAAGAAAGAGACTCAAAAATTAAAAAAAATGAGATAGCCCTACAAGAATTATCTGACTCCATCAAAAAGAATAACATAAGAATAATAGGTATATCAGAGGGAGAAGAGAGAGAAAATGGAATGGAGAACATTCTTAAACAAATAATTGATGAGAACTTCCCAAGCCTGTGGAAAGAACTAAAGCCTCAAGTTCAAGAAGCAAACAGAACTCCAAGTTTTCTTAACCCCAACAAACCTACTCCAAGGCATATCATAATGAAATTGACACAAACCAACAGCAAAGAAAAAATTCTCAAGGCAGCCAGGGAAAAGAAGAATACAACATATAAAGGAAGGCCCATTAGATTATCATCAGATTTCTCAGCAGAAACTCTACAAGCTAGAAGAGAGTGGACCCCAATATTTAAAGTCCTGAAAGAGAGGAACTTTCAGCCACGAATACTATACACATCAAAGCTATCCTTCAAATATGAAGGAGAAATAAAAACATTCACAGATACAGAAAAGATGAGGGAATTTATCATCAGAAAACCCCCACTCCAGGAATCACTAAAGGGGGTTCTCCAATCAGATACAAAGAACAAAAAAAAACAGCCACAAGTAAAAGCTCCAAGAAGAACACAATAAAACCAAATTAAAACTGTGACAACAACAAAAAGAAAGAGGGGGAGAAGATGGAGATTAACAGTAGCAAAGGACGATGGAGTGCAAAAGTACTCACAAAATAGTTTGCTACAATGAACAGGGTAGGGACCCTTTTCATTACTCAAAGGTAACCACCATTGAAAAAACCACCACAGAAGCACATGAGATAAAAAAGATAGCAACAGAGGAAAGATGTATGGAATACAACCAAATAAAAACAAAAGATAGAAAAACGAAAGAGAAGGATCAAACAAGACACAAAACTAACAGAAAGCAAGATATAAAATGGCAATAGGGAACTCACAAGTATCAATAATTACACTAAATGTAAATGGATTAAACTCACCAATAAAAAGGCACAGAGTAGCAGAATGGATTAAAAAAGAAAATCCAACTGTATGCTGCCTACAGGAAACTCATCTAAGTAACAAGGATAAAAACAAATTCAAAGTGAAAGGCTGGAAAACAATACTCCAAGCAAATAACATCCAAAAAAAAGCAGGTGTAGCAATACTCATATCGGATAATGCTGACTACAAGACAGGAAAAGTACTTAGAGACAAAAATGGCCATTTCATAATGGCTAAGGGGACACTGAATCAAGAAGACATAACAATTCTTAATATATATGCACCAAACCAAGGAGCACCAAAATATATAAGACAGCTACTTATTGATCTTAAATCAAAAACTGACAAAAATACAATCATACTTGGAGACCTCAATACACCGCTGACGGCTCTAGATCGGTCATCCAAACAGAGAATCAACAAAGACATAGTGGCCTTAAACAAAACACTAGAGCACCTGGATATGATAGACATCTACAGGACATTTCATCCCAAAGTGACTGAGTATACATTTTTCTCCAGTGTACATGGATCATTCTCAAGAATTGACCATATGTTGGGCCACAAAAACAATATCAGCAAATTCAAAAAAATTGAAGTTGTACCAAGCATATTTTCTGATCATAAAGCCTTGAAACTAGAATTCAACTGCAAAAAAGATGAAAAAAATCCCACAAAAATTTGGAAACTAAACAACATACTTTTAAAAAATGAATGGGTCAAAGAAGAAATAAGTGCAGAGATCAAAAGATATATACAGACTAATGAAAATGACAATACGACATATCAGAATCTATGGGATGCAGCAAAAGCAGTGATAAGAGGGAAGTTCATATTGCTTCAGGCATATATGAACAAGAAAGAGAGAGCCCAAGTGAACCACTTAACTTCCCACCTTAAGGAACTAGAAAAAGAAGAACAAGGACAACCCAACACCAGCTGAAGAAAGGAGATAATAAAAATCAGAGCAGAAATAAATGAATTAGAGAACAGAAAAACTATAGAAAAAATTAATAGAACAAGGAGCTGGTTCTTTGAAAAGATCAACAAAATTGACAAACCCTTGGGAAGACTTACCAAGGAAAAAAGAGAAAGAACTCATATAAACAAAATCCAAAATGAAAGAGGAGAAATCACCACGGACACCGTAGATATACAAAGAATTATTGTAGAATACTATGAAAAACTTTATGCCACTAAATTCAACAACCTAGAAGAAATGGATAAATTCCTAGAAAAATACAACCTTCCTAGACTGAGTCAAGAAGAAGCAGAAAGCCTAAACAGACCTATCAGTAGAGAAGAAATAGAAAAAACCAATAAAAACCTCCCCAAAAATAAAAGTCCAGGCCCTGACGGCTATACCAGCGAATTTTATCAAACATTCAAAGAAGACTTGGTTCCTATTCTACTCAAAGTCTTCCAAAAAATTGAAGAAGAAGCAATACTTCCAAACACATTTTATGAGGCCAACATAACCCTCATACCAATACCAGGCAAGGATGGCACAAAAAAAGAAAACTACAGACCAATATCTCTAATGAATACAGATGCTAAAATACTAAACAAAATACTAGCAAATCGAATACAACAACATATTAAAAAAATAATACATCATGATCAACAGGGATTCATCCCAGAATCTCAAGGATGGTTCAACATACGTAAAACGGTTAATGTAATACACCATATCAACAAAACAAAGAACAAAAACCACATGATCTTATCAATAGACGCAGAAAAGGCTTTTGATAAAATACAACACAATTTTATGTTTAAGACTCTCAACAAAATGGGTATAGAAGAAAAATATCTCAACATGATAAAGGCCATATATGATAAACCATCAGCTAACATCATATTAAATGGCACAAAACTGAAGGCTTTCCCCCTTAAATCAGGAACAAGACAGGTTTGTCCACTCTCTCCACTCTTATTTAATGTGGTACTAGAGGTTCTAGCCAGAGCAATCAGACAAGACAAAGAAATAAAAGGCATCCATATCGGAAAAGAAGAAGTAAAGGTATCACTTTTTGCAGATGATATGATCCTATACATCGAAAACCCCAAAGAATCCACAAAAAGACTACTAGAAACAATAAGCCAATACAGTAAGGTCGCAGGATACAAAATTAACATACAGAAGTCAATAGCCTTTCTATATGCCAACAATGAAACAACTGAGAAGGAACTCAAAAGAATAATCCCCTTCACGATTGCAACAAAAAAAATAAAATACTTAGGAATAAACATAACAAAGAATGTAAAGGACTTATATAATGAAAACTATAAACCATTGTTAAGGGAAATCGAAAAAGATATAATGAGATGGAAGAATATACCTTGTTCTTGGCTAGGAAGAATAAATATAATCAAGATGGCTATATTACCCAAAGCAATATACAAATTTAATGCAATTCCCATCAAAATTCCAATGACATTTTTTAAAGAAATAGAGCAAAAAATCATCAGATTTATATGGAACTATAAAAAACCCCGAATAGCCAAAGCAATCCTAAAGAAAAAGAATGAAGCTGGGGGCATAACAATACCTGACTTCAAACTCTATTATAGGGCCACGACAATCAAAACAGCATGGTATTGGCAGAAAAATAGACACTCAGACCAATGGAACAGAATAGAAAGTCCAGAAATAAAACCACATATATATAGTCAAAAAATTTTTGATAAAGGGGCCAACAACACACAATGGAGAAAAGAAAGCCTCTTCAATAAATGGTGCTGGGAAAACTGGAAAGCCACATGCAAAAGAATGAAACTGGACTACAGTCTCTCCCCCTGTACAAAAATTAACTCAAAATGGATCAAAGATCTAAACAGAAGACCTGAAACAATTAAGTACATAGAAGAAGACATAGGTACTCAACTCATGGACCTGGGTTTTAAAGAGCATTTTATGAATTTGACTCCAATGGCAAGAGAAGGGAAGGCAAAAATTAATGAATGGGACTACATCAGACTAAGAAGTTTTTGCTCAGCAAGGGAAACTGATAACAAAATAAACAGAAAGCCAACTAAATGGGAAATGATATTTTCAAACAACAGCTCAGATAAGGGCCTAATATCCAAAATATACAAAGAACTCATAAAACTCAACAACAAACAAACAAACAATCCAATAAAAAAATGGGAAGAGGATATGAATAGACACTTCTCCCAGGAAGAAATACAAATGGCCAACAGATATATGAAAAGATGCTCATCTTCTTTAGCTATTAGAGAAATGCAAATCAAAACGGCAATGAGATACCACCTCACACCTGTTCGATTAGCTGTTATTAGCAAGTCAGGTAATAGCAAATGTTGGAGAGGCTGTGGAGAAAAAGGAACCCTCTTACAATGTTGGTGGGAATGTAAAGTAGTACAACCATTATGGAAGAAAGTATGGTGGTTCCTCAAAAAACTGAAAATAGAACTACCTTATGACCCAGCAATCCCTCAACTGGGTTTATATCCCCAAAACTCAGAAACATTGATACGTAAAGACACATGCAGCCCCATGTTTATTGCAGCCTTGTTCACAATGGCCAGGACATGGAAACAACCAAAAAGCCCATCAATAGATGACTGGATAAAGAAGATGTGGCACATATACACTATGGAATACTACTCAGCCATAAGAAATGATGACATCGGAACATTTACAGCAAAATGGTGGGATCTTGATAACATGATACGAAGCGAAATAAGTAAATCAGAAAAAAACAGGAACTGTATTATTCCATACGTAGGTGGGACATAATAGTGAAACTAAGAGACATTGATAAGAGTGTGGTGGTTACGGGGGGGAGGGGGGAATGGGAGAGGGATAGGGGGTGGGAGGGGCACAAAGAAACCTAGATAGAAGGTGACAGAGGACAATCTGACTTTGGGTGGTGGGTATGCAACATAATTGAACCTGGACTTGTTATCTTTGAATATATGTATCCTGATTTATTGATGTCACCCCATTAAAAAAATAAAATTATAAAATAAAATAAAATAAAATAAAAAAAATGAACAACCAAAAAAATAATAATAATAATAATAATACATCATGATCAAGTGGGATTCATCCCAGAATCTCAAGGATGGTTCAACATACGCAAAACGGTTAACGTAATACACCATATCAACAAAACAAAGAACAAAAACCACATGATCTTATCAATAGATGCAGAAAAGGCTTTTGATAAAATACAACACAATTTTACATTTAAGATTCTCAACAAAATGGGTATAGAAGGAAAATATCTCAACATGATAAAGGCCATATATGATAAACCATCAGCCAACATTTTATTAAACGGCATAAAACTGAGGACTTTCTACCTTAAATCAGGAACAAGACAGAGTTGTCCACTCTCTCCACTCTTATTCAACGTGGTGCTAGAAGTTCTGGCCAGAGAAATCAGACAAGACAAAGAAATAAAAGGCATCCATATCGGAAAAGAAGAAGTAAAGCTATCACTTTTTGCTGATGATATGATCCTATACATCGAAAACCCGAAGGACTCCTCAAAAAGATTATTAGAAACAATAAACCAATACAGTAAGGTCGCAGGATACCAAATTAACATACAAAAGTCCATAGCCTTTCTATATGCCAACAATGAAATATTAGAAAACAAACTCAAAAAAATAATCCCCTTCACGATTGCAACAAAAAAAATAAAATACCTTGGAATAAACACAACAAAGAACGTAAAGGACCTATATAATGAAAATTACAAAGCATTGTTAAGGGAAATCGAAAAAGATACAATGAGATGGAAAAAATATTCCTTGTTCTTGGATAGGAAGAATAAATATAATCAAAATGGCCATATTACCCAAAGCAATATACAAATTTAATGCAATTCCCATCAAAATCCCTATGAGATTTTTTAAAGAAATGGAACAAAAAATCATCAGATTCATATGGAACTATAAAAAACCCCGAATAGCCAAAACAATCCTAAGGAAAAAGAATGAAGCTGGGGGCATTACAATACCTGACTTTAAACTATATTATAGGGCCACGATAATCAAAACAGCATGGTATTGGCAGAAAAATAGACACTCAGACCAATGGAACAGAATAGAAAGCCCAGAAATAAAACCACATATATATGGTCAAATAATCTTTGATAAAGGGGCCAACAACACACAATGGAGAAAAGAAAGCCTCTTCAACAAATGGTTTTGGGAAAACTGGAAAGCCACATGCAAAAGAATGAAACTCGACTACAGCCTGTCCCCGTGTACTAAAATTAATTCAAAATGGATCAAAGACCTAAATATAAGACCTGAAACAATAAAGTACATAGAAGAAGACATAGGTACTAAAATCATGGACCTGGGTTTTAAAGAACATTTTATGAACTTGACTCCAATGGCAAGAGAAGTGAAGGCAAAGATAAATGAATGGGACTACATCAGAATTAAAAGTTTTTGCTCAGCAAGAGAAACTGATATCAAAATAAACAGAAAGCCAACTATATGGGAACTGATATTTTCAAACAACAGCTCAGATAAGGGCCTAATATCCAAAATTTACAAAGAACTCATAAAACTCAACAACAAACAAACAAACAATCCAATAAAAAAATGGGAAGAGGACATGAACAGACACTTCTCCCAGGAAGAGATACAAATGGCCAACAGATATATGAAAAGATGCTCAGCTTCATTAGTTATTAGAGAAATGCAAATCAAAACTACAATGAGATACCACCTCACTCCTGTTAGATTAGCTATTATCAACAAGACGGGTAATAGCAAATGTTGGAGAGGCTGTGGAGAAAAAGGAACCCTCATTCACTGTTGGTGGGACTGTAAAGTAGTACAACCATTATGGAGGAAAGTATGGTGGTTCCTCAAAAAACTGCAAATAGAACTACCTCATGACCCAGCAATCCCTCTACTGGATATATACCCCAAAACCTCAGAAACATTGATACGTGAAGACACATGTAGCCCCATGTTCATTGCAGCACTGTTCACAGTGGCCAAGACATGGAAACAACCAAAAAGCCCTTCAATAGAAGACTGGATAAAGAAGATGTGGCACATATACACTATGGAATACTACTCAGGCATAAGAAATGATGACATCAGATCATTTACAGCAAAATGGTGGGATCTTGATAACATTATAAGAAGTGAAATAAGTAAATCAGAAAAAAACAAGAACTACATGATTCCATACATTGGTGGAACATAAAAATGAGACTAAGAGACATGGACAAGAGTGTGGTGGTTACCAGGGGTGGGGGAGATGGAGGACATGGGAGGGAGGGAGGGAGGGAGAGAGTTAGGGGGAGGGGGAGGGGCACAGAGAACTAGATAGAGGGTGACGGAGGACAATCTGACTTTGGGCGAGGGGTTTGCAACATAATTTGATGACAAAATAACCTAGACATGTTTTCTTTGAATATATGTACCCTGATTTATTAATGTCATCCCATTACCATTAATAAAAATTTATTAAAAAAAAAAAAAAGTAAAAAACCCAGCCCTTGATTTAAGGGAGTTGAGTTGTAAAAAATTTAATTATAAGGTACAATTGCTGTCATGCAGTGTCAAAATTGAGTACAATAACAGTATCCTCATCACCTCTTATCATCTATAATGCTGGTGGCTGAGGCCACACAGGTTCCCATTTAATTTGGGCAAAAGATAGAGAAACTGCAGAGCTAGAAAGCATTGAGCCATTCCCATTTATTGGAGGCTTGCAAAAACAGGCAAGCAAATTGAAACCAAGGAAATAGGGAAAACCGCATCTTACAGTGGTGGGAGAGCAATGTGGGAGAATTGCCGCAGCCTTACATAAACCACATAAACGTGGTGCTCCCACATGACCACACACCAATCAGGCAAAGTGCTTGTAGCCAGTAAACTCGCAAGTAAGCCTAACACAGCTGCTTTTCCTACATTCCACCCCTTTACGGTTGTTTTCTTCACAATCTATGTGACAGATTTCTTCTGCAATGTTCTCTGTGTGAGAAGTGAGGTACGTTACACAAAGAGAAACAGTACAGACTACAGAATTACAAAACACAATCTATGGGCAAATTGAAAGAGTAGTCAGTGGCACCAAGAGAGGCAATTCTTTCTCTTTGGGCAGAATACAGGCCAGAGTTTTTTCTGAAGACAGCACAGTTCCTAGTACCAGAGGCCACCCTGAGCAGGCGTACCAAAATTTATTGGACTGTGCACTAGGATCTGCTAGTTCTATTTGTAATAAATTGGGAGAATTCCTTATTCACCATAAAGAAATTACAAAGGTGCCTTTCATAATGCTGTCTCCCTGAGCACTCTAGGGATAATAGACTTCTATCTTAGGTAGCCAGATGTGTTGCCCAGGGAGTCAACTGGAGGACCACCTCAAGCCCCTTACCCCATGGTGCCAACAAAGCCACCCATCATAGGTGAGAGACCTGTACAATCCAGGGCATGTCCATTGAAGCTGTTGACCTTTAAGGAGGACTGTTGGGGCAGGCAAAAGCACATTGCCCTGCTGTCCAAAGCTCGGCTTTATAAAGCATCCTCAGTGCATACGTGCAACTGGATGGGAGCAGCTTCCCAGTGCAGGAGGGCCTTCATAGGAGTTTTCCCCCCATCAAGGTCTCTCATTCAAAATCTGGAGTACTGTCCACAAGTGGCATCTCCAAACAGTAAGGAAGCTAGTGGCCCCATCCTGTAACATTCCCTGCATTAAGACTTCATTATACTACTCAATGATACCAGCAGCCTGTGGGTGGTAGGGAACATGGTACTTCCAGTCTACCCCCAAGGCTTGAGCCCATTGCCTCACCATAGAATCTGTGAAATGGGTACCAGAGCCTGTATGATTGCCCTTTGGTCTGGGTTATTGGCAAGCAGCCCAGTGGCAGTATCTACACAGGTGGCTGCATACTGGTACCTATCTGACTTTGGTAAGGGCCCAATGATGTCTATCTATCGCTGTGTCTATGAAACACACTGGATCTGTCCAGGTGATGCCAGTTGTCTCCTATGGTACTTCTTAGAACACACTGAACATTGATCACAAGCTGCAAGTACCCCTTCGTAAGACACAGGCAAGATGCTTTAAATGTAACCCACATAGCTTTCTGTCCCACATGGGCAGATGCTAGTGGAGTCACTGCACAACATCACCTGCAGGCACAGTCTCCAACCATCGCAACCTGGTCAAGGTGACTGCCTCATCATTCTCATGATGGGTTTTGGGCATGCCTTGTGACATGATATACTGTCATCTGCTTCTGGTGTCCTATTTCTCATAAGTCCTGCCACATGGCCTGACCCCATAGTGGATGGTGCGTTACCATCCCCTGGTTAATGTGCCAAGTAGCAATCCAAAGGATCAGTCTATGATAGACAGCCCAGATGTCAGTACAGATCACCAGAGGTAAAGTTTCATTACGGGAAACAACTTTTATGGCTTGTAATTCCACCCATTGGCTTCTATGTACCTGTATCCATCAAAATAGTCTCAGTGGCCAGATGGAAGGCTATGGCCATCCACTTGGAAGGTTGGCCCCTGCTAGAACCATCAGTATACCAGGCACTCTGGGGAATGAGTATTTGCCCCTCCTGGTAGGGACTGACTTCAGTTTCTACCTCCTGAGGCCAAGCTGCACCTAACTCTAAGATTGCAAAGCTGACTGGATGCAATATTTCCTACAGTCCTGCTCTCAACAAATTGAGGAAAAGAGCACTGTGTTGTTGTAAGTATGCACCACGCTTGGCCAGGTTGGCGGATTGGGCCGTACCACTACGAGGTTTGGTTTTTCTCTCCGATCCTGCAATAGGGTTTGTGGTCTTGACCGTAACTGGAGTTATGGTTGTAATGCTCTCAGTGGCCAGGAGGGCAGCATACACAACTGCCAACTATTTCTCCACTAATGAGTAATGGACTTCAGCGCCTTTCCACAACTGAGACCAAAACCCAATAAGTTTCCATAGGCACTTTGTCCATTGCCAAAAGCCCCATCAAAACCCCTCAGAAGTTACATGGATATCTAACTCACAGGGCCTGGCAGGATCAAACACATTCAAGGCCTATGCCACCTTGACAGCTCTCTTATCTGCTGCAAAGGCACCTTTGCCTGCTCAGTCTAATCCCAGCAAAACCTTCTTTTGAATAAGGTGATATAAGGGGCACTGTAACTGAGCTAAATGAGGTATAAATGCTCGCCAATATGCCAACAGACCTAGGAATTCCAGTAACTGCATTACAGTAGTGGGCATGGGGTATGCTTGTATCTTATCTATAATTGTGTCAGGGATAACTTTTGTCTTACCCTACCAGGCAATTCCCAAGAACTTAACAGGTAACCCTTATAATTTTTCTCATTGACCATGCAGCCACATGCTTTCATATGGGATAGCAGGGTAGGGACTACTTGCACCAATTCTGGAAGAGAGTACTAGTTAGCATAATGTAATTAATATAATGATACATATGAATTTCCTCTGGGTGTTTCCATTTAGCCAGGTCAGCAGCCACCAGCCCATGACAGAAGGTGGAGCTATGCAAATAGCTCTGGGGTAACACTGTAAAAGTCTATTGCTGCCTTTCTCAAGTGAAGGCAAATTCGTCTTGACTCTCTGCAGCTGTATCAGTAGAGAAAAAGGCATTAGCCAAATCTTCCACAAAGTGGTATGTTCCCAACTCATGACATAGCTGATCCATCAGGTTAGTTATCAAGGATACAGCAACAAGCAAAGGAGGAAAAACATTATTAAGTTGGTTATAATCTACTGTCATTCCTCAGGTTCTTTTGGTTTGTACACTGGTCACACTAGCGAGTGTAAGGGCTGTGTGCTGGCTGGCTGGTCCCCTGTTTTTCTAGTTCAAGGATTGTTCCAGTAATTTCTTTATAGCCACTTGGCAGGCGGTACTGCTTCATGCTAGTCACACTAAGGAATGGGTAATTGCAAAGGGGGAATGTGCTGCATTTCCCTGCAACACTGGCTTCACAATCCAGACTTACAGGTGGGATTTTCTGGTTGTAGTTTCCAACCACAGTCATTGTAAGACTTCTAGCCCCCCAATATATTCAGAAATAGGAAATACAAATACCTTATATGGCTTAGGAGATAGACTTATTATCCCCAAAAGAATAGTTATTGGCTTCACTTGAACAGTTTGGTGCCCATAACCATCACTGGCCACTGAGGTCCCAAAAAACTGTTCTGGGTTCCCATAAAGGAGGGAACATTCTGCACCTGTATTCACCAAGGTCAATACTGGTTGTACATTAGAGGAGCACCAGTGGATAGCCAGTTTCAAGTGGGGCTTCTGGTCCCAGCCCATCCCTTTTAGACAGGTCCCTCAGCCTTCCCCTACGGTGGTCCTCCTCTTCCTCGGTGATCTCCATTATATCATTTTGTAACCATGCCACCCATATACCAACTGTTTTATTGGTAGCTGCTGGGGCCATTTGTCTCAGTGGTTGGAAACTCTGTCCTGGATTAAGGGGCTGCAAAAGCTGCAAAACAATTTTATTAGGCTTGACATCCAATTTCTCTCTATCTGCCACAGCCACAATCAAATCTACCCACATCTCTGTTCAGGAAACTTTCACAGGCCCATTTTTCTTGCTAATTGAAGAGTCAGCATGGGAAGCAGCCCTCACAGTTTTGTGATTCCATGCTGCCTTCAGCTTCCCCAAATGTGCTACCATCTGCATTACCGTGTTGATGTACTATTCCACATAGGGGTCCATGATAGCCAATAATGACCCCAAAAAGACTGATGGGGTGCTGAAGAGAATAAGATCCCTCATCCAGGCTGCAAACACTTCATTGTATGGCCCACAGGACCCCAGTTTGAAAGCAGCATTCTTCATATCTAGTTCTTGAAGGACCAGGGGCAGTTCACTATAGCACTGCCACTGACTCACTGAGCCTAACAAGTCTCCAGCATTCTGTCAGATCATATGAATACCAGCCATCACCCATTCTAATAGGGTATGGTTTCCTGAGTTGTCATGGCAGTTCTGAGGATGCTGACTCAAGGAGTAGTGTGTGGTAATGGTGGCCAATTTCTCCATCCCTGTTCTGTAAAGCATGATGTAATCAACCCTTATGTCCCACAACTGCAGCAACCAGACTACCAGGGCTCATTGAGTTTCTGTTGAAGTTACACCCCCAATTCCATCAGCTCTGACTGGATATAAGGCCAGACCACTGAGTGCTCTACCTGGGGAAGGGGTTGTGCTTGTCCCTGAGAGACTCTTGGTTGCTGGGTCCTTACCTTCTTGGCGACCAGCAACTGGGCTCTAAGTCCATGGATGGTAGTTGCAGCTCGAACATCCCCCTCAGAAGAGTTAGAAATGCCTGCTCCTGCTGACTCAGAGCAACTCCACTGGAATAAATGCAGTTTCTTCTTCCACTCCTGCTTTGGCTCCTGCAGCTATCAGCTCTCAGTCTGAAGCTGAAACTCAAGCTTCTGAAACTACAGTTGTTTCCTCAATAGCTATTACTGCCAACATTCAGCTTCCTGAGGAAACTGCAATTTGTGAACCCCCAATTACTTCTCCAGAAACCATTTCAATTTCAGGTACCATTGGTGCTCAGCCTACATCTCACACTGCAGCTCTCAAACCTGGGAAGCATTTCTCTCTACTGCTCACTCCATTTTATTCAACCACTAGTTCTCAGCCTGCAGTCTGACCTGCAGTTCTCAGATTTGCAACTATTTCTCCAGTAACCATTCCTGCTCATGTCATTGTTGCTGCTCAGTCTGCAGCTCACACTGGATCTCTCGACCTTAGGCAGCCTCTCACAAAAAGCTCTCAGTTTCATCTCACAGGGCTATTAAAAACACCCATCCCATGGCCCACAAAAGGACAGCCATGGGGAACCAAATACTGAAGAATAATGATCACTCCTCTACCTCAGCCTTCAAGGGTGTCGGCAACACCATACCAATTCACTGTGAATCCTGCTGACTATACCAGATGTAATGCTGGTGGTTTAGGCCAGGCAAATTCTCATTGATTTTGGGCAGATGATAGAGTAACTATGGAGCATGAAAGCTTTGAACTATACTCATTTATTGGAGGTTTGCAAAGACACGCAAGCACATTGAAGGGCAAGAAAGCAGGGAAAAGCACACCTCATGCTGAAGGGAGATCAATCTTGGAGAATTTCCATGGAGGGAAAGCACCTGCAGCCTTACATAAACCACATGTACATGGCACTCCCACGTGCCCACACATCAATCAAGCAAAGTTCTTGCAACCAGTAAACCTGCAAGCACTCCTAACACAGCCGTTTTCCTTACACCATCCAAAAAAGGAAGGAATACTAGACCATCATTGGAAGGAGTGGCTATCTTTTACATGATCAGAGGATTCAGGAAAATCTGCAGATTCAGTATGTTCACATGTCTTTATACAATGTGTTAGTATCCCATCCTTTCCCAGCAGGAGCCTCCTTATTAAAGTAGCCTTGGCTGAAAATTTAATTTCTTTGGAACTCAGTTATTCTTACAATTAAGTCTTAGGTCTGATTCTCAGCTTTCTTCATTCTTCTGCTTAAGGAAAAGAGAATCTCCTTATATGCTACCAAGGAAACCTTCTGGGTTTCACACTTAGCCTTGAATTGCTAACAAATCATACTTAGCATTTTTCTCCCCCCCAAGGAAAATGTCAATCAAGCTTATTAAGACAACATTTCAATGCCCTTACCGTGACTATCTACTCACCCCATTTCTCAGAAACCTGATATACCACACCACATAATTTTCCAATAACATATTACACCAGTTTGTTACATATACAATGTTAACAGTTATACCACTACCTTGTGTCAGTACTCCCCTGAGCTCCATCTCTGATGGAGGTCTCATTACCAATTAGGCACCTTGTGATCCAAACTTAAAGTCCCATCCCAATATTTGCTTTCTAAATCATCGTTGGTCTCAGGTATAGTAGGTTAGTTCTCCAGAAATAAGATGATTAAAAGATTAGAATACAGCAATCTCATTAACAAGTGCCATAGAGGTAAAAAAAAACTGACAGTGAAGATGAATAGAGAATAAGGATTTGCAAAAGGTGAAAGGTGAGCTGTGAAATAGTCTCAATTGAACCTCAGTCAACTCTATAGGGTGTTGTAAAGATGAGATAGTCCTCATCACTGTTTTGAGATGGGGCAGAATGACCAAATTGTTATATCCACCAGTCATTGAACATAGGCCAACTAAAAAAGGGGATATTATCTTCAGCTGTGCAAGTTCCTATAGATTACGGAGTGCTGAGGGCTGTCATTACCAAAGAAAGTTTCTAGACAGTGCATCACAGTATTTTCTACACATACTAGTTCTTATTTTTGGATATTTTAAAGAAAATGATTAATGTTAATTTTGCTATATTTTCACTTAAGGGCCTACCTTATTTCTGTTTCTAGAAAAGTACACCCCTTTGTTTGTAGCAAAACTTCTTATCTGTGGTTATTCAGAAGAATCTCTCCTATCCTTATCTTTGGAACAAATCTCAGATTGAAGCTAGGAGCAAAATAGATCTTAGAAAAGAAGTGAATGGCTTTGAGGTACGCAGATGAAAGCACATTTTTTTCCCCAAAATTCTTGAGGATAGAAAGAAAATTAGGGGAAAGGAGAATTCTAAGGTTGCAACTACTTCTGCTTCTGAGTTGCATTTTAGGAGTCAGCCTGTCTGCTACATAAAAAAAAAATGAAAGTGATACTATCTGCCTTGCTTAAGTGCATTCACTTGTAAAATCAAATGAGCAAATGAGACAATGCAGGTAAAAGCACTCCAAAAAAGATTAAAACATAGGGAATTCTGGGTTATGTTATTTAAAATGCGTTTTCTTAAAGTTTCAATCCAAGAGCCTATTCAATGCCACATCAGGAAGTTTTCTTTTGTTCCCTTCTCATCGTACAGCAGAATTCTCCTTTTGAGACATTATATAAGATTGTAATTAACTGACAATGATGTGAATTATGAGTGTATGAATTTGAAATATCCAAATCTTTACTTACAACACATAATCAGACCATTCACTTCTATATCGTCTGTCACAAAAAGATGTACCATGAAATCATGTTAATAAAGACATGTGGCAACCACAATAATTACTACCTGAGTAGGAATTCAGGAGGTATTAATTGAATGAAAAAATGAATGAATGAATGATTTTTTTAAATAAATTTTTATTAATGTTAATGGGATGACATTAATAATTCAGGGTACATATATTCAAAGAAAACATGTCTAGGTTATCTTGTCATTAAATTATGTTGCATACCCCTCACCCAGAGTCAGATTGTCCTCCGTCACCCTCTGTCTAGATTTCTCTGTGCCCCTCCCCCTCCCCCTAACTCTCTCCCTCCC
This sequence comes from Saccopteryx bilineata, assembly GCF_036850765.1. NCBI lineage: Eukaryota > Metazoa > Chordata > Mammalia > Chiroptera > Emballonuridae > Saccopteryx > Saccopteryx bilineata. The sequence goes on from NC_089502.1 coordinate 21,715,226, forward strand.
TCCCTCCTGCCTCCTCCCTCCCCCCACCCCTGGTAACCACCACTCTCTTGTCCATGTCTCTTAGTCTCGTTTTTATGTTCCACCAATGTATGGAATCATGTAGTTCTTGTATTTTTCTGATTTACTTATTTCACTCCGTATAATGTTATCAAGATCCCACCATTTTGCTGTAAATGATCTGATGTCATCATTTCTTATGGCTGAGTAGTGTTCCATAGTGTATATGTGCCACATCTTCTTTATTCAGTCTTCTATTGAAGGGCTTTTTGGTTGTTTCCATGTCTTGGCCACTGTGAACAGTGCTGCAATGAACATGGGCTACATGCGTCTTTACATATCAATGATTCTGAGGTTTTGGGGTATATACCCAGTAGAGGGATTGCTGGGTTATAAGGTAGTTCTATTTGCAGTTTTTTGAGGAACCACCATACTTTCCTCCATAATGGTTGTACTACTTTACAGTCCCACCAACAGTGTATGACGGTTCCTTTTTCTCCACAGCCTCTCCAACATTTGCTAATACCGGTCTTGTTGATAATAGCTAATCTAACAGGAGTGAGGTGGTATCTCATTGTAGTTTTGATTTGCATTTCTCTAATAACTAATGAAGCTGAGCATCGTTTCATATATCTGTTGGCCATTTGTATTTCTTCCTGGGAGAAGTGTTTGTTCATGTCCTCTTCCCATTTTTTTATTGGATTGTTTGTTTGTTTGTTGTTGAGTTTTATGAGTTCTTTGTAAATTTTGGATATTAGGCCCTTATCTGAGCTGTTGTTTGAAAATATCATTTCCCATTTAGTTGGCTGTCTGTTTATTTTTATATCAGTTTCTCTTGCTGAGCAAAAACTTTTTATTCTGATGTAGTCCCATTCATTTAATTTACCTTAACTTCTCTTGCCATTGGAGTCAAGTTCATAAAATGTTCTTTAAAACCCAGATCCATGAGTTTAGTACCTATGTCTTCTTCTATGTATTTTATTGTTTCAGATCTTATATTTAGGTCTTTGATCCATTTTAAATTAATTTTAGTACACGGGGACAGGCTGTAGTCGAGTTTCATTCTTTTGCATGTGGCTTTCCAGTTTTCCCAAAACCATTTGTTGAAGAGGCTTTCTTTTCTCCATTGTGTGTTGTTGGCCCCTTTATCAAAGATTATTTGACCATATATATGTGGTTTTATTTCTGGGTTTTCTATTCTGTTCCATTGGTCTGAGTGTCTATTTTTCTGCCAATACCATGCAGTTTTGATTATTGTGGCCCTATAATATAGTTTAAAGTCAGGTATTGTAATGCCCCCAGCTTCATTCTTTTTCCTTAGGATTGCTTTGGCTATTTGGGGTTTTTTATACTTCCATATAAATCTGATGATTTTTTGTTCCATTTCTTTAAAAAATGTCATAGGAATTTTGATGGGAATTGCATTAAATTTATATATTACTTTGGGTAATATGGCCATTTTAATTATATTTATTCTTCCTATCCAAGAACAAGAAATATTTTTCCATCTCATTGAGTCTTTTTCTATTTCTCTTAGCAATGCCTTCTAGTTTTCTTTATATAGGTCTTTTATATTCTTTGTTATGTTTATTCCTAGGTATTTTTTTTGTTGTTGCAATCGTGAAGGGGATTATTTTTTTGAGTTCATTTTCTAATATTTTATTGTTGGCATATAGAAAGACTATGGACTTTTGTATGTTAATTTTGTATCCTGCGACCTCACTGTATTGGTTTATTGTTTCTAGTAATCTTTTTGTGGAGTCCTTCGGGTTTTTGATGTATAGGATCATATCATCAGCAAAAAGTGATAGCTTTACTTCTTCTTTTCCAATATGGATGCTTTTTATTTCTTTGTCTTGTCTGATTGCTCTGGCCAGAACTTCTAGCACCAGGTTAAATAAGAGTGGAGAGAGTGTACAACCCTGTCTTTTTCCTGATTTAAGGTGGAAAGTCCTCAGTTTTACGCCATTTAATATGGTGTTGGCTGATGGTTTATCATATATGGCCTTTATCATGTTGAGATATTTTCCTTCTATACCCATTTTGTTGAGAGTCTTAAACATAAAATTGTGTTGTATTTTACCGAAAGCCTTTTCTGCGTCTATTGATAAGATCATGTGGTTTTTGTTCTTTGTTTTGTTGATATGGTGTATTACGTTAACCTTTTTACTTACGTTGAACTACCCTTGAGATTCTGGGATGAATCCCACTTGATCATGATGTATTATTTTTTTAATATGTTGTTGTATTCGATTTGCCAGTATTTTGTTTAGTATTTTAACATCTGTATTCATTAGAGATATTGGTCTGTAGTTTTCTTTTTTTGTGCCATCCTTGCAAGGTTTTGGTATGAGGGTTATGTTTGTCTCATAAAATATGTTTGGAAGTATTGCTTCTTCTTCAATTTTTTGGAAGACTTTGAGTAGAATAGGAACCAAGTCTTCTTTGAATGTTTGATAGAATTCACTAGTATAACCGTCTGGGCCTGGACTTTTATTTTTGGGGAGGTTTTTAATAGTTTTTTCTATTTCCTCCCTGCTGATTGGTCTGTTTAGGCTTTCTGCTTCTTCATGACTCAGTCTAGGAAGGTTGTATTGTTCTAGGAATTTATCTATTTCTTCTAGATTGTTGTATTTGGTGGCATATAGTTTTTCATAGTATTCTACAATAATTCTTTGTATATCTATGATGTCTGTGGTGATCTCTCCTCTTTCATTTTGGATTTTATTTATTTGAGTCCTTTGTCTTTTTTCCTTGGTTAGTCTTGCCAAGGGTTTGTCGATTTTGATGACCTTTTCAAAGAACCAGCTCCTTGTTTTATTGATTTTTTCTATAGTTTTTCTGTCCTTATTTCATTTATTTTTGCTCTGATTTTTATTATCTCCTTTCTTCGGCTGGTTTTGGGTTGTCTTTGTTCTTCTTTTTCTAGTTCCTTAAGGTGTGAAGTTAAGTGGTTTACTTCGGCTCTCTCTTGTTTGTTCATATAGGCCTGAAGTGATATGAACTTTCCTCTTATTACTACTTTTGTTGCATCCCAGAGATTCTGATATGTCGTATTTTCATTTTCATTTGTCTATATATATCTTTTGATCTCTGCGCTTATTTCTTCTTTGACCCATTCATTTTTTAGAAGTATGTTGTTTAGTTCCACAATTTTGTGGGTTTTTCCCCCCTTTTTTTTACAGTTGAATTCTAGTTTCAAGGCTTTATGATCAGAAAATATGCTTGGTACAATTTCAATTTTTCTAAATTTGCTGATGTTGTTTTTGTGGCCCAACATATGGTCAATTCTTGAGAATGTTCCATGTACACTAGAGAAAAATGCATACTCTGTCGCTTTGGGATGAAGTGTCCTGTAGATGTCTATCATATCCAGGTGTTCTAGTATTTCGTTTATGGCCACTATATCTTTATTGATTCTCTGTTTGAATGACTGATCTAGAGCTGTCAGCGGTGTACTGAGGTCTCCAAGTATGACTGTATTTTTGTCAGTTTTTGTTTTAAGGTAAAGAAGTAGCTGTCTTATATATTTTGGTGTTCCTTGTTTTGGTGCATATATATTAAGGATTCTTATGTCTTCTTGATTCAGTGTCCCCTTAGTCATTATGAAATGACCATTTTTGTCTCTGAGTACTTTTTCTGTCTTGTAGTCAGCATTATCAGATATGAGTATTGCTACGCCTGATTTTTTTGGGGTGTTGTTTGCTTGGAGTATTGTTTTCCAGCCTTTCACTTTGAATTTGTTTTTATCCTTGTTGCTTAGATGAGTTTCTTGTAGGCAGCATACACTTGGATTTTATTTTTAATCCATTCTACTACTCTGTGTCTTTTTATTGGTAATTTTAATCCATTTACATTTAGTGTAATTATTGACACTTGTGGGTTCCCTATTGCCATTTTATACATTGCTTTCTGTTAGTTTTGTATCTTGTTTGATTCTTCTCTTTTGTTTTTCTATCTTTTGTTTTTGTTTGTTTGTATTCCATACTTCTTTCCTCTGTTGCTACCTTTTTTAAGTCAAGTGTTTTTGTGGTGGTTTTTTCAAGGGTGGTTACCATTAAATAATGAAAAGGGTACCTACCGTATTCATTGTAGTACCCTTTCTTATGAGTATTTGTGCGCTTCATCGTCCTTTGCTACTGTTAATCTTCATCTTTTCTCCCCTTTTTTTTCTTTTCTTGTCACAGTTTAAGTTTGGTTTTATTGTGTTCTTGGTGGAGCTGTTACTTGTGGTTTTGTTTTCTTTTCTTCTTTGAATCTGGTTTGAAAACCCCCTTTAGTATTTCCTGGAGTGGGGGCTTTCTGATGATAATTTCTCTCATCTTTTCTCTATTTGTGAATGTTTTTATATCTCCTTCGCACTTGAATGATAGCTTTGATGAGTATAGTATTCTTGGCTGAAAGTTCCTCTCTTTCAGGGCTTTAAATATTGGGGTCCACTCTCTTCTAGCTTGTAGAGTTTCTGCTGAGAAATCTGATGATAATCTAATAGGCCTTCCTTTATATGTTGTATTCTTCTTTTCCCTGGCTGCCTTGAGAATTTTTTCTTTGTCATTGGTTTGTGTCATCTTTATTATGATGTGCCTTGGAGTGGGTTTGTTGGGGTTAAGAAAACTCGGTGTTCTGTTTGCTTCTTGAATTTGAGGCTTTAGTTCTTTCCACAGGCTTGGGAAGTTCTCACCTATTATTTGTTGAGTATATTCTCCATTCCATTTTCTTTCTCTTCTCCCTCTGATATACCTATTATTTTTATGTTATTCTTTCTGATGGAGTCAGACAATTCCTGTAGGGCTTTCTTGTTTTTTATTATTTTTGAGTCTCTTTCTTCTTCTCTCTGTTGTGCCTCAAGTTGTTTGTCTTCTATTTCACTAATCCTATCTTCTATCTGGGCTGTTCTATTAGCTAAGCTTGTTACCTCGTTTTTCAGCTCATGAATTGAGTTTTTCATTTCTGTTTGATTTGTTTTTATTGTTTCAATTTCCTTGGTAATATATTCGTTGTGATCGTTGTGTTGTTTTCTGATCTCCCTAAATTGCCTTTCTGTGTTTTCTTGTATATCTCTGACTATTTTTAAGATTTCTATTTTAAATTCTCTGTCATTTGGCTCCAAGGCTTCCAATATGTTAAATCTTTTCTCCATAGATTTTTCCACATCTATTTGTATTACCTCTCTATCTTTTGTATCCATAATATTCTATTTCCTTTTTCTTATTGGCATCTGAAGGTGGTCTTGTTGATAGTGTTAATTAGAATTAATAAAGAATAAAAAGGAAAAAAAGGAAAACACTCCACACACAAAAACAAGTAATAATTTATTATTTCCCCCTTTTTGTTTTCTTCTCTTCCCCTCCTCTCACCTCCTTAGGGAAATATCGTGATGACCTGTGAATTATATTTTTCTAAATGGAACAAAAACTGCCTATAACGGAGGGTCTGATTTGGTGTGAAGAGTTTAAGGGGCAAAAAAGGTAGTAGGGACCTACTAAATGCAAAAAAAACAAGAGAGTAAATCTTAGACAAGCATAAAATGATTTGCTTGTAAGTGATGGTCGACTAAGAGATATAATGAGAGGGATAAGAGGGAAACCGAAAAAAGGAGAGAAAAAATAATAATATTTAATGAAGAAAAAAATGAAAATAAAAATAATAAGTAAAAATCTGTTGTATTAAGTGGAGCAAAGACTAACTACAACGGAGACCTTGGGTTGGGAGGAATGCTAGTGAGTTAAAAAGCAATGTAAAAAGTACCCAAAATGCCACAAAAGCAAACAAATAAAGGAAAACCAAGAACAAAAGCAGAAAAAAAAGAATAAAAAAAAAACCTTGAGTCCCAAATTAAATAATTTTTTCGTGATTGAGGATTAAATAGGAGGAAAAGTAAAAGGAGAAAAGAAGAAATGAATAGAAAGGAAAAAATAAGAAAAAGAGAGAAACAAAGGAAGAAAAAAAGGAAAGAAAAAAAAACAAAAAAAGGGGAGAGAGTGAGAGTTAAGGGTTTTGGAGTGTAACCCTAAAGGAGAGTAAGGATGAAGAAAAGAAATAAAATGTAACACTCATGGGTTGTGTATTTCAAGGAAAGGGTAGCATAAGATGGGCAGAGAAAAAAAGGACCGAGGTGGAGGAAATACAAATAATAATAAAGACAATAAGAAAGAGGAAAGAAGCAACAACAACAAAGAATTAGTGGAACAAGTTATAAAGTCTGTGGCTTTTTCTTGATTTTGAGAGGTTAACTTCTTCCTTTTTCTTTTCTCTCCCTCTTCCTGGTCGGTGACTCTGTACCCTAGGTTCTGCCCCTGTGTCACGCTTAGGTAGGGATTTGCGGTTGATGGGATTCTATGGCAATGTCATATAATTGGCTTTAGTCTCGCTGGTAGTCAAGGCTTGCTGGTGTTTGCAGAGTCCAACAATGAGAGAGTTTGCTTTCCTGAAGTCTCTCTCCTAGTCTCCCCTTCCTGAATTAGCAGCCTGGTGATCCAGTTATGAGGCTTCCACTGCTTCTGTCTGGAGAGTAAGAGGCTCAAAGAGCTGGGAAATCCCCACTCTATCCTCACTCAGCGCAAGGCTCTGGGTAAGGCTCTGGCAGTCAGAGCCTCCAGCGTAATCAGGTGGCGCTGGGAGTCAATTGTTGTCAAGGTGACTGTTCAGCACCTACCATTCAGTTGGACCACTCAACCGAGGCTTTCCACACTTTGTAGCCTGTTTTGGCTGGGAATAAGATGCACTATTCGCTGCTTGCTGCCAAGTCCCTCTTATTAGGTATATCCCTGAATATGGAGGCTCTGTCAATCAGAAGTTGCCCTCACCCCTTTAGCAAAAGGCACTAAAAAATATCACGCCTCTTGTCTTAGATCGCTGAACTTGGAGAGATCTTATCAATTAGAGCCCCGTGGGTGCGTAGATTTCGTGGGTTAAGCTAATTTCAGTGATTGGATCCCCAGCTGTGCTCCAGAAAGTATTTCAGGCTGCCTGTGTGCCCCTCCCCCAACGCTTGATTGTTAGCTTGAATGGCTGGGTGAGGTGCCCCGCCCACGGAGAGAATCTCCCAACTAGGAAAGCCAGCCTTGACGCCCCTCCCAGACCACGGCACGGGGCGCACGAGCGGTTTCTCAGTGCACGCCGGTGGCCGGGACTCTCCGGACCGTGGCACGGGGCGCGTGTGGTTTCTCGGGGCATGCCGGTGGCCGGGGACTCTCCGGACCGCTGCACAGGGCTTGCGCGCAGTTTCGCAGTGCACGCCGGTGCTGGGGACTCTCCAGACCATGGCACGGGGCGCGCGTGGTTTCTCGGGGCACGCCGGTGGCCGGGGACTCTCCAGACCGTGGCATGGGGCGTGCGTGCGGTTTCTCAGGGCACACCGGCTGCCGCCAGTGCCCAGGATGCCACTCCCTGAGTGTGGGCGGGCAGTTGCATATGTGGGTTGACTCACCACAAGCGTACTCCCTTCTCGGCAACAGTCCTTTCGCTTTCAGTGTGTGTGTGGAACTCCGGAATGCTCCGAGGATAAATTTTTCTGTTTCTAGTTGATAAATTTGTTGAGATTTTGGGGAGATATGTCAGACGCGCTGCTCACGGTGCCATTTCCATGACGTCACTTTCTGAATGAATGAATTTTTAAACATCCTTTCAATTTCAGGATGTACTATAGGACTTCCACTTGTACAGTCTCATCTGTGGCATTGCAAAAATCAATAAATTTTGTGGTGTAAGCTAGTCATTCTCAATCTCTTTTGAGGTGGGAGTATTGCAATTCTTTGAGAATTGGATTAAATAAAAATACTTATATACACAATGTCACACAATTTTGCATATACATTCAAGGGAGGTTATAGACGTCCCAAAGTCTACTCATAGAATCTAAGTAATAAACCCAGAACTGGTCCTGGCCAGATGCTTCAGTGATAGAGCATCAGGTCTATGTGTGGATGTCCTGCAATGCCAGGGTTCAATTTTCAGTCAGGACACACAGCATAAGTGAGTACCTGCTTCGCTACCCCTCCCTCTCCCTCTTTTCTCTCACATTCTCTCTCTTCACCTCCTCAGTCATGGCTTGACTGGTTCAACTGCATAGGCCCAGGAACTGAGTACGGTTCCACAGAGTCTCTGCCTCTGGCACTAAAAGGTACCTCAGTTGTGAGCATGGCACCAAATAGACAGAGCATAGGCCCCAGACCAGGGTTGCCAGGTGGAACACCAGTCAGGACACAGGTGGGAGTCTGTCTCTTCATCTCTCCTATTTTTACTTGGGAAAAAAAGAAAGGAAAAAATCCCAGAATCTAGTTTAATTTGGCTATAATGTTCTATCGCAGCACTAACTGATAGCAACATAATGAGACCCATATAGTAACACAATGTGTTTTTATCAATATATTATTTAATATTAACTAATAATATCAAATATTTTTAATAATTATTATTTAATAATATAAAATATATTAAATAAAATCCAGCAGTACATTAATAAATGATATAATTTCAAAGTAGTGATTTGTATAAATATATTTAGAGACATTTGCAACATCTATGAGTTTGACTATTTTAGATACCTCATATAAGTGAAGCCCTGTAGTATCTGTCCCTATTTCATTTAACATAATGCCCTATAATTTTATCCATCTTGTCACAAATATCAAGATTTATTTCTTTTATGAAGCTCTATAATCATTTAAATGTATATACCACATTTTCTCTATCCATTCCCCTGTCGATGGATACCTGGGATTTTTTTCCAACTAATTAAACACATTTCAGGCATTTAATAACCACATGTGGCTAGTGGCTACCATATTAGACAACATAATTCTAGACCCAACATCAGATTATGACAGTTAAATGACACATTAATGTAAACAGCTTGAGTATTTAATGATCTATGAAAATTATTCTAATATCTCATAGTACACAAGGACTATATCCTTAAACATTACTCTAACTCATGAATCAGAGGATTATCATAAAATATTCTCTGTCGTTTTTACTCTAGGTGATAGAATGCAGTAACCAAAGAGTGGAATACAGTCAGGGAAACAGAGCACACATGAATCCTGTGGGCTAGCTCAGAAATGAAATAAAGATTTAACTAATGATGAATTTTTATATTAAAAGAATTCTTACACTTATTTTGATCTTAAGGGACACAAGTATCATAACATTAAAAATGCTTGCTGTAGACATATGACAAATAAGGTACTCTATTAAGATGATTACTACAGTCAAAATCTGGTGAGAACTCTACTGCTTCTAGCAGAATGCCAGACATAACGTTCTTTCTTTTTTATTTAAAATTTTAATTTAATTTGGTGACATTGGTCAATAAAAATAAATAGGTTTTAGGCAAACATCTGTATAGCATTTGAACCATTGACTATTTTGTGTGCCCTTCACCCAAGATCAAATTATTTTCTGTCACCATATATTTGTCTTTCTTTTCTCCTCTCTCACCATCATCCTCCCTCTGGTAACCACTTCAATTTTTTCTATGTCCATGAGACTCAATTTCATACCTCACCATGTTTGAAATCATATAGTGCTTAGCTTTTTCTGATTTACTTATTTCACTCAAGTCCATACATGTTGTTGCAAATGGCACTATGTCATCATTTCATATGGCTGAGTAGTATTTCAATGTATAAATGTACCACTGCTTCTTTATTGAATCATCTATGAAGTAACACTTTGGTTGTTTCCATGTCTTGGCCACTGTGAATAGTGCTGTGATAAACATGGGAGTGCATGTGTCTTTATATACCAATGTTTTCAAGTGTTTTGAGTAGATGCCTAGTACAGAAATTGCTCGATAATATGGTAGTTGTATTCCTAATATTTTGAGGAACCTCCATAATGTCTCCCATATTTTATTCACCAGAGACATAACATAACCTTTTTTTTGGATTTTATTTACTCACATTTAGAAAGAAAGATGAGAGAGAGAGGGAGAGAAGAAAGAGATAGAGAGAACAGACGGAGGAGCAGGAAGCTTCAACTCCCATACGTGCCTTTATCAGGCAAGCCCAGGGTTTTGAACGGTGACCTCAGCATCTCAGGTTGATGCTCTATCCACTGCAACACCACAGGTCAGGCCATAAATTATTTTTTAATGCCTAAAAATATAGCATTGAATGTATACAGCAAGGATTGATAGAATTAAAATAAAAATGATAATTCTACTAATATAGTAGGAGATATCATCAGACCACTCTCAAATACTGACAGGTAAAAAACAGAATTCAAATAGTAAACATATAGAAAATTTGAATAACAAAATTAGTGTTCTTATAATTGAAGAAATATGTATCTGCCTCCAACAGTTTTCAAAACATTTTTTAATGAGAGATATTTGTTTTATTTTTATTTTTTTGACAGACAGAGAGTCAGAGAGATGGATAGATAGGGACAGAGAGACAGGAACAGAGAGAGATGAGAAGCATCAATAATTAGTTTTTTGTTGTTCATTGATTACTTTCTCATATGTGCCTTGACCGAGGGGCTACAGCAGACCGAGTAACTCCTGCTGAAGCCAGTGACCTTGGGTCCAAGCTGGTAAGCTTTGCTCAAACCACATGAGCCTGCACTCAAGCTGGCAACCTTGGGGTCTTGAACCTGGGTCCTCTGCATCCCAGTTTGACACTCTATACACTGTGCCACTGCTTGGTCAGGCAGTTTTCGAAACATTTTAAAAATTTAAATCATACACACCATGTTGTATCACTACATTGAAATGATAAAAGCCTTATACATTTGGATATTAAAAAAATTACTAAAATTTTACTAGTCAAGAAAAATTCATAATAAAAATTTAATAATTAAAACTGTAGAATAAAAATTCTTCATATGAAAACTTGTAGAATGCAGCTAATTTGGTACTTTTAAAATGAGTTATTTAAACATGATTAGCATCCAAAAATTTATACATAATTAATGTTTAAAACTCAATGTGTTTGTAGACCTGTGAAACAATCAACACAGTCAAGGCCATAAACATCCATCACCTCCAGTAGTTTTCTTCTACCCCCTTTTTAATTTGTTTTTCTTCTGTAGTAAAGGCACTTAACATAAAATCTACCTTCTTAGTAAAATTTTAATTAAAAAGGCAGTTTTTATAATGATGGGTACTTTTAAAAAGTAGTAAAAGGAAACATGTTTCTGAGATTCAGTAGATAACTCTTTCATTGATAAGAAACTGAGGTTTACCGAGAAAAAATAATTAAAATCAAAATTCGAAACATAACTAGAAAAAAATTTTTTTTCATGGATCTGGAAACTGTGAAATATTTTTGAGAAAATGTAACTTTCTCAAGTTCAGATAACTATTAAATTGAAGAGAGAGCATTTGGACTGCATTAATAAAGCTTTAGAATCCATACCTTTTCTTATTTTTTTTTGTATGTTTCTGAAACTGGAAATGGGGAAGCAGTCAGAATGACTCCCACATGTGCCCAACCGGGATCCACCCGGCATGCCCACCAGGGGGCAATGCTCTGCCCATCTGGGGCTTTGCTCTGTTGCAACCAGAGCCATTCTAGCACCTGAGGTAGAGACCACAGAGCCATCCTCAGCACCCGGGCCAACTTTGCTCCAATGGAGCCTTGGCTGCCGAAGGGGAAGAGAGAGATAGAGAGGAAGGAGAGGGGGAGGGGTGGAGAAGCAGACAGGCACCTCTCCTGTGTGCCCTGGCCAGGAATCGAACCCAGGACTCCTGGAGCATGCCAGGCCTATGCTCTACCACTGAGCCAACCGGCCAGGGCCTAGCATTCATACCTTTTCTATTTTAAGACATTTTTACTTTTCAATTACAGTTGACATGCAGTATTATATTAGTTTCAGGTGAACATACCAGTGATTGTACATTATATAACCATCAGAACAGTATTATGTGTTCTCTAAGAAATGTGTTCTCTAAGAAAAAATATCAGATGCAGAAAAGTCATTTGACATGATACAATATCCACTTATTATTAAAACATTCAATATAATAGGTATAAAAGGAAATATAATAAAGGCCTTATTTGAGGTCATATTTCAGCCAATATCATACTCAATGGTGAAAAACTAAAAGGTTTTCCTGTAAAATCAGAAAAGAGACAAAGATGCTCACTGTCACCACTCTTCTTCAACATAATTCTGAAAGTCCTAGAAAGCGAAATCATGCAAGAAAAAGAAACAAAAAGCATTCAAATTGGGAAAGAAGAAGCAAAAATGTCACTTTTTGCAGATGAAAACCCCAAAGACTGCATGGAAAACTACTAGAAATCAAATACAGTAAGGTTACAAAATACAAAATTAATATATATAAATCTACTGTTTTCCTTTGTTTAACAATAAAACCTAAGAAAAATAAAAAAAATAACATTTATTTTACAATTGCAACAAAAAAATAAAATACATAGAAACAAACTTAACACAGGATATGATGAGCCAGACCAGGTGGTGGTGCAGTGGATAGAGTGTTGGAAAGGGACACAGAGTACCCAGGTTCAAAACCCCGAGGTCATCAGCTTGAACATGGGCACAAGTGGTTTGAGCAAGGCTTACCAGCTTAAACCTAAGGTTGCTGGATTGAGCAAGGAGGCATTCAGTCTACTGTACCCCCCCCCCCCGCAGTCAAGGCACATATGAGAAAGCAGTTAATGAACAACTAAGGTGCTGCAACAAAAAATTGATGCTTCTCATCTTTCTGCCTTCTTGTCTGTCCCTCTCTGTCCCTCTCTCTGTCTCTTTTTCTGTCACCAAAAAAATGAGATTAAAAAAGACAAAATAATAGTAAGATATTCTATGTTTTTAGGTTAGAAGAATCAATGTAGTTAAAATGGCCATATTACCAAAAGGAATATACAAATTTAATGCAATCCTCATTAAAATCCCAAAGTCATTTTTAAAGAACTAAAACAAAAAATTACAGATTTGTATAGAACCACAAAATACACTGAATAACCAAAGCAATTCTGAGGAAAAAGAACAAAGCCAGAGGTATCAACCTATCTGACTACAAATTGTACTACAGAAGAACAACAATCAAAACACCATGGTATTGGCAGAAAAGAAGACAGACAGACTGGTCGAACAGAATTTAGAGCCCCCAAATGAAACCACATAGATATGGGCAAATAATTTTTGACAAAGGAGCCAAAAACACACAATGGAGAAATAAAAGCTTCTTCAATAAATGATACTGGGAATAATTAAAAAACCTTATGCAAATGAATAATAGAAAACTATACTTTGTCCCTATCAACAAAAAATAAATAAAAACAGATCAAATACCTAAATACAAGATCTGAAACAATAAATTACATAGAAGAAAACATAGGTACTAAATTTATGGATCTGGCCCTGGCCGGTTGGCTCAGTGGTAGAGCATCGGCCTGGCGTGCAGAAGTCCCGGGTTCGATTCCTGGCCAGGGCATACAGGAGAAGCGCCCATCTGCTTCTCCACCCCTCCCCCTCTACTTCCTCTCTGTCTCTCTCTTCCCCTCTCGCAGCGAGGCTCCATTGGAGCAAAGATGGCCCGGGCGCTGGGAATGGCTCCTTGGCCTCTACCCCAGGCGCTGGAGTGGCTCTGGTCGCAACAGAGCAACGCCCCGGAAGGGCAGAGCATGGCCCCTTGGTAGGCAGAGCGTCGCCCTCTGGTGGGCGTGCCAGGTGGTCCCGGTCGGGCGCATGAGGGAATCTGTCTGACTGTCTCTCCCTGTTTCCAGCTTCAGAAAAATACAAAAAAAAAATTATGGATCTGCCATAGAAACCATCTTATACATTTGACCCCAAAGGCAAGGAAAATAAAAGCAAATTTTTAAAAAATGTGATTATATCAAACTGTAAAGCTTTTGTGCAGCCAAGGAAACTGACAACAAAACAAAAAACAGTCAACTAAATGGGAGATGATATTTGCAAAAAACTACTTTGACAAGGGGTTAATATTCAAAATATATTTTGAAAAACTCATAAAATTCAACATCATATAAGCAACCCACCACCTTTCTCATGAAAACATACAAATGAGAAAGAGTTGTATAAAAAGATGCTCATTTTACTAGCCATCAGAGAAATGTAAATCAAATGTACAATACAATGAGATACCACCTCACACCTCTTAGAATGGCTAGCATCAACAATCAGGTAATAACAAATATTGTTGATGGTGTGTAGAAAAAGAAACCTTCATTCACTGCTGGTGGGAATGTAAATTGGTACAGCCATTATAGAAGACAGTATGGCAATTCCTCAAAGAAAATTATGAATAGAGCTATCATATGATCCAGCAATCCCTCTACTAGTACCTACCTGAAAAAATTGAAAACATTTCTATGCAAAAACACATGAATCTCCCATGTTCATGATAGCACTATTCACGAGGGCAAAGACATGGAAACAACTAACGTGTCCCTCGATAGAGGATTGGATAAAGAAGATGGGTATTATTTACCATGGAATACTTCTAAGCCATAAGAAATGATGAAATACTGTTATGATATTGCTAAAATCAACATGCAATGGTCGTACAATCATTTTCCACTCAATTCATAACATTGGAGTTTTAATTAATATTGTTAGTGTTGAGGCACTAAGTTGAGATTATAAAAATGTATTATCACTAATTCTTTAAAATAATTATACACTATATATTTTCTTTTTTTTTTATTTATTTTTTTTATTTTATAATTTTATTTTTTTAATGGGGTGACATCAATAAATCAGGATACATATATTCAAAGATAACAAGTCCAGGTTATCTTGTCGTTCAATTTTGTTGCATACCCACCACCCAAAGTCAGATTGTCCTCTGTCACCTTCTATCTTGTTTCCTTTGTGCCCCTCCCACCCCCTATCCCTCTCCCATTCCCCCCTGCCCCCCGGAACCACCACACTCTTATCAATGTCTCTTAGTTTCACTATTATGTCCCACCTACGTATGGAATAATACAGTTCCTGTTTTTTTCTGATTTACTTATTTCGCTTCGTATCATGTTATCAAGATCCCACCATTTTGCTGTAAATGTTCCGATGTCATCATTTCTTACGGCTGAGTAGTATTCCATAGTGTATATGTGCCACATCTTCTTTATCCAGTCATCTATTGATGGGCTTTTTGGTTGTTTCCATGTCCTGGCCACTGTGAACAATGCTGCAATAAACATGGGGCTGCATGTGTCTTTACGTATCAATGTTTCTGAGTTTTGGGGATATATACCCAGTAGAGGGATTGCTGGGTCATAAGGTAGTTCTATTTGCAGTTTTTTGAGGAACCACCATACTTTCTTCCATAATGGTTGTACTACTTTACATTCCCACCAACAGTGTATGAGGGTTCCTTTTTCTCCACAGCCTCTCCAACATTTGCTATTACCTGACTTGCTAATAACAGCTAATCGAACAGGTGTGAGGTGGTATCTCATTGCCGTTTTGATTTGCATTTCTCTAATAGCTAAAGAAGATGAGCATCTTTTCATATATCTGTTGGCCATTTGTATTTCTTCCTGGGAGAAGTGTCTATTCATATCCTCTTCCCATTTTTTTATTGGATTGTTTGTTTGTTTGTTGTTGAGTTTTATGAGTTCTTTGTATATTTTGGATATTAGGCCCTTATCTGAGCTGTTGTTTGAAAATATCATTTCCCATTTAGTTGGCTTTCTGTTTATTTTGTTATCAGTTTCCCTTGCTGAGCAAAAACTTCTTAGTCTGATGTAGTCCCATTCATTAATTTTTGCCTTCACTTCTCTTGCCATTGGAGTCAAATTCATAAAATGCTCTTTAAAACCCAGGTCCATGAGTTGAGTACCTATGTCTTCTTCTATGTACTTAATTGTTTCAGGTCTTCTGTTTAGATCTTTGATCCATTTTGAGTTAATTTTTGTACAGGGGGAGAGACTGTAGTCCAGTTTCATTCTTTTGCATGTGGCTTTCCAGTTTTCCCAGCACCATTTATTGAAGAGGCTTTCTTTTCTCCATTGTGTGTTGTTGGCCCCTTTATCAAAAATTATTTGACTATATATATGTGGTTTTATTTCTGGACTTTCTATTCTGTTCCATTGGTCTGAGTGTCTATTTTTCTGCCAATACCATGCTGTTTTGATTGTCGTGGCCCTATAATAGAGTTTGAAGTCAGGTATTGTTATGCCCCCAGCTTCATTCTTTTTCTTTAGGATTGCTTTGGCTATTCGGGGTTTTTTATAGTTCCATATAAATCTGATGATTTTTTGCTCTATTTCTTTTAAAAACGTCATTGGAAGTTTGATGGGAATTGCATTAAATTTGTATATTGCTTTGGGTAATATAGCCATCTTGATTATATTTATACTTCCTAGCCAAGAACAAGGTATATTCTTCCATCTCATTATATCTTTTTCAATTTCCCTTAACAATGGTTTATAGTTTTCATTATATAAGTCCTTTACATTCTTTGTTATGTTTATTTCTAAGTATTTTATTTTTTTTGTTGCATCGTGAAGGGGATTATTCTTTTGAGTTCCTTCTCAGTTGTTTCATTGTTGGCATATAGAAAGGCTATTGACTTCTGTATGTTAATTTTGTATCCTGCGACCTTACTGTATTGGCTTATTGTTTCTAGTAGTCTTTTTGTGGATTCTTTGGGGTTTTCGATGTATAGGATCATATCATCTGCAAAAAGTGATACCTTTACTTCTTCTTTTCCAATATGGATGCCTTTTATTTCTTTGTCTTGTCTGATTGCTCTGGCTAGAACCTCTAGTACCACATTAAATAAGAGTGGAGAGAGTGGACAACCCTGTCTTGTTCCTGATTTAAGGGGGAAAGCCTTCAGTTTAGTGCCATTTAATATGATGTTAGCTGATGGTTTATCATATATGGCCTTTATCATGTTGAGATATTTTCCTTCTATACCCATTTTGTTGAAAGTCTTAAACATAAAATTGTGTTGTATTTTATCAAAAGCCTTTTCTGCGTCTATTGATAAGATCATGTGTTTTTTGTTCTTTGTTTTGTTGATATGGTGTATTACATTAACCGTTTTACGTATGTTGAACCATCCTTGAGATTCTGGGATGAATCCTACTTGATCATGATGTATTATTTTTTTAATATGTTGTTGTATTCGATTTGCTAGTATTTTGTTTAGTATTTTAGCATCTGTATTCATTAGAGATATTGGTCTGTAGTTTTCTTTTTTGTGCCATCCTTGCCTGGTTTTGGTATGAGGGTTATGTTGGCCTCATAAAATGTGTTTGGAAGTATTGCTTCTTCTTCAATTTTTTGGAAGACTTTGAGTAGAATAGGAACCAAGTCTTTTTGAATGTTTGATAAAATTCGCTGGTATAGCCGTCAGGGCCTGGACTTTTATTTTTGGGGAGGTTTTTAATGGTTTTTTCTATTTCTTCTCTACTGATAGGTCTGTTTAGGCTTTCTGCTTCTTCTTGACTCAGTCTAGGAAGGTTGTATTGTTCTAGGAATTTATCCATTTCTTCTAGGTTGTTAAATTTAGTGGCATAAAGTTTTTCATAGTATTCTACAATAATTCTTTGTATATCTATGGTGTCCGTGGTGATTTCTCCTCTTTCATTTTGGATTTTGTTTATATGAGTTCTTTCTCTTTTTTCCTTGGTAAGTCTTGCCAAGGGTTTGTCAATTTTGTTGATCTTTTCAAAGAACCAGCTCCTTGTTCTATTAATTTTTTCTATAGTTTTTCTGTTCTCTAATTCATTTATTTCTGCTCTGATTTTTATTATCTTCTTTCTTCGGCTGGTTTTGGGTTGTCTTTGTTCTTCTTTTTCTAGTTCCTTAAGGTGGGAAGTTAAGTGGTTCACTTGGGCTCTCTCTTGTTTGTTCATATATGCCTGAAGCGATATGAACTTCCCTCTTATCACTGCTTTTGCTGCATCCCATAGATTCTGATATGTCGTATTGTCATTTTCATTAGTTTGTATATATCTTTTGATCTCTGCACTTATTTCTTCTTTGACCCATTCATTTTTTAAAAGTATGTTGTTTAGTTTCCACATTTTTGTGGGATTTTTTTCCTCTTTTTTGCAGTTGAATTCTAGTTTCAAGGCTTTATGATCAGAAAATATGCTTGGTACAACTTCAATTTTTCTGAATTTGCTGATATTGTTTTTGTGGCCCAACATATGGTCAATTTTTGAGAATGATCCATGTACACTGGAGAAAAATGTATACTCAGTCACTTTGGGATGAAATGTCCTGTAGATGTCTATCATATCCAGGTGCTCTAGTGTTTTGTTTAAGGCCACTATGTCTTTGTTGATTCTCTGTTTGGATGACCGATCTAGAGCCGTCAGCGGTGTATTGAGGTCTCCAAGTATGATTGTATTTTTGTCAGTTTTTGATTTAAGATCAATAAGTAGCTGTCTTATATATTTTGGTGCTCCTTGGTTTGGTGCATATATATTAAGAATTGTTATGTCTTCTTGATTCAGTGTCCCCTTAGCCATTATGAAATGGCCATTTTTGTCTCTAAGTACTTTTCCTGTCTTGTAGTCAGCATTATCCGATATGAGTATTGCTACACCTGCTTTTTTTTGGATGTTATTTGCTTGGAGTATTGTTTTCCAGCCTTTCACTTTGAATTTGTTTTTATCCTTGTTACTTAGATGAGTTTCCTGTAGGCAGCATACAGTTGGATTTTCTTTTTTAATCCATTCTGCTACTCTGTGCCTTTTTATTGGTGAGTTTAATCCATTTACATTTAGTGTAATTATTGATTCTTGTGAGTTCCCTATTGCCATTTTATATCTTGCTTTCTGTTAGTTTTGTGTCTTGTTTGATCCTTCTCTTTCGTTTTTCTATCTTTTGTTTTTATTTGGTTGTATTCCATACATCTTTCCTCTGTTGCTATCTTTTTTATCTCATGTGCTTCTCTGGTGGTTTTTTCAATGGTGGTTACCTTTGAGTAATGAAAAGGGTCCATACCCTGTTCATTGTAGCGAACTATTTTGTGAGTACTTTTGCACTCCATCGTCCTTTGCTACTGTTAATCTCCGTCTTCTCCCCCTCTTTCTTTTTGTTGTTGTCACAGTTTAAATTTGGTTTTATTGTGTTCTTCTTGGAGCTTTTACTTGTGGCTCTGTTTTTTTTTGTTCTTTGTATCTGATTGGAGAACCCCCTTTAGTAATTCCTGGAGTGGGGGTTTTCTGATGATAAATTCCCTCATCTTTTCTGTATCTGTGAATGTTTTTATTTCTCCTTCATATTTGAAGGATAGCTTTGATGGGTATAGTATTCGTGGCTGAAAGTTCCTCTCTTTCAGGACTTTAAATATTGGGGTCCACTCTCTTCTAGCTTGTAGAGTTTCTGCTGAGAAATCTGATGATAATCTAATGGGCCTTCCTTTATATGTTGTATTCTTCTTTTCCCTGGCTGCCTTGAGAATTTTTTCTTTGCTGTTGGTTTGTGTCAATTTCATTATGATATGCCTTGGAGTAGGTTTGTTGGGGTTAAGAAAACTTGGAGTTCTGTTTGCTTCTTGAACTTGAGGCTTTAGTTCTTTCCACAGGCTTGGGAAGTTCTCATCAATTATTTGTTTAAGTATGTTCTCCATTCCATTTTCTCTCTCTTCTCCCTCTGATATACCTATTATTCTTATGTTATTCTTTTTGATGGAGTCAGATAATTCTTGTAGGGCTATCTCATTTTTTTTAATTTTTGAGTCTCTTTCTTCTTCTCTCTGTTGTGCCTCAAGTTGCTTGTCTTCTATTTCACTAATCCTCTCTTCTATCTGACCTGTTGTATTAGCTAAGCTTGTTACTTCGTTTTTCAGCTCGTGAATTGAGTTTTTCATCTCTGTTTGATTTGTTTTTATAGTTTCAATTTCCTTGGACATATATTCTTTGTGTTCATGGAGTTGTTTTCTGAGCTCCCTATATTGCCTTTCTGTGTTTTCTTGTATAACTCGGAGGATTTTTAGGATTTCTATCTTGAATTCTCTGTCATTTAGCTCCAAGGTTTCCAATATATTAAATTTTTTCTCCATAGATTTTTCCTCATCTAGCTGTGTTACCTCTCTTTCTTTTGTATCCATGATATTCGATTTTCTCTTCCTTAATGGCATCTGAGGGTGGTTTTGTTGATAGTATTAATGAGATTTAATAAAGAATAAAAAGTTAAAAAAAATAAAAAAATAACAAATCGAAAAGAGTTGTTTTTTTAAAAAAAATTAATAATGAAATAAAGAAAAATAAAATAAAATAAAAATTTTTTAAAAAAGGAAATTATTCCCCCCCTCTTTTTTTCCTCTCCTCTCCTCTCCCCTCTTTCTTGAGAAAATCTTGTGGTGGACTGTGAGTTATAACAAACAATGCCTGTGATGGAGGGCCTGAATTGGGGAAAAGTAATAAAGGGGCAAAAAAGAGAGAAAGAAAAAAAAAAAAAAAAAAAAAAAAAGAAAAAGAGCGTATGGACCCACAAAAAGCAAATAAGGAAAAAATTTGGGTCAAGAATAAAATGATTTGCTTTTAGGTGTTGGTTTTCTAAGAGTTATGATGAGAGGAATAAGAGGAAAATGGAAAAATGGGGGGACAAATTAAAAACTTACTATTGTATTTAGTGGAACAAGAACTAGATAATATGGAGAGCCAGGGATGGGAGCACTGCTAGTGAGTTAAAAAGGTGAAGTAAAAAACCCCCAAAATGCCACAAACATAGGTTTGAGTCCCAGATAAGATAATTTGTTTGTTATTGAGGTTTGAATGAGAGGAGATGTAAAGGAGAAAGGAAGAAACTAATATAGAGGGAGAAAAGAAAGAGAGAGAGAGAAAAAAAGAGGGAACCACTAAAAGAAGAAAAAAGAAAGGAGAGAGAGAGAGAGAGTTAAGGGTTTTGGAGTGCAACCCTCATAGAGAGAAAGGAAGAGAAGAGAAATGATAATGGGAGATGTAACACTTATGGGTAGTGTAGTTCAGGGAGAGGAGAGAGTAAGACCAGTAGAGAGTTAATCGGCCAAATTGGAGGAGGAAAAAAAAGTCTCAAGAATGAAGATAAGAGAAACAAACGAACAAATATAATAAAATGGGATAGGTTATAAAGTCTGCAGATTATTCTTGATTTTGAGAGGTTATCTTCTTGCTTTTTCTTTTCTCTCCCTCTTCCTGGTCGGTGACTCTGTACCCCGCGTTCTGCCCCTTTGGCACGCTCAGGTAGAGGTTTGCAGTTGATAAGTCTCTATGGCAATGTCATGTATTGTGCTTTATTCTCGTTTGGAGTCGAGGCTCATTAGCATTTATAGGCTCCGACAGTGAGAGAGTCCGTGTTCCTGGAGCCTTTCTCCTAGTCTTTCCTTCCTCAATTAGTAGCCTGATAGTCCAGGTATGGGGTTGCTGCTGCCTCTGCCTGGATAGTAAGAGGCTCAAATTGCTGGCAACTCCCCACTCTATTTCCACTCAGCACAGGGCTCTGGGTAAGGCTCAGTCAGTCAGAGCTGCTAGCATAATCAGGCGGGCTTTCCGCCCACTTGAAGACCTCTGGCTCTGCCACTCTATCCGGTAACACAAGCGGGCACCCACTTCCGGGGCGCTTGGAGGAAACTCTCACTCACTCTCTGCAACCAGGATATCCGGCCAGCAGTCTCATGCTCTGAGTGAAACCCCCAACCGCAGGGAAAAGTTGCAGCGTTGGAATTGAGTCTCGCTCCGTCCCCGTGTGCGGCTTTTGCAAGGCGCTGGGGCGGCCCGAGATTCCGCTTTGGCCCACACAAAGGCCCCTGACTCTGCCCCTCTGTGCGATAACACGGGCGCGCACTGCCGAGGCACTCGGAGGAATCGCTCACTCCTTATCTGTGCGCGCAAACCAGGATATGAGGCCGGCCGCGTTTCGCTCTGAGTGAAACAGCCTCCAGCACGGAAAATCTCCACCGTTGGAAGTAGTTCTCACTCCCTCCCGTGCGTGGCTTTCCCAGGGCGCTGGGGCTGCCCAGAGACTCTGCCCTCAGCCCACAGAAAGGCCTCTCACCCTGCCTCTCCGTGGGGCAACACGGGTACCCACTTCCGCGGCTTAGGAAGAAATCTCTCTTCCACTAACTGCGCACCGACCAGGAGACCGGGTAAAATGGCCGCTCCGCTTGTCTTTCTTTGTTTGGGTTTGGCGCGAGTGTTAGCTTGTATTGCCCGGGTTGCCACAGGATCAGATTTTCCTCGGCTTGGATCTCTGAGCCACAGCCTGGTTTGGCTGTTTTTGCTGCGGCGCCCTGGATCTATTCACCCCCTTTGCCCGCCTCAGTTTCTATATTCACAGTTACCAGAAAAAGCCGCCCTGTTTAGGTTAGTGAGGAAGGCGGAGCATTTCTTACTCTCTATTTCCTTCGGGGTTTGGTTATATATTTAGTCAATTTTTCACTCAATCATACCTTTGGGTGTATTGCGAAGAATCTGGAAGCTCCAAGTATAGGTTTTTCTGTTTCTGGTTGAAGATCTTGTTGAGTTTTGGGGGAGATTTATCGGTATTGCTTCCTACTCCGCCATTACTCTGACGTCATCTCCACTATATATTTTCAATGAGATGAGTTTAGTGTTTAGTGTTTAGTGGCTAGGCATGTATGCCTTACATGAGAAAAGATATGTTTGACAACATGTTATCCTTCTGTGTAATGCAGTAATTTAAAAAAATAAATATTATTTGTTCAAAGTTTGAAATCTTGATCAAAATTGATAATATATATAATCTCATACTAAGCACAACTCCTAAGTATAAAATTCGTAATGTTAAATACCTGTTAAATCCACATCTGCATCTTCATATCTTTATTGTTTTTAAATAAAATCCTTTTATTACATAATAATGTCTCCTACATATATCTCAAGTTGTTAACTATTCACAATTGTAATTTAATGCCTACTTTTTATACTGTAATTTAATTACTAATTCAACTATTTTTAGACTTTTACCTGGGTTCCAATTATTTGCTATTATAGATAGTGCTCTAACGAATAATGCCTTAGGCTTATTTTCCAAAAGTAAAATAAGGTTCAGAAACTTTATGGTTGTTTTTCTGTTTGTTTGCTTTTTTTGTTTTTTGTTTTGGGGGCAGTTATAACAAGAAAAAGAGAGAGAAGGACAGGCAGGGATAGTGAGACAGGATGAGAGAGAGATAAAAAGCATCAGCTCATAATTGTGGCACCTTCGTGGTTCATTGTTTCCTTTCTCATATGAGCCTTGATTGGGGGCCTCCAGACAAGCCAGTGACCCCTTGCTCAAGCCAGCAACCATGGGGTTATGTCTATGATCCCACATTCAAGCTGGTGACACCCCACTCAAACTGGTGAGCCTGAACTCAAGCCAGTGATATAGGGGTTTCAAACCTGGGTCCTCAGCATTCCAGACTGATTCTCTATTCACTGCACCACTGCCTGAACAGACAAAACTTTATGGTTCTTGACATATACTGTTTAATTGTTTTCCATGTTATATCAGTTTACAATGTCACCATCAAAGGTAGAGTACACTAATTAAATCACAGATTTTCCTGATTTAAGTAGGTTCAATCTCTCTAATTTAATAGGGGCAAAATGGTATCTTATTACTGTTTCAAGTCACACAGTTTACTTACTAGTGAGGACAAACATTTTTTCTTATATTCTCTCTTTTAGTTGTTTTCTATTTTACTGGCTATTCATTCCCTTTAATCATTATCACCTTAATTATATTCTTATAAATTTAAATCCTCTTTTTTACTTCTTGATCTGTCTTACTTGATACCAATGTATAATTTTCTGGTTGATTTTAATTTCTTGTTCTGTTGAATAAATGTTTCACATTTTATATAATTGAATCTGTCCATCTTACTTTTAAATATTTATTGCTTTAAATTGTGAAAAGTTTTTATCCATTCAAATATCTTATTTTATTTTCTGCTAGCTTTTCTATGCCATTATATAATATGCAGTCCTTCATTATTCTTCTGTTTATTTGAATTTTATATAAAATATGTATCTAAATAGATATTTTAAATGAAATTTCTCTCCCAAAAATGTAATTCAGTTATCTTAACACTAATTATAAAATGATACTTTATTTATATGATATTTTTGGATGACTAACTTTATTATATATATAAACTTCTTATATAATTATATCAATTGTTAGAATGACACAAGTTTATTTTATTTAATTATTTTGAATTGATCATTTTATTTATTTTATTTTTTAAATAATTTTTTATTAATGTTAATGGGGTGACATCAATAAATCAGGGTACATATATTCAAAGAAAACATGTCCAGATTATCTTCTCATTCACTTATGTTGCATACCCATCACCCAAAGTCAGATCGTCCTCCAGCACCTTTTATCTAGTTTTCTTTGTTTCCCTCCCCCTCACCCTCTCCTCCTTCCCTCCCACGCCCCCCCTCCACCCCACCCCCGGTAACCACCACACTCTTATCCATGTCTCTTAGTGTCGTTTTTATATCCCACCAAGGTATGGAATCATGTAGTTCTGTGTTTTTTCTGATTAACTAATTTCAATCCATATAATGTTATCAAGATCCCACCATTTTTTTAAAATTTTTTTATTTATTCATTTTTAGAGAGGAGAGGGAGAGACAGAGAGAGAGAGAGAGAGAGAGAGAGAGGAGAAACAGAGAAAGAGAAGGGAGGAGGAGCTGGAAGCATCAACTCCCATATGTGCCTTGACCAGGCAAGAACAGGGTTTCGAACCGGGGACCTCAGAATTTCCAGGTCGATGCTTTATCCACTGTGCCACCACAGGTCAGGACAAGATCCCACCATTTTGTTGTAAATGATCCCATGTCATCATTTCTTATGGCTGAGTAGTATTCCATAGTGTATATGTGCCACATCTTCTTTATCCAGTCTTCTATTGAAGGGCTTTTTGGTTGTTTCCATGTCTTGGCCACTGTGAACAATGCTGCAATGAACATGGGGCTACATGTGTCTTTACGTATCAGTGTTTCTGAGCTTTTGGGGTATATACCCAGTAGAGGGATTGCTGGGTCATAAGGTAGTTCTATTTTCAGTTTTTTGAGGAACCACCATACTTTCTTCCATAATGGTTGCACTACTTTACAGTCCCACAAACAGTGAATGAGGGTTCCTTTTTCTCCACACTCTCTCCAGCATTTGCTATTACCTGTCTTGTTAATAATAGCTAATCTAACAGGTGTGAGGTGGTATTGCATTGTAGTTTTGATTTGCATTTCTCTAATAACTAATGAAGATGAGCATCTCTTCATATATCTGTTGGCCATCTGTATTTCTTCCTGGGAGAAGTATCTGTTCATGTCCTCTTCCCATTTTTTTATTGGATTGTTTGTTTGGTTGTTGTTGAGTTTTATGAGTTCTTTGTAAATTTTGGATATTAGGCCCTTATCTGAGCTGTTGTTTGAAAATATCATTTCCCATTTAGTTGGCTTTCTGTTTATTTTGTTGTCAGTTGCTCTTGCTGAGCAAAAACTTTTTATTCTGATGTAGTACCATTCATTTATCTTTGCCTTCACTTCTCTTGCCATTGGAGTCAAATTCATAAAATGCTCTTTAAAACCTAGGTCCATGAGTTTAGTACCTCTGTCTTCTTCTATGTACTTTATTGGTTCAGGTATTATATTTAGGTCTTTGATCCATTTTGAATTAATTTTAGTACACGGGGACAGGCTCTAGTCGAGTTTCATTCTTTTGCATGAGGCTTTCCAGTTTTCCCAAAACCATTTATTGAAGAGGCTTTCTTTTCTCCATTGTGTGTTGTTGGCCTCTTTATCAAAAATTATTTGACCATATATATGTGGTTTTATTTCTGGATTTTCTATTCTGTTCCATTGGTCTGAGTGTCTATTTTTCTGCCAATACCATGCTGTTTTGATTATCGTGGCCCTATAATATAGTTTGAAGTCAGGTATTGTAATGCCAGCAGCTTCATTCTTTTTCCTTAGGATTGCTTTGGCAAATTAGCGTTTTTTATAGTTCCATATAAATCTGATTATTTTTGTTCCATTTCTTTAAAGAATGTCATAGGAATTTTGATGAGAATTGCATTAAATTTATATATTGTTTTGCGTAATATGGCCATTTTGATTATATTTATTCTTCCTACCCACAAACAAGGAATATTTTTTCATCTCATTTTATCTTTTTCAATTTTCCTTAACAATGCTTTGTAATTTTCGTTATATAGGTCCTTTGCATTCTTTGTTATGTTTATTCCTAGATATTTTATTTTTTTTTGTTGCAATCATGAAGGGGATTATTTTTTTGAGTTTGTTTTCTAATATTTCATTGTTGGAATAGAGAAAGGCTGTGGATTTTTGTATGTTAATTTTGTATCCTGCGACCTTACTGTATTGGTTTATTGTTTCTAGTAAACTTTTTGTGGAGTCTTTCGAGTTTTCGATGTATAGGATCATATCACCTGCAAAAAGTGATACCTTTACTTCTTCTTTTCCCATATGGATGCGTTTTATTTCTTTCTCTTGTCTGATTGCTCTGGCCAGAACTTTTAGCACCACGTTAAATAAGAGTGGAGAGAGTGGACAACCCTGTCATGTTCCTGATTTAAGGTGGAAAGTCCTCAGTTTTATGCCATTTAATATGATGTTGGCTGATGGTTTATCATATATGCCCTTTATCATGCTGAGATATTTTCTTTCTATACCCATTTTGTTGAGTGTCTTAAACATAAAGTTGTGTTATATTATATTGAATGCCTTTTCTGCATCTATTGATAAGATCATGTGGTTTTTGTTCTTTGTTTTGTTGATGTGGTGTATTATGTTAACCATTTCACGTATGTTGAACCATCCTTGAGATTCTGGGATGAATCCCACTTGATCATGATGTATTATTTTTTTAATATGTTGTTGTATTCGATTTGCTAGTATTTTGTTTAGTATTTCAGCATCTGTATTCCTTAGAGATATTGGTCTGTGTTTTTCTTTTTTTGAGCCATCCTTGCCTGGTTTTGGTATGAGGGTTATGTTGGCCTCATAAAATGTGTTTGGAAGTATTGCTTCTTCTTCAATTTTTTAGAAGACCTTCTGTAGAATAGGGACCACGCCATCTTTGAATGTTTGATAGAATTCACTAGTATAGCCGTCTGGGCCTGGACTTTTATTTTTGGGGAGGTTTATAATGGTTTTCTCTATTTCTTCTCTACTACTAGATCTGTTTAGGCTTTCTGCTTCTTCATGATTCAGTCTAGGAAGGTTGCATTGTTCTAGAAATTTTTCCATTTCTTCTAGGTTGTAGAATTTAGTGGCATAAAATTTTTCATAGTATTCTACAATAATTTTTTGTATATCTACGGTGTCCATGGTGATTTCTCCTCTTTCATTTTCGATTTTGTTTATATGAGTTCTTTCTCTTTTTTCCTTGGTAAGTCTTGCCAGGGGTTTGCCAATTTTGTTGATATTTTCAAAGAACCAGCTAATTGTTTTACTAATTTTTTCTATAGTTTTTCTGTTCTCTATTTCATTTATTTCTGCTCTGATTTTTATTATCTCTTTTTTTTTGCTGGTTTTGGGTTGTTTTTGTTCTTCTTTTTCCAGTTCCTTAAGGTGTGAAGTTAAGTCGTTCACTTGGGCTCTCTCTCTTGTTTGTTCATATAGGCCTGATGTGATATGAACTTCCCTCTTATCACTGCTTTTGCTGCATCCCAGAGATTCTGATATGTCGTATTGTCATTTTTATTTGTCTGCATATATCTTTTGATCTCTGCGCTTATTTCTTCTTTGACCTATTCGTCTTTTAAAAGTATGTTGTTTAGTTTCCACATTTTTGTGGGTTTTTTCCTTTTTTTTTTTTTTTTGCAGTTGAATTCTACTTTCAAGGCTTTATGACCAGAAAATATGCTTGGTACAATTTCACTTTTTCTGAATTTGCTGATATTATTTTTATGGCCCAACATATGGTCAATTCTTGAGAATGTTCCATGTACACTAGAGAAAAATGTATACTCTCTCACTTTGGGATGAAATGTCCTGTAGATGTCTATCACATCCAGGTTCTCTAGTGTTTCATTTAAGGACACTATATCTTTATTGATTCTGTTTGGATGACCAATCTAGAGCCGTCAGCGGTGTATTGAGGTCTCCAAGTATGATTGTATTTTTGTCAGTTTTTGTTTTTAGGTCAATAAGTAGCTGTCTTATATATTTTGGTTCTCCTTGGTTTGGTGCATATATATTAAGGATTGTTATGTCTTCTTGATTCAGCATCCCCTTAATCATTATGAAATGACCATTTTTGTCTCTGAGTACTTTTTTTGTCTTGTAGTCAGCATTATTAGATATGAGTATTGCTATGCCTGCTTCTTTTTGGATATTATTTGCTTGGAGTATTATTTTCCAGCCTTTCACTTTGAATTTGTTTTTATCCTTGTTCTTTAGATGTGTTTCTTGTAGACAGCATACAGTTCTACTCTGTGTCTTTTTATTGGTGAGTTTAATCCATTTATGTTTAGTGTAATTATTGACACTTGTGGATTCCCTATTGCCATTTTATAGATTGATTTCTGTTAGTTTTGTATCTTGTTTGATTGTTCTATTTTGTTTTTTTATCATTTATTTTTGTTTGCTTGTATTCCATACTTCTTTCCTCAGTTGCTACCTTTTTTAAGTCAAGTGTTTTTGTGGTGATTTTTTCAAGGGTGGTTACCATTAATTAATGAAGAGGGTACCTACCATATTCATTGTAGTACCCTATCTTGCAAGTGTTTCTGCACTTCATCGTCTTTTGCTACTGTTACTCTCTATCCTCTCCCCCTGCCTTTTTTTTTTTTTGCTTTTTTTTGTCACAAATTAAATTTGGTTTTATTGTGTTCTTGGTGAAGCTTTTACTTGTGGTTTTGTTTTGTTTTGTTCTTTGGATCTGGTTGGAAAATCCCCTTTAGTATTTCCTGAAGTGGGTGTTTTTTGATGATAAATTCCCTCATCTTTTCTGTATTTGTGAATGTTTTTATTTCTCCTTCATACTTGAAGGATAACTTTGATGGGTATAGTATTCGTGGCTGAAAGTTCCTCTCTTTCTGGACTTTAAATATTGGGGTCCACTCTCTTCTAGCTTGTAGAGTTTCTGCTGAAAAATCTGATGGTAATCTAATAGGCCTTCTTTTATATGTTGTACTCTTCTTTTCCCTGGCTGCCTTGAGAATTTTTCCTTTGTTGTTGGTTTGTGCTATTTTCATTATGATGTGCCTTTGAGGTTTGTTGTAATTAAGAAAACTCAGTGTTCTGTTTGCTTCTGGAATTTGAGGCTTTAGTTCTTTCCACAGGCTTGGGAAGTTCTTGTTTATTATTTGTTTAAATAAATTCTGCATTCCATTTTCTCTCTCTTCTCCCTCTTATATACCTATTATTTTTATGTTAATCTTTTTGATGGAGCCAGACAATTCCTGTAGGGCTTTCTCATTATTTTAATTTTTGAGTCTCTCTCTTCTTCTCTCTGTTGTGTTCAAATTGCTTGTCTTCTATGTCACTAATCCTAACTTCTATCTGGGCTGTTCTATTAGATAAGCTTGTTACCTCATTTTTCATTTCATGAATTGGTTTTTCATTTCTGTTTGATTTGTTTTTATAGTTTCAATTTCCTTGCTAATATATTCTTTGTGTTCTTTGAGTTGTTTCCTGAGCTCTCTAAATTGCCTTTCTGTGTTTTCTTGTATATCTCTGAGTATTTTTAGGATTTCTATTTTAAATTCTCTGTCATTTATCTCCAAGGTTTCCAATATATTAAATTTTTTCTCCATAGATTTTTCCCCATCTATCTGTGTTACTTCTCTTTTTTTCATATTCATGATATTTGATTTTCTTTTTCTTAGTGGCATCTGAGGGTGGTCTTGTTGATAACACTAATGAGAATTAATAAAGAATAAAAAGTAGAAAAAAATAAAATAAATAAAATACAAAAATAAAAAAAATTTGAAAAAACCCCACAAAAGAAACAATAATAATTTATTATTTTCCCTTTTCTTTCTTCTCTTCCCCCCCTCTTCCCTCCTTCTTAGGAAAATATCATAATAAATTGTGTATTATATTATGCTAAATGAAACAAAAACTGCCTATAACGGAGGGCCTCAGTTGGGGGGAACTCTTCAAGGGGAAAAAAAGAAAGTAGGGACCTGCAAAATGCAAAAAAGGAAAAAAATTGGGTCAAGTATAATATGATTTGCTTGTAAGTAATGGTCGACTAAGAGATATAATGAGAGGGATAAGAGAGAAACCAGAAAAAGGAGAAAAAAACAAACTATTGTATTAAGTGGAGAAAAGACTGAATAGAATGGAGATCCTGGGTTGGGAGTAATGCTACTGAGTTAAAAAGTGAAGTAAAAAGCACCCAAAATGCCACAAAATAATCCAAAAAAAAAAAAAACTTGAGTCCCAAATTAAATAATTTGTTCGTGATTGAGGATTGAATGAGAGGAAAATTAAAAGGAGGAAAGAAGAAACTAACAGAAAGGGAGAAACAAGAAAAAGGGGAAAAGGGAAGGGGAAAAAAAGAAAAAAGAGGCCTAGCATGCGGAGGACCCGGGTTCGATTCCTGGCCAGGGCACACAGGAGAAGCGCTTATTTGCTTCTCCACCCCTCCGCCGCGCTTTCCTCTCTGTCTATCTGTTCCCCTCCTGCAGCCAAGGCTCCATTGGAGCAAAGATGGCCCGGGCGCTGGGGATGGCTCTGTGGCCTCTGCCTCAGGTGCTAGAGTGGCTCTGGTCGCAACATGGCGACGCCCAGGATGGGCAGAGCATCGCCCCCTGGTGGGCAGAGCGTCGCCCCTGGTGGGCGTGCTCCCAGTCGGGTGCATGTGGGAGTCTGTCTGACTGTCCCTCCCTGTTTCCAGCTTCAGAAAAATGAAAAAAAAAAAGAAAAAAGAAACAAAAAGAGAGGGAGAGTTAAGGATTTTGGAGTATAACCCTCATGGAGAGTAAGGAAGAAGAAAAGAAATAAAATGAAAGACTTATGGGTAGTGTAGTTCAAGAAAAGGAAAGAGTAAGATGGGCAGAGAATAAAAGGACCAAGGTTGAGGAAATAGAAATAATACTAATAAAGGCAAGAGGATGAAAGAAACAAACAAAATAAATAGTGGAACAAATTATAAAGTCTGTGGATTTTTCTTGAATTTGAGAGGTTAACTTCTTCTTCCCTTTTCTTTCCTCTCCCTCTTCCTTATTTGGTGACTGTACGCCAGGCTCTGCCCCTATGGCATACTTAGGTAGGGATTTGCAGTTGATGAGACTCTACGGCAATGTCATATATTTGGCTTCAGTCTCGTTGGTAGTCAAGGCTTGTTAGCGCAGGCTCCAACAATGAAAGAGTCCGTTTTCCCGGAGCCTCTCTCCTAGTGTCTCCTTCCTGAATTAGCAGCCTGATGATCCAGCTATGAGGCAGCCACTTGCCTCTGACTGGGGAGTAAGAGATTTAGAGAGCTGGCAGATCCCCACTCTATCCCCACTGAATGCAGGGCTCTAGGTAAGGCTCTGGCAGTCAGAGCAGCCAGCATAATCAGGCGGAGCTGGGAGCCAATTGCTCTCAAGATGACATTCTGTGAGCTTCTAGGCCTGTTCAGCACACCCAGCACTCTGTGGGACCACTATCCCCAGACTTTTTACACTTTGTAGCCTGTTTTGGCTGGGAAGAAGATACCCTAGTCGCTGCCTGCAGTACAGGAGGTCTTAACACTGCCAAGTCCTCTTTTTAGCATATGTCACTGAGTATGGAGGCTCTGCCAATCAGAAGTTGCCCCCACCCCTTTAGCAAGAGGCACTAAAAAATATCACGCCTCTTGTCTTGGATAGCTGGAGTGAGAGAGATACTGTCAATTATAGCCACGTAGGTCAGTTGGGAGGTGAGCAGCCTGTGGGTTAGGCTAATTTCAGCGATTGGATCTGCGGAATTTCCCAGAATGAACTGCAAGCTGTGCAGTGCATGTCCCTCCCCCAATGCTTGATTGTTAGCTTGAATGGCTGGGTGAGCCCCTCCTGCCTAGAGAAGCTCGGGTGTAGGAAAGTTCGCTTTGGTGCACTCCCTGTTTGCCGCTGGCATCTGCTGCTTGTGGCACGGGCAATTACTCGCATGCAGAAGGTTGGGCTGCTGCCAGCACGGTGCACGGGAGGCTGGGCTGTTCACAGCCTGGCGCAGGAGGCTGGGCTGCTCGCAGCCTGGCACGTGGGGGGCTGGGCTGCTCACAGCCCTGGGCGGGAGGCTGGGATGCTCAAGGCCCACTGTGTGGGGCGCTGGGCTGCTCACAGCTGGGCGCTTGGGAGGCTGGGCTGCCCACGGCCTGGGGCTTGGGCGGTCGCTCACGGCTTGGGCCGTAGGCTGGGTTGCTCGGGGCGTGGCACACTGGAGTTTGCTTGCGTGAGCTGATTCACCACAGGCACACTCTTTTCTTGAACGAATGTCTGCGCCACAGCCTAGCTACCTCCACACCCTTAGCTCCTCCCAATTCTCAGTTCCAAGTGAAAGCAGCCTTTGCTCAGGTTAGTGAGGAAGGCAGAGAGTTTCTTTGTCCGACTTATTTCCCTCAGGGTTGATTATATATTTAGCCAATTTTTGCTCGATCCTACCTTCGCCTTCAGGGTGTGAAACTCTCAGATGCTCCATGAATAGGTTTTTCTGTCTCTGGTTGTTGTGCTTGTTGAAATTTTGGGGAGATTTTTTGGTCCGTGTCCTCATGGCTCCATTTCTATGACATCACTCAAGTCTATTTTATTGAAAACACTAATATAATGACCATAGTTCACTATGTTCTATAATAGATTACCCTTGTTGCTCTAATATTTTTTTCTAAATCTCACATGCTTATTTTTATATTCATTTAAAAAATATTGTGTTATATAATAAATTTTATTGGAATTTTATTTCTATAGTATGAGTATGTAAATTAACACAAGACAAAATCACAAAGTTTTGAATTCTCTGTCATTTCGCTCCACAGTTTCCATGTAGTTGATATTTTTAAAAATATTTTTATTATTTATCTGAGCTAGGTCTCTGTCTTGTGTATCCATGATATTTGATTTCTTCTTTTTTTATGACATTTGAGAATGGTTTTGTTAATAACACTAATGATATATAAGTGAAGAAATAGAAATAAAAACTGAAAAATATACTGAATTAATTAGAATTCTATAAATAATGGTAAGTAGAACAAAGACTACAGAGAACAAGAAGCAAGAACTGAGAAAAAATAGAAATAAATGAAAAACAAATAAAATACCACAAAAATTTAAGAATAAAAATATAATTTAAAGAAAAATGAAGTTCATATGAGAGGGAGAAAATGAGAGAAGATAAGGAAAATGTAAAGAAAAAGTATCAGAAATAAAACTTTCACAAAAAATAAGAATAGAAAACATAAGAAATAAGGATAATGAAGTTCAAATGGGAAAAAGGTAAAGAAGAAAGAAAAAGTGAGAAAAAGCAAAGAAAAATGTACTTTTTTTTCAGTTTTGGAAGGTCATTTTTTTTTTCTTTTCCCAACAGGTAATGGTGTACTACAAGTTTTGCCTCTGTGAGATTTTTGGTTAGAGTTCTGCTGAGGTGTTGCTGTAGTCATGATGTGAGCAGGGCCACAGTCACATTGGTTCGTTGGATGAGTTAAGGCTTTGCAATTTTATTTCTCTAACAATGGTGATCTCAGGTCTCTGGGTGACTCTCACCTCATCCCAACAGAGCAGAGAACCAAATATTAAACACTTTTGCCTCTCACAAGAGAAAGTGAACCTGGAATGTCAGCTTTGGGGGATCCACCAACACCACTCTTTGCACAGCAAAGGTAGCAATGCAGGACATGGGAGGCTGGGGCAGCTGCACCCTGGTCCTCTTTTCAATACCACTCAAAGTTCAGCCCATGGGCAAGGCAGGGGCTATGCTGTGAGCAGATGATGGCCAAGAACCCAGGTACCCGAGCTTTGCAAGCACCATGGGGCACATACTGCAGATGAAATGTGACTCAGCACCATGTGGGCCACACTCTGTGGGCTGAGCATGCACCAATTAAGCATGCATCAGGGACATGTGGGCCAATCTCCACAGGCTAACTGGGCACAGATTGAGGGAGTACAGCAGGCTGTGTGCATGCCCAATTCCAGGAATCACAAAGTAGAGCCCACCAATGGGGGAATCTGCTGGTTCCTGTCTTGATTGTGCACTGGACTTAATTCAGCTCCTTCCCTCCTGCACCTCAGTCTCTCCAATTTTCCTGGCTCCAAAACAAAATCCATGCTAAAAGTTCCTCCCTTCTTCAGATCAGTCAAACCTTTTGTTCATTTGGTGTGTAGATCTTTTAGGTGCACCTGCAAGCCCAGCTGGGGTTCCTTCTCTGCATTATAGTTGTTCTGTTTGTTGAAATTTCAAGGACAGAGGTCAGGAGTATCTCTCACACTACCATTTCTCTGGTGTCACTCTTTGCTGACATGGAGTGTGATTTTTAAATGTATTGCTGGACTCATTTTGCTAATAAAATATATTGTTGAGGATTTTACCATCTAGTTCAGGGGTAGTCAACCTTTTTATACCTACCACCCACTTTTGTATCTCTATTAGTAGTAAAATTTTCTAACCACCCACTGGTTCCACAATAATGGTGATTTATAAAGTAGGAAAGTAACTTTACTTTATAAAATTTATAAAGCAGAGTTAGAGCAAGTTAAAGCATATACTAATAATTACTTACCAAGTACTTTATGTCAGATTTTTGCTATGTTTGGCAGAATAAATCTTTATAAAACAACTTACTGTTAAATCTATCTTTTTATTTATACTTTGGCTGCTCTGCTACAGCCCACCATGAAAGCTGGAATGCCCACTAGTGGGCAATAGGGACCAGGTTGACTACCACTGATATAGTTCATCATGGATATTGGTCTATAATTTTCTCTTTGTAGTATCTTCATCTTGTTTTTGAATTAGGAAATTGCTGGCCTTGTAAGATGAGCCTGAGGGACTTCCTTCTTTTAAAATGTTTTGAAAAAGTTTGAGAAGGATACTGTATTTCCCCATGGATAAGATGATACCATGTATAAGATGCACATTATTTTTGGGGCCTGAAATTAGAAAAAAAAACAAATGTATTACATAAAGTTATTGAACTCAATTTTTATTCATCATAAAATTTATACTACTCTTCATTTATGTCAAAACTCCCATCCATTAGCTTGTCTTCATCTGTGTCTGATGATGAATCACTGCCTTCAACAATTAGAACAAAAACAAGCAAAAAAAAGCAGGAAATGCAAGTAAAAAAAAAACTAAAACCACTGTAATAGACACACCCAGTTTTTAGAACCCAATTTTTTTTTAAATGCATCTTATATGTGGGGAAATACAGTATATATTAATTTTTAGATGTTAATTCTTTCTTGAATGTTTTGGTAAAATTTACCAATGGAGCCATCTGGTCTAGGACTTTCATTTATTGGGATTTTTAAATTTACTCCTTCAATTTCACTAATGTCAACTGTCTATTCAGATTCTCTGATTCTTTTGACTCACAATGGGATATTTTACATCTTCATCTATTTCATTGAGATTATTCATTTTGGTAGTATATAGTTGTTTGTAATATTATTTTACAATCCATCATATTTCTTAGGTGATAGTTACTTTTTCACTTTTATTTTTGATAGTATTTACATTTTCTCTATTTTTTTCTTCATGAGTTTGGTTAAAAGTTCTTCAATCTTATTTATATTTTCAAAGAACTGGGTCTTTGTTTCATTGATCTTTTCATTTTTTAAAAACTCTATTTCATTTATTTCTGCTCTAGTCTTCTTTATGTCCTTCCTTCTACTCACTTTGAGCTATGCTTATTGTTATTTTTCAAGTTCCTTTAAGGGTAAAGTTAGATTGTTTATTTGACATTTTCTTGGTTTTTCTTTTTAGATAGGTCTGCAATGCTATAAATTTCTCTCTTAGGATAGCTTTCATTGTGTTTTATATATTTGGGATTGCTGTTTTCACATTTTCATTTGTTTTAAGCCACCCTTTATTTCCTCCTTGATTTTATTATTAACCCATTTATTGTTTGGAAATATGTTATTTAGCCTCCATGTATTTTTTGTTTTGTGTTTTCTTTTCTTGTGATTGTTATCTTCTTTTGTACTACTATGGTGAGAGAATATGCCTTATATTATTTAAGTTTTCTTAAATTTATTGAGAGTTATTTTGTGTCATAAGATGTAGTTTATCCTAGAAAATATTTTATTTTCTCTAAAAAAAAATGCATCTTCGGCATTGGGGTAAAATTCTCTAAAGATGTCAATAAAGTATATCTGATCTAGTGTGTTATTTAAGGATGCTATTTCCTGGTTGATTTTCTTACTGGAAAATCAATTCATTGATGTCAAAGAGGTGTTATAACCCCTTACTATGACCATATTATTATCAATCTTCCACTTTATTTCCATCATGATTTGCTTCATTTATTTAAGTAATCCTATATTGGGTGAATACATGTTTACATGGATTGTATTCTCTTCTGGGATTGCTCTCTTTATCATTATGCAGTGTCTTTCTTTGTCTCTTACTGTAACCTTTGTTTTAAAGTCTGTTTTGTTTGATATCAGTATTGTTACTAAGCTATATTTTCATTTATGTCTGCATAAACTATCTATCACTTTACTTTTAGTTTGTGCTTATCTTTTTTTCTTAAGTGGGTTTGTTGTAGACAGCATATATTTGTGTCTTTTTTTCTTATCCATTCAGCTACCTTATGACTTTCTATTGGAGCATATATAACATTTATATTTAAAGTGATTATTGCCAGGTTTATATTCATTTTCATTTTATTCTTTTAACTAGGTTCTTATGGATATTTTCTCCTGCTTCTTCTTTCTTTTTCTATATTTTTCTTCATCATATATTTCTTCTTCTTCTCCTTCTTTTCTTTATTCTTTCTTTCTTTCTTTCTTTGTTTCTTTCTTTCTTTCTTTCTTTGTTTCTTTCTTTCTTTCTTTCTTTCTTTCTTTCTTTCTTTCTTTCTTTCTTTCTTTCTTTCTTTCCTTCTTCTTCTTCTTCTTTCTTCCTCTTCTTAAGGAGACCCTATACCACTTTGTTTCTTTTTCTGTAAAACTGTTCTGATGGTAACAATTGCCTTTAACTTTTTTTTTTTTTTTTTGGTCTGGGAAGCTCTTTATTTCTCATTCAATTTTGAATAATAGCCTTGATGTGTAAATTAGTCTTGAGTGTAAATTCTTGCTTTTCATCACTTTGAATATTTCATGCAAATACCTTGTGGCATGATATGTTTCTGTGAAGATTCAGCTGACTATCTAAAGTGAGCTCCTATGTGGGGAACATACTTCTTTCTCTTGCTGCTTTTAAGATTGTCTTTTACCTTTGCCATTTTATTTGTCTTAATATAGGCCTCTTTGGGTTCATTTGGTTGGGGACTATCCACACCTTTTAAACTTGTGTGCCTTTTTCAATTAACAGGTCAGAAAAGTTTTCAGTCATTATTTCTTCAAATAGATTCTCAATTTTTTGCTTGATCTCTTCTCTTTCTAGACCCTTATGATGGGGATATTGTTACACTTCATTTTTTTACAAAACTGTCTTAAAGCCTGACCTGTGGTGGCACAGTGGATAAAGTGTTGACCTGGAAATGCTGAGGTCGCCGGTTCAAAACCCTGGGCTTGCCTGGTCAAGGCACATATGGGAGTTGATGTTTCCAGCTCCTCCCCCCTTCTCTCTCTCTGTCTCTCTCTCCTCTCTCTCCCTCTCTGTCTCTCTCTCCCTCTCTCTCTCCTCTCTAAAAATGAATAAATAAATAAAAAAAGAAAAAAAACTCTCTTAAAATATTCCCATATTTTTAAAGTTCTCTTTTTGTTTTGCTACTACAATTGAGTATCTTTTTTTTTTTACCTTGTCTTCTGAAAAACTGATTCAATCCTCTGATTTTCCAATACAGTATACTGTTTATTGCTTCTACTGCACTCTTAATTTCAGGTATTGTGTTCTTCATATTCTCCTGGTTATTTTTTATGATTTCTATGTTATTTTTTTTTATTTTTTTCTGAGGTTGGAAATGGTCAGTCAGACAGACTCCCGCATGCACCCGACTGGGATCCACCCGGCATGCCCAACAGGGAGCGATGCTCTGCCCATCTGGGGCGTCATGCTGTTGCAACCAGAGCCATTCTAGCGCCTGAAGCAGAAGCCACAGAGCCATCCTCAGTGCCTGGGCCAACCCCGCTTCAAGGGAGCCTTGGCTGCAGGTGGGGAAGAGAGAGACAGAGAGGAAGGAGAGGGGGAGGGGTGGAGAAGCAGATGGGTGCTTCTCCTGCGTGCCCTGGCTGGGAATCAAACCCAGGACTCCTGCATGCCAGGCTGATGCTCTATCACTGAGCCAACTGGCCAGGGCCTCTATGTTATTTTTTATGCTTGCTATCTCTGTGTTGAAGTTCTCACTAAGTTTCTTATGCACCCTTATAACTTTTTTTTTAACTCTAGGTAGTAAATTGTTTGCCTCCATTTTGTTTAGCTATTTTTATGGATATTTCTCCTGTTCTTTCATTTGGGTCATGCTTATTTGTCTCACTACTTGACTGTCTCTTTGTGTTTGTTTTTATCTATTAGGTAGATCTGCTATATCTCCTATTCTTTTTAAGGTGTCTTTATGTAGTACCTGTCATGTGCAACCGCATGTTACAGTCTCCATGATCACTTGAGTTACGTGTTCCAAGAATAGCCCTTATGTGGGTTATTTTTATCCTCCTGTTGTAATTCAATTTTGATTTCTATTGGTTTGTTCATGAATGGTGATGATACCCAGGATAGTTGTCTGTGAGGGTTGACCTGTACCACAGTGAACAAACTGCTTGTAGGTGTTGACCACATGGATTGAAATCACCTTAGCAGGTTTTTGAGCCTGATGAGATCTCCCATTGGATATGCTACTTGTAAATCTTATTGGATCTTGTTCTGATGTTATCTGAAGCTTCACACTTTGTGTCTTGATTCTAGGAATCTTGGGAGACACTTGTGAAAGGCCAATAAATGACATTGCTTGTAACTATCCCTTAACAACATGTTTTGAGCACAATTAACCCACAGTTTATGTTGCCTCTGATAGGCCTGGGTGTACATGGAAAGGATCAACCTATATACAAAGACTAGCTTTTATTAATACCAGTTCCAGTAGCAGGTCAGCAAAAGTTTCAAGCCACCCCTATATTTGCTTCCTCCTGCCTCCTCTTGTTGGCTCCTTGTTAGGCTCAATCATTGAAAGAGCCTCAGGCCATAGTCCCCAGCAGGGTGTAAGCTCCAAAGGGTTGGATAAGATGGAATCTAAAAGGCAGAGTTATTACATTTGTCCAAGGTGATTCCACAGGAAGGGGAGTGCTCCATCTAAGAAGGATCAGGGCCATAGTATGCCAAAATGACTAAGTACAAGAATCCTAGTGGCTGTTCCTTCAACTATATTCTCAGAGCCACAAACCCAAGACTCTCTTCACGCAACACCAGTTTAAAGGAAAGTTTATTTTATTTTATTTATTTAATTTTTGTTTTGTTTTTAAGATTTTATTTATTCATTTTAGAGAGGAGAGAGAAAGAAAGAGAGAGAAGGGGGGAGGAGCAGGAAACATCAACTCCCATATGTGCTTTGACCAGGGAAGTCAGGGTTTCAAACCAATGACCTCAGTGTTCCAGGTCGACACTTTATCCACTGCGCCACCACAGTCAGGCAACACACAACACTAGTTTATTTTGCCTGCCTTCCATCTGGGGTAAGTGAGTATGATCAAAATTTTTATGTGTGCCTTTAAAGAGTGCCTGTGTTTCTATCAGACTCTTGTCTCTCCCTGATAGGCAGAATTCCTGGATCTTTTTACAGCTGTATGTTAAGTGAGCATGTCTTCTCAGCTCTGGCATTCTGAGCTGGAAAAGCTTGGCTTAAGGCACCACCACCAGCTGAGTGAGATATGTCTTCCAAACCTCAGGCACTTGCCTGCCCATTGAATTGGGGCCAGGTTTTTTCACATCTCTACCCTCTCTACCAGTCCTTGATGTGGCTTCTTTTGTAAATTATTGTTTATAATACTTATTTTTAGGTAGTCTTTAGAAGATAATTAAGGATTAATTTTCTATTATTTAGTTGTAATTCCAGTTTGGCATGAGAAGGAGGTGAGTGAAGCTTCCACCTACTTTGCTTCCATCTTAAATCCTCTTCACCTTGAGATTTTTTTTTTTTTTTTGGTGAGAGAGACATAGAAAGAGAGTGGCAGGTAAGAAAAGACAGAGAGGAAGGGAGACAGATGAGAAACATCAATTCTTCATTGTGGCATCTTAGTTGTTAATTGATTGCTTTCTCATATGTGCCTTGACTGGGATGTTCCAGCAGAGTCAGTTACCTTTTCTTCAAGCCTGTGACCTTGGGCTCAAGCCAGAGAACATGAGGTTATGTATATGATTCTACGTTCAAGACAGCAACCCCACACTCAAGCTGGTGAGCCCATGCTCAAGCTGGTAATCTTGGTGTTTTAAATCTATGTCTTCTGCCTCCCAAGCTGACACTATCCACTCTGCCACCACCTTGTCAGGCAACCTTGAAATTTTTAATCACATCTACAAAGTCCTTATTTCCAGATAAGTTCATTTTAACAGATAGTAAGTGTTAGAACTTAAAAATATATTTTAAGGGTGACTATTAAACCCACTGAAGTCACCCTCTGTTTACTCCCAGATTCATGTTTATCCCACAAGTAAAATACACTTTCTCTATCCCAACTTCCAGAAGGCCTCAACCTATTACAGCATCAGCCGTAAATTTAAATTATCATCTAAATATCATCAGCTCAGAAAGTTCCAAATCTAATCTTCTAAATCATCTAAAATATATATGAGAAAGACTGGATATTTTCTCTCTTAGGGTAAAATTTGTCTCCATCTGTGGACCTAGAAAACAAGTTTCCTACTTTTAAAATACAACTGTGGAACAGGCATAGGATAGATTTTCCCATTCTAAAGGGGAGAAAATAAAAATAAACGGGTCACTGATCACAAGCTGATTTGAAACTTAGCAAAAGATTACATGATATTATAAAATTTGAGAATAATTTTCTGTGGCTTTGTGTCT
The DNA here is from genome assembly GCF_036850765.1 of Saccopteryx bilineata. Classification (NCBI taxonomy): domain Eukaryota; kingdom Metazoa; phylum Chordata; class Mammalia; order Chiroptera; family Emballonuridae; genus Saccopteryx; species Saccopteryx bilineata. The sequence goes on from NC_089502.1 coordinate 21,756,221, forward strand.
GTCCTCTGGATCTACAGTGATTTCACCTCTACACCTGTGATAGACCTACTCTCAAGCAATGGCAGGTCCATTTTTGGCCTCTGTTTCCATGCACACAGGGTGGCTCCATTGGATTCTGCAGCTGAGATGGTGATTTGATTGCTTTCCACTTTTGCTTTTGCCTCTATGGCCTCTGCTTCTATATCTGTGACTGCCCTATGAGCCATTCTTTTTTTTTTTTTTTACTTTTTACTTGTTAAAAATAATGTTGCTATGAACATTCTAGTATGTCTATTTATAAAAATAAACAAGTATTATTTTTGTATTTGAATACATTTTATTTTTGATGTCAAACTTTTATGCTGCCACCTGGCCAAACTCTTTAATTAGTTTTAGAAATTTTGTATGGAGTACTTGGGATTCTCTACATGAACAATCATATTGTCTGAAAATATAGACAGTTTTATATTTTTCTTTCCAAAATATGATTTACTCACATTTGTCTTATAGTGCTGAGTTCTAGTACAATGTGGAATAGTAGAAGAGTGAACATCTTTGCCATATTACAGTCTTTAGAGGAAAAAGTTCAGTGTTTCACTATTAAGTATAGTGTTAGTATTAGGCTATTTTTAGATACATTTTATTGAGGATAGTCTCTTATACTCCTAAAATGCTATAAGCTTTTACCATAAAAGGATATCATACATTGTCAAATATTTTCTCTCTTTATTTTTAAGGCTGATTATATGCTGAATTATTCTGATTTATTTATGAATATTAAAACCAACTTACATTCTCTGCATATAACCTACTTGAGCTCTCTTTCTCCCTCTCTCTCCATATGTATATATATTGGCAAGTATATTTGCATCTATATTTATGAGAAATGTTTGTCTGTACTTTTTTTATTCTGTCTAGTTCTGCTATCGTGTTAATGCTGACTTCAGAAAATAACATGGAAATTATTCTTACCTCTTCCGTTTTCTGAAAAAGTTTGTATAAAAGTGATACTATATTTTCTTTAAATGTTTAGTAGATTCACACCAGAAACTATTTGATCTTAGATATTTTTATTTTTGATGGTTTTAACTACTAATTTAATTACTTTAATTATAATAAAATAATGTAGACTATCTTCTTTACATTAGGTGACTCTGTTTGTTTGTCTTTACATTAGTTTTCTTGTTGCTTCTGTAACTAATTATCACAAATTTAATGGCTAAAAACAATACAAATCTGGCCTGACAAGGTAATGGCACAGTGGATAGAGCATCAGACTGGGACATGGAGGCCTCAGATTTGAACCTTGAGGTCATTGGCTTTAGTTTGTGCTCATCAAGCTTGAGTGTGGGCTCATCAGTTTGAGCGTGGGGTTGCTGGCTTGAGCTTGGGATTATAGACTTGACCTCATGGTTGCTGACTTGAGCCCAAAGGTCACTGGCTTTAAACCCAAGGTTGATGGCTTGAGCCCAAAGGTTGGTGGTTTGAGAAAAGGATCATTCACTCTTTTGTAGCCCCTTGGTCAAGGCACATATGAGAAATCAATCATTGAACAACTAACATTCCACAATGAAGAACTGATGCTTCTCATCTCTCTTCTTTCTTTCTGCCTGTCCCTATCTGTCCATCTCTCTGACTCTCTTTTTTAAAAAAACAAACAAAAAAAAATCCAAATCTCTTTTCTTGCACTTCTGGAGGTCAGAATGTCTAAATGAGTCTTGCTGGGCTCAAATCAAGATATTGGCAAGGCCATGCTTCTCCAAGGGACTCCAGGGGATCATTTATGTTCTTGTCTTTTCCTGCTTCTGAGCTATACTCCTTGCAGTACATGGCTCAGAACACCTTCCTTAATATTCTATGTCAGAAGTATAACAAATTCAAATCTTTCTCTGCCTCTGTCTTTACATTGACTTCTTTCTTATAAAGAACCTTGTGTTTACAGTGGGTTCAACTGGATGACTGAAATAACCTCTTTATATTCAGATTTTTAATTCAAGTATATTTAAAAAGTCCCATTTTGCTATATAAGGTAACAGTTACAGATTCTTGCTATTATGTTGTGCTAATATTTTGGGAAATACATTTTAAAACCAACTACAATGGTTTCCTAGAATTGAAAATTTTCATCCAGTTTGTTGAATTTATATATGTGGAATTGCTTCTAGAATGCCTTTAATATCTTTTTAATGTCTGCAGTGTCTCTTATTATAACCTATTTTTTATTTCTGATATTGGTCACTTTTGTGTTCTCTTTTTTTCTTTAAAACTTTTGCTAGAGAATATTTAATTTTATCAAATTGTCACAAAGAAAAAGTTTTGGTTTCATAGATTTTTGATCTCCTGTATGTTTTTCTCTGTTTTCAATTTTATTAATTTCTACTGTTATCTTTATTATTTCTTAAACTTTGCTTGATATGTATTTTTTCTCCATGTTTTTTTCATTTCTTGAGGTGACATCTTATATCATTGATTTGGATTTTTCTCACATTTTTGAAGTAAGCATTTAGTACTATAAATTTTTCTCCAACAGCAATTTTAACTGTACACAAATATTGACATGTTGTATTTTTATTTTTATTCAACTAAAATATTTTTAATTTTTCTGTGGTTTCTCTTTTCATCCATGAATTCTTTAGACATTTCTTGTTTATTTTACAACTGATTGGAGCTATTATTGTCATAATGTTTGCCTTTATTACCTTTACAGTATTTCAGTCTAATTTATCTATTGTGCATTAAATTGTATCACTTTGTGCAGTTTGTTAGATTTTATTTATTAATTTTTAGAGAGACAGGAGAGAGAGAGAGAGATAAAAATAGAAAAAGAGAGAAGGGGAGAAGCGGGGAGCATCAACTACCATATGTGCCTTGACCAGGCAAGCCCAGGGTTTCAAACCAGTGACCTCAGTGTTCCAGGTCAACACTTTATCCACTGCGCAACCACAGGTAAGTCACTTTGTGTGTTTTTTTCTAAATTTCTTTTTTTTACTGGTTTCACTAGAAATTAAAACACATATACATAGCTTTTCACAGTGTAATTAGGATAAATATTTTACTAAATAATATTAGAATATAGAAATTTTATACTTTTACAGGTTGCTTTGTGCATGATTATTTGCTCTTATTTCAGCTTCATTCATTCCTGATGTTTATTTTCAATGGATATATCAGTCTACATTGAAAACACTTTTAGTGTCTCCTCCTACTTCCTTTCAGATTACATATTTTCTGATAAAAAATCAGCAACTATTAGAAATGTTATACCTCATCAGTAATAATTTTTTGCCTAACCAGGCAGTGGCACAGTGGATAGAGTGTCAGACTGGGATGCGGAAGACCCAGGTTCAAGATCTCAAGGTTGCCAGCTTGAGCACGAGCTCATCTGGCTTGAGCAAAGAAAGCTCACCAGCTTGGACCCAAGGTCGCTGGCTTGAGCAAGGGGTTGCTTGGTCTGCTGAAGGCCCGTGGTCAAGGCACATATGAGAAAGCAATCAATGAACAACTAAGGTCTCACAACGAGAAACTGATGATTGATGCTTCTCATCTCTCTCCATTCCTGTCTGTCCCTATCTATCCCTCTCTCTGACTCTCTCTCTGTAAAAAAAAAAATCATCAGTAATAATTTTTTATTCTCTGGATGCATTCAAGATTTTTTCTTTGTCTTTTGTTTTTGCTAATTTGATTTTAATGTGCCTGAGCGTGGATTTCTATGGATTTATCTTATTTGGAAGGTTCTATGTTTCTGGATATGTCAAATTATATCTTTGTTCAAACTTGAAAATTTTTAATTTCATTTCTTAAAATATTTTTCAGCATTATATACTTTTCCATCTACTTTTGGGACTATTGTGACATGAATTCTAGATCTTTTATTATTGTTCTACAGGTACCTCAAATTTTGTTCATTTTAATTTTTAATATTTTTCTTCCTATTCTTCATGTTCACTGACACTTTTCTCTGTCTTCTCCAATCTGTTATTGAATCTGTTGAAAGGGTTTTTTTTCATATTTCAGTTAATACACCTTTCAGTTCTATAATTTTTTTCTTATATATCTTCTACTTTGTTGTGAGACTTGTTTTGGTAACATTAAAAAAGTGATCAAAATTTTATGTTTTAGCATTTTTATAACAATTACTTTACTTTTAATTTTGTTTTGTTTATACTTTAGCTTTATTGAGATATAATTGAAATGAAAACTTGTTTGAGTTTAAGGTGTACAATGTGTTTAAACATATACACATATATTGCAATATGATTACCACTGTAGCATCAACTAACACCTTTATTACATCATGTAATTAACATTCCTTTTCTTTTGGTGAGAATATTTAAAATCTACTCTTTAAAAATTCAAGTACATAATACAGTATTTTTAATTATAATCAAAAGCCTATGCATTAGATCTGAATAACTAATCCTGTAACTGGAAATTTGTATTCTTTGATCAAAATTTTACCATTTCCTTCACCTCTCAGCCCATGGTAATTAACATCCCACTTTCTGATTCTCTTAGTTAGGCTTTGTTATATTCTACATGTAAGAGGTGTTATGCAGTATGTGTCTTAATTTAATTTATCATAATGTCCTAATATCCACCTATATTGTCACAAATGACAGGATTTTCTTCTTTCTCATATAATATGCCATATATTTTATATAACATTATATATAATATATTTATATGTATATAGACACTTATGTATACATAATATGTTCTTTGTCCATTGACTTGTTGACAATCACTTACGTTGTTTTGATATCTTGGTTATTGTGAATATGTTAAAATAACTGTAGGAGTGTATATATCTCTTCAGTATCCTATTTTCATTTACTTTGGATTTATGTCTAGAAGTAAAATTGATAAATCATATGCTAGTTTTTTTTTTAATTTTGTAGAGGTCTCCAAACTCTTTTCCATAGTGACTGCAACAATTTAAATTTAAACTAACAGAAGTGACATCAGAATAAGTATGATGTTAGATATACTCTTGATCTCTCCCTTTGAAATGTCAACAAATTGAACAACTATAAAGCAGTAAGGCAAATTCAGATGGGCTGGCAGCATGCCTGAAAGATCTGTGCACTAAATGGACTAAAAGTGAGGGTGGAAAGGGGATCAGAAGATAAAATGTATTTACGGTGGACTCTGTAGAAAAGCCTGGAGTGAATAGATTTTATTCTCTCTGATAGGGCTCTGGAGAGAAGGGAAGCTTTGAGTGACAGGGTTTTATCTGCTGAAAACTATTGATGAAAAAATCCTGTAGTGACAATGTCTATTTCTGTCAGAGGAGCAGAGAGATTGAAGGGCAGATGGGGTGATAATAAATCAAAGTGGAGACAGAATGACAAGTCACATCCAGTGTTCCCACGGTCAGCCAACTACCCACACTCAGTGCAGAGACAAATAAAAACAAAGTATGGCCACCCCCAGCCTCCTAGTCCCTGCCTCCCTTACCTCGCAGGTACAGAGAGAGCATAGAAAGAACCCACAGCAAACTAGCCAGTGTCACTCTCTGCCCAGAAGACAGGTGCCCACATCTGATTCCCTGATCTGTTGAGATGCAAAAAGGAGGGATCAGAGGCAGGCCAGAGACAGCCATTGTTAGGATGTAAAGCTTAAACCTCTGAAACCCTCACAAAATTCCTACACACAAATGCAACTAAAGTCTCGCCTACAATATTGCAACAACAACATTTCAATAGAGGTCAACCCAAGGAATTTTATAGAACTAAAACCTATAATACAGAGACACCAAGTGGAAGAAAACAGTAACATCTCAAAACTGTTTTTATTTTAAATTTTTTAAATTTTTAATGTTTTTTTCTATTTTTCTTTTGAATTTCATTTTTAAAATTTTTACATATTTTATTATTTTGTGTGGGTGTTTTGCTTATTTTTTTGGTTTTTAGTATTTTTTTGTGGTTTTTCTTTTTACTTAACACTATATTTTTAATTTTTACATTTTAATTGTATTTTTTCAAGTTTTACTTTTCATTTTTTTGTTTGTTTTTTGTTAGCATTCTTAACAATACCTTTTCAAATGCCATCAAAGAAAAAGAAACCAAATACCTTGGCTACAGAAAACAACAAATATTTCAGAAAGAAAACTAAAAATCTTTAGAAAAAAATCTTAATCACAATAAAAACTTGTAGTTAAATAATAAAGAACTTAAAATTAAAGTTTTGAAATGTTTAATGAGATATGAGAAAACACAGATCAGCAATCTACTGGGCTCAAAAATAAAATAATAAATAAATGAGTACTTTACCAAGCAGATTGACACTTAAAAACACAGATGAAGCCTGACCAGGCAGTGTCACAGTGGATAAAGCATCAGACTGGGATACAGTGGACATAGGTTTGAAACCCCAAGGTCACTGGCCTGAACATAGGCTCATCTAGCTTGAATACAGGTGCACTAGCTTCAGTGTGGGGTCACTGGTTTGAGCGTGAGATCATATACATGACCACATATTTGCTGGATTAATTCCAAAGTTGCTGGTTTGAAGTCCAAAGTCAATAGATTGAGCCTAAGGACACTGTCTTAAGCAAGGGGTCACTCAGTCTGCTGTAGCAGGCCAGACAAGGCACATTTGAGAAAGCAATCAATGAACAACTAAAGTGCCACAATGAAGAATTATTGCTTCTCATCTCTCTACCTTCCTGTCTGTCTGTCCCTATATGTCCCTCTATCTGACTTTCTCTCTGTCTCTGTCAAAAAAAAAAAGCAGTTAAAGTACTCAATACATGCATTGAAAACTGGGTAGCAAGTATAGTTAATAGAACAGGCCAGATATAGGAAAGAATCAGTGACATCAAAGACAAGCAACTGGAGAAGCTACAGAGAGAAGAAGAGAGAGTATTGTGAACTTTAAAAAAATATAGAGCATTACAAGAATTATCTGACATCATTAGAAATCAATATAAGAATAATTGGTATATCAAAGGAAGGAGAGAGGGAGAAGGGAATGGAGAACTTATTCAAACAAATAATTGATTAGAATGATCTGAATTACCCTAGCCTATGGAAAGTGTTAGACCCTTGAACACAATAAGCAAACAGAACAATAGAACAATGAGTCACCTCAACCCAACACAGCTTATCCAAGGAACATTATAATAAAATTGTCAAAAGTCAAAGATGAAAAAAGATTTCTCAAATCAGCTAAGAAAAAAAAAAGAACATAACATATAATGGTAGGCCCATTATGTAATCATCAGACTTCTGAGTGGAAACTTTACAAGTCAGAAGAGAGTAGTCCCAAACATTCGAAGTAGTGAAAGAAATGAATTACCAGCCATAAATACCACATCTATTAAAGCTATTCTTCAAAAATAAAAGTGAAATAAAAACTTTAGTAAACATACAAAAGCTAAGAGAATTTATCACCAGAAAACCTCCATTACAGGAAATACTCAAGGGGATTATTCAACCAAATACAAAGAGCAAACCATATCAAAATTACATAGAAAAGCTCCAACAAGTTCACAATGAAAAGGAAGATAATCTGTGAGAAAAAAACAAACAAACAAAGGTGAAGAGAATAAAGATCTGCTGTACTAAAGGAGGATAGAATGCAAAATCACACATAGGACAAAAGATTCTATTGCATATGACAATTTTTCTCTTAATAATTGATTGGTAACCACAAATGAAAAAAAGAGTACTAAAACACATAGTTTAAAATAGGAGAAATGGGACAGGGAAGAGTATGGGATACTTAAAAACAAACAAACAAAAAAACTGACAGAAACACACAATAGAAGAACAAAATGAGACACAAAACTCCCAAAAAACAAAATATAAAATTGCTTTAGAAAATCATAATGTGTCAATAATGGCCGTAAATATAAATAGCGTGAACTTGCCAATAGAGAGGCACAGAGTAGCAAATGGAAAGAAAAAGCAAAACCCAATCAAATGCTGCCTTCTAAAGACACATATAAGCTGCATTAACTAAAGTAGATACAAAGTGAAAGGCTGGAAAACATTTCACTAAGCAAATAATACTCAAAGTAAAGCAGGTGTAGCCACACACATGTCTAACAATGCTGACTTTAAGACATTAAAAGTAAGAAGAGACAAAGACATTGTATCAAGAAAACATAACATTTCATATATATATATATATATATATATATATATATATATATATATATATATCATCCATAATCTGATCTGAAAATACATAAAGACAAAAAGAAAATTATACAGATAGACTTCAACACACCATCAACAGTTTAGGTTGATTATCCAAACAGAAAATCAAAAAAGATATATTAATCATAAATGTCACACTAGACAAAATGCACATAATAGACATTTACAGGACATTTCATCCCAGATTATCAGAGAATATTTTTTCACTGTTCATGGAACATTCACAAGGGTAGACCATATGTTAGACTGCAAAACAAATATCAACAAATTAAGGTAAATTGAAATTACACCAAGAATATTTTCTTAGTATAAGACTTTATATTTTATTTTATTTTATTTTATTTTAATGTGTTTGTGTGTGACAGAGACAGAGAGAGAGACACACAGAGAAAAGGACAGATAAGTAGAGACAGGCAGAAAGGGAGAGAGATGAGAGGCATCAATTATTCATTGAGGCTCCTTAGTCTCCTTAATTCATTGACTGCTTTCTCATACGTGCCTTGAGCTGGAGGCTACAGTAGAGTGAGTGACCCCTTGCTCAAGCCAGAAACATTGGGCTTAACCCAGCAACCATGGTGTCACATCTATGATTCTACATTCAAGCCAATCACCCTGCGCTCAAGCTGGTGAACCCTCGTTTAAGCCAGATGAGTCTGCACTCAAGCTGGGGACCTTAAAGTTTTGAAACCGGGTCCTTCACATGCCAGCCCAATGCTCTATCCACTGGGAAACAACCTGGTCAGGTGCATGTCTTTACTACTTAAATTCAACCCCCCAAAAAGAAGTAAGAAAAAAACCCAGAAATGTGGAACTTAAACAACATACTTTAAAAAAAAATACCTGGGTTAAAGAAGAAATAAAAACAGTGATAAAAATATATGCAAACAAAACAGGGGGCCAAAACAATATATTAAAATTTCTGGGATGCAATGAAAACAGTAACAACAGGAAAATTTATAACATTACAGGCTTATACCAAGAAACTAAAGGGAACCCAAGTAAACAACCCATCACAACTTAAAAAAACTAGGAAAAAAATAAACAATGACTACACAAAATCTGCAGAAAAAAAAGGAAATATAAAAAATAGAGCAGAATTAAATGAAATTGAGAACAATGAATGTATAAAAACTTAATACAACAAAGACCTATTTCTTTGAAAAGATCAATAAAACTGACAAACCATTGGCTAGACTCACAAGAAAAAAGAGAAAGGACTCATATAAACAAAATCTAAAATGAAAGAGATTACTACAAGCATCATAGATATTCAAAGGATCATAGTACAATAGAATACTGTGAAAGATTGTATGCCACCAAATTCAACAACCTAGAAAAAAAGAATAAATACCTAAAGCTATACAATCTACCTAGACTGAGTCTGGAAGAAGTGGAAAATTTAAGTTGACCTATAATCAGGGAAGATATACAAACAACTATCAAAAACTTCCCCCAAAACAAAAGTCCAAGACCAGTTGCCTACACTAGTGAATTCTACCAATTATATTTTAAAAATTTTAATTAATTTTAATTTATTGTGTTAACATGAACCCATGTCCCACTCAATATAACTTCCTCACCCCCACCCCTTGTCCCCCATTACTCCCCATTGCCCTCTCCCCCTGACTTATTTTTCCCCTTCCCTTTGGAATTTGCTGTAGTGTTATCTGTATCCATGTGTTATGCATATATAATTTCACCAATGTCTTCACATTCTCTGATCCCATTTCCTCATCCCCTTTTTACTGACAGCTGTCCCTTTGCTCTCTGTGACCCCATCTCTGCCTCTATTCCATTCCTCAGTTCATTTTATCCCATTAGATTCCACATATAAGTGAGATCATATTATATTTGTCCTTCTCGTTATGGCTTATTTCACTTAGCATAATAATCTCTAGGTCCATCTATGCCATCAAAAAAGGCAAGATTTTCTTCTTTTTTCACAGCTGCATAGTATGCAATTGTGTATATGTACCAAAGCCTTTTAATCCACTTGTCCACTGATGAACACTGGCCTATTTCCAGATCCAGGCTATTGTAAACAATACTGCAATAAACATGGGGATGCATTTCTTTATTTGAATCAGTGATTTTGTATTCTTCGGATATATTCCTAAAAGTGTGATACCTGGGTCAAAACACAGTTATATTTTTAATTTTTTGAGTAAAATCCATACTGTTTTTTACAGTGACTGCACAAATCTGCATTCCCACTAGCAGCACAGGAGGAATCACTATTCTCCACACCCTCACCAGCATGTACTGTTTTGATTTGTAATGAGCTCCATTTTGACAGGTGTGAGATGGTATCTCATTGTGGTTTTAATTTGCATTTCTCTGATGATTACTGATGTTGACAATTTTTGTATGCCTATTGACCATCTGTATGTTCTCTTTGGAGAAGTGTCTATTCAGTGCTTTTGCCCATTTTTTAATTGGATTGTTTCCCTTCCTGATGTTGAGTTTTAAAAGTTCTTTATAATTTTTGGTTAATAATCCTTTATCAGACTTATTGGCGAATATGTTCTCCCATTGCGTGAGTTGTCCTTTTATTTTGTTCATGGTGTCCTTTGCTGTGCAAAACTTTTTAGCTTAGTCCCATTTGTTTATCTTGTCCTTTACTTCACTTACCCGTGGAGATAGACAAAAATATTGCTACGAGAGATATCAGAGTTTACTGTGTATGTTTTCTTCCAAGATGTTTACAGTTTCATGACTTACATTAAGTCTTTTATCCATTTTGAGTTTATATTTGTGAATGGTGTAAGTTGGTGATCTAGCTTCATTTTTTTGCGTGTACCTGTCCAATTTTCCCAAAATCATTTATTAAAGAGACTGTCTTTACTCCACTGTATGCTCTTACTTCCTTTATTAAATATTAATTGACTATAAAGGCATGGGTTTATTTCTGAGTTCTCTGTCTTGTTCAATTGATCCGTATGCCTGTCTTTATGCCAGTACCAAGCTGTTTTGACTAATATGACCTTGTAGAATAACATAATATCCAGAACTGTGATACTTCCCACTTTATTCTTTATTTTCAAGATTTCTGAGGCTATTTCTGTTCTCTTTTGGTTCCATATAAATTTTTGAAATATTTTTCTGTATCTCTGAAGTATGCCACTGGTATTTTATTAGATAGTGCATTAAACCTATAGATTGCTTTGCGTAATATAGACATTTTAATGATATTTCTTCTTCCTATCCATGAACACGGTATGTACTTCCACTTCTTTGTATCTTTCTTGATTTCTATTTCCAATGTCTTTTAATTTTCCAATTACAACTCTTTTACCTCCTTGGTTAAATTTAATCCTAAGTACTTTATTTTTGTTGTTGTTGCAATAATGAAGGGGATTGTTTCCTTAATTTCTCTTTCAGACAATTTATTGTTAGTGCATAAAAATACAACTGATTTATGAATATAAGTTTTATATCCTGCCACCTTGTCAAATTCATTTATCAAGTCTAGTAGTTTTTTGAGTAAGACTTTAGGGCTTTTTATGTATAGTATCATGTTATCAGCAACTAATGACGGTTTTACTTATTTTTTTCCAATTTGGATGCTTTTTATTTCTTCTTGTTGTCTCATTGCTGTGGCTAGGTCTTCCAGAACTATGTTAAATAAGAGTGGTAAAAGAGGATACTCCTGCCTTATTCCTGATGTAACAGAGATGGTTTTTAATTTTTGCCCGTTGAGTATGATGTGGCTGTCGGTTTGTCATAGATGGCCTTTATTATGTTGAGGAATGTTCCCTGTATTCCCACTTTGCTGAAAGTATTGCTTATAAATGGGTGCTGGAATTTATTAAATGCCTTTTCTGCTTCTATTGATATTATCATGAGAAATTTTTTCTTCCTTTTTATGTCATAAATCACATTAATTGATTTGTGAATATTGTACCAGCCTTGCCTACCAAGAATAAATCTCAATTGATTATGATCTATGACATTTTTAATGTATTGCTGGATCTGGTTTGCTAATATTTTGTTGAAATTTTTAGCATCTATGTTAATCAGGATATCCCAATATCTTGTATCTAGTTTTTTTGTTTGTTTATTTTTTTAGTGTTTTACCTAGTTTTTGAATGTGTATAATGCTTGCCTCATAAAAGGAGCTTGGAAGTCTTCCTTTCTTTTAATTTTTTTGAAATATCTTGAGAAAAATAGGTATTAGTTCTTTTCCAAACATTTGGTAAAATTCACCTGTGAAACCATCTGGTTCAGGACTTTTGATTGTTGGGAGATTTTTGATAACTGTTTCAATTTTATTTGTTCTAATTGGTCTTTGTAGGTTTTATGATTCTTCCAGATTGAGTCTTGGGATATTGTATGTATCTAGGAATTTATTCATTTCATCTAGTTTGTCCAAATTATTGGCATGTAGATCTTCATGTTATTTTCTTACCATCCTTTTTATTTTTGCGGTGTAAGTTGTTACTTTTCAATTTTTGTTTCTAATTTTATTTATTTGAATGCTCTCTCTTTTTTTCTTGATCTGTCTGGTAGTGGTTTGTCAATCGTTTTTACCTTTTCAAAGAACCAGTTGTTGGATTTGTTGATCTTGTTGATCTTTTGTATTATTTTTTAGCCTCTATCTCATTTATTTCCACTCTTACCTTTATTATTTTCTTCCTTCTACTTCCCCTGGGCTTTGTTGTGTTTTTCTTCTAGTTCTTTTAGAAGCAAAGTTAAGTTTTTTATTTCAGTATTTTCTTGTTAACGTATGCCTGTAATGCTATGCACTTCCCTCTCAGGACTGCTTTTGCTGTGTCCCATAACTTTTGAGTTGTTGTATGTTCATTTGCATTTGTTTCAAGGAGATTTTTTATTTCTTTCTTGACATCATTGTTAACACATTCATTATTTGAAAACATGGTATTTAATCTCCAAGTGTTTGAATGTCTTTCAGTTTTTCTTTTGTAGTTGATTCTAGTTTCATGCCATTGTGATCAGAGAAGATGCTTGATATGATTTCAACATTCTTAAATTTATTGAGATTTGTTTTTTGTCCTAACATGTGGTATATCCTAGAGAATGTACCATGATCACTTGAAAATAATCTATATTCTGCTGCTTTGGGGTGAAAGGTTCTCAAGATATCAATCAAATCAGTTGATCTAGTGTGTCTTTTAAGGTAGCTGTTTCTTTGTGCATTTTCTTTCTGGAGGATCTATCCATTGATTTTAGTGAAGTATTAAAATCCTCTACTTTTATAGTATTGCTGTTTATCTCACCCTTTATGTCCATCAAAATCTGCTTTATATATTTCAGTGCTCCTATATTAGGTGCACAAATATTTAAATTGAGTATATCCTCCTGTTGGATTGCTTTATTTGTCATTATGTAGTGACCTTCTTCATCCCTTATTATAACTTTTTATTAAAGTTTATTTTGTCAGATATAAGTATTGTTATCCCAGCTTCTCTTTTCATTTCCATTTGCATGAAATACTTTTTTTTCCCATTTCTTCACTGTCTATAAATATATTTTGTTCTGAAGTGGGTCTTTTGTAGACAACATATGTACAGATCCTGTTTTCTTATCCATGCAGCTACCCTATGTTTTTGATTGGAGCATTTTATTTATTTACATTAAGGGTTATTATTGACATATGCATATTTATTGCCATTTTATTCATTAAATCTAAAATTCTCTTTTTCTCAAAATTTTTTTCTTTTGCTCTTTTTTTTTTTCATTTTTCTGAAGCTGGAAACAGGGAGAGACAGTCAGACAGACTCCTGCATGCGCCCGACCGGGATCCACCCGGCATGCCCACCATGGGGCGATGCTCTGCCCACCAGGAAGCAATGCTCTGCCCATCCTGGGCGTCGCCATGTTGCGACCAGAGCCACTCTAGTGCCTGGGGCAGAGGCCAAGGAGCCATCCCCAGTGCCCGGGCCATCTTTGCTCCAATGAAGCCTTGGCTGCGGGAGGGGAAGAGAGAGACAGAGAGGAAGGTGCGGCGGAGGGGTGGAGAAGCAAATGGGCGCTTCTCCTATGTGCCCTGGCCAGGAATTGAACCCGGGTTCTTTTGCTCTTTTTACAGAAAATCACTTAAAATTTTTTGCAGTACTGGTTTGGTTGCTAAGAATTGCTTGATTTTTTTTGTTTGTTTGTTTTTCTTAATTTTTTGAAAGTTTTTTATTTCTCCTTCAATTTTAAACAATAGTATTCTTGGATAACAAAGTCTTGGTTGTAGGTTCTTGTTTTGCATCACATTGGATATTTTTTGCCAATTAATTCTGGCCTCAAGTGTTTCTGTTGAGAAGTCTGATGTCATTCTTATGAGGACTCCTCTGTAGGTAATTAACTGCTTTTCTCTCAAAGCTTTCTGTATTCATTCTTTGTCTCTTAAGTTTGGCGCTTTAATTATGATGTGTGTTGGTGTAGGCCTTCTTGGGTTCCTCTTTAATGGGACTTTTTTCTTCATTAATTTAGGGATGTTTCAGCTATGATTTTTTTCAAACAGGTTCTCTATAACTTGTTCATTCTCTTCTCCTTGAGGAAACCATATAATGCAGAAGCTTTTTTCTCTTTATGTTGTCACAGAGCTTTCATAAGACTTTCCTCAGTCTTTTTGAGCCTCTTTACTTTTTGCTGCTCTTCCTCCATGCATTTGTTTATCTTGTCCTCTAAATCGCTGATTCAAATCTCTGCTTTATCCAGCCAGCTATGGATTTCTTCTAGTGCAGTCTTCATTTCTGATATTGTATTTTTTATTTCTGACTGTTTTTTTTTTAAGATTTTGATATCTTTTTTGAAGCTTGTTATTTCTTTGTTTAAGTGTGCATTATATCCATCCATTTTTGCTCTAAGATCCTTAAGCATCCTTAAAATCATTATTTTAAACTCTGCATCTTATAGTTTGGCTACCTTTATCCAATTTATTTATTTTTAGGTATTTCTCTTGTTGATTCATTTGTGGGGCAGTTCTCTGTCTGCTCATTTTGTCTGTGCATTAGGTAGCACTCTCTGACTTTGAAATTTCTATGGTGTCTTTAAGAAGGAGATTGGCTCAGTGGTATTGACCTTCAGGTCACCTGTTTTCCTTGTTCTAGGAATGCTTCTTGATGGTACTATTTTTCTTCTTACTGTATTTGAGTATTAAATGCAGTTGGTTCTTTCTTGGGTACTGTAATTCCTCTAGGCTAGCTAGCTCTAAGGTTCAACCTTGATCATGTGTGTTACACACTGTGCAATGTCTGTCCTGTTGGGCATATTTATTCTCTACAGTGTCTGGTGCCTGCTAGATTCCAACTTTGGGTGTACTGCTTGTGTAAGTAGTTGAGTCTAGAATTGGTGCTGTCTGCCACACACTACCACTTGTGTTGGTTTTAGATCTTCTTTGGTTGGTGTCAGCTGCTATTTTGTAACCTGCTGTGAACTACCTGCCTGCAGATACTGCGGTTTTCACTGTTTGTGTCTGTGTTTTCTGTACCTGGGTACTATGGGTGGGGCCCACTTTGTATATAGATCAGCTTTCTCCTGCTTAGAGAAAACCACAGCTTTATAAAAGCCTCAAGCTCTGTAAGATTTGATTCTACTTTTTAGCTGCTCCTACTCCTCTTGTAGCTTTCTGGTCTTCCCAAAGAGTCTTCTGTAGTGAGACTTTATGTGGGCTCAGACTGGCCTCACCCAACCAAGTCCTGAACAGGTTGCATGCTTGGTGGGTTTGTACAGCTGAGGTTGTGAATACAGTGTTAGTGGGATCATCTACATCAGGGGTCTCTTGGTCAGTAGCTCAGTACAGGGAATGTGGCTCCTCCTCCAGAGCCTAATCTCTCAGTCATTTCTGGATACACAAATTTTATTTCTCCTAAACAAGTTGAGCAGCAGGTTCAGACAGAGAGTGGCCAACAGTCCCCTCTGCAGTAGTTCTTTAAGCTGGTGAGACAATGGTCTCAGGGAGGAAGATTGAGAGAGTCCTCTCCTGGAGCTGACTGTGCTTTCCCCAAAGGTGACTAAGCCCCTCAACCAGATACAACAATCGACTCACTGGGACCCACATGTTAAATGTCCATTTTCCAAGTCTCTCTCCCTTCCCCTGTGGAATCTAGCCCAGAAGGGCAGGATATTCAGTGCACAGGATGAGTGACTATGAAGCTTCACTCTATCTAATGTACATAAACTGCTGTGTTGATGCTTATCACAGAGAGTGGAACTTGCCTCAGCTTGGTCAGGTGTGAGGATTTTTCCTTAGGACACCATTCTAGCAAGGGTTGTTAGGACATGAGCCAATGCTTTGCATACCTCTCCCTTGGATGTGGCAGCCCTGGGCTTCTCTGGCAGGAACCTGACACAGACCAGTTGCAAACACTGCTTGTGACTGTCCCTCAGCAACCTTCTTAGAGATACAAGCAATCCAATTTGTGGCTGCCTCTGCTAGGCCCAGGTGTACATGGAAATATGAAGCAGCACTCCTAGGCTGGCTTTTACTTACACTAGGCCTTGTAGAAGTTCCACTTAAAAGCCCAAGTTTCCCTGAGTTCCACCTCCTACACTCTCTGTCTACTGGCTGCTTATTGGACTTAGCCACTGAAAAAATGTCTGCTAATGTCTAGCACCTGCAGCAATTCAGGGATTAGGAATGGTAGAGAGTGTAGCTCCAGACTTTTTTACAGCCTTCAGGAGGATGAGGCTCCAGGCATCTGGTGCGTATGGCCTCTGAGAGCCAGAGGTGTAGTCTGCCCACACTCTGGACAGTTTCAACTGAGTTTCCCAAGAGGTGGAAGCACCAGTCCTAAAGTCGGGAGAGTTCAGGGAAAAGCTCTGGTCTCAACACAGGAAAGCTGTGGCACTGATGCGCCCCCTGCTTCCTGGCCTCTTACACTGACCCTTTGCCATTCTGGGATAGGAGAGATTCCCAAGGGTGGAGCAGTCGCTTTTACCCAGGCTGATGCTGCACAAAGAGAATGCTCTGCCCAAGAAAGAAGATGACTGCAGTATTGGAGAATGACTCAGCATAGAGGATCTGGTGGTGGCCATCCCCCACAGTGTCTCTTCCTGGGCCTCAAAGTTTACATTTTCCTCATGCAACTCCAGTCTTCTCAGCTCTCCCTCCACCAAAACCCTGGGTAAGTGGCTGTAAATGAGATTTTCTGCTTGTGCCCTTTAAGTTAGAGTCTGCAATTTTTAAATCTCAATCTCTTTCTCACAGACAGAAACCTGGCTCTTTTCACTGCCAAATGCATTCTGGGCACCTCTTTTAGGTTCTGGGGCTCTAGGCTAGGGCTCAGTTTGGGGCGAAATAACCACACCTCTCCATGTGACCATCCCCACAGTGAGAGTCCCTTTGGACCCTCAGCCACTGCTTGCTCCTGGGAGGAGGGCAGCCCTTTCCACATGTCTACCCTTCCTACCAGTCTTGGTGTGGTTTCTTCTGTGATACTTGGTTATAGACTCCTCTTCCTTTAGTCCTAAATTGGTTTTTCAAGATGATTGTTCTTAAATTAAGTTATAATCCAATTTGGTCTTGGGAGGTGGCAGTTGCAACATCTACCTATTCTGTTGCCATCATGGAATCTCTACCAAACATTCAAAAAAGATTTAGTACCCATCCTTCTGAAAGCTTCCCCCAAAATAGAAGAAGAAGCAATACTTCCTAACATATTTTAGGTGGTAATATAAACCTTAAACAAAAACCTAGCAGGAACAACACAATAAAAAGAAAACTGCAGACTAATATCTCTATTGAATACAGATGCAAAAATTCAAAACAAAATACTAGCAAATGTATTACAATAACATGTTAAAAATAATTTATCACAGTCATTTGGGATTCATTCTGGAGCATAAGGGTTTTTCAACACACATCAGTTGATCAATGTTAGGCACCACATCAACAAAACAAGAACAAAAATTGTATGATCCATGTTATAGTCAATAATATTGTGACATTGTAATAAATCTCCATGGCATCAGGTGGGTACTAGACCTATGGAGGAGATCACTTCAAAATTATATAAATGTTCATCCATAATACTATGCATTTGAAACATATAAATTAATACTGAATGTCAACTGTTACAGAAAAATGTAAAATGTTTCTGACTTTAATATTTATTTTTTCTTATATTGATAAAATAAAATCTCATTTTTCTTTTGGTTAGTGTTTACATGGTATATCATTTTGCATATTCTTTCTGTGTATTTATATTTAAAGTATGTCTCTTATAAATATAATAGAGACTTTTCTTTTCCTTTTGAATACTCACTCTGACAATTGTTTGATCATTTTAATATTTAATTTGTAAAAATTTTATTTTTCAATTACAGTTTACATTCAATATTATTCTGTATTAGTTTCAGTTATAAAGTATAGTGGCCAGACAATCATATACTTTACAAAGTGCTTCTCCCATCTTTTCAGTACCCACCTATTACCATACTCCTTATTTAATATTTAACGTACTTACCGGAATAATAGGGTTTAACCATTACAATAGGTTTTATGTTCTTTTTGTATCACCATGACTCTATTTCTAAATGTCTTTTTATATCTTCTTTTGTTTCAATATTTTTATTAGCTTGGCATTTATACATTCTTTTACTATTGTTCTGATATTTATCCTAAAAATCACAAAATGTACCTTGGAGTTATTGGAATATAATTTATATTAATATTTTTCTCAACAATAGAAGGTCCTTTTTGCTTCTCCCACCTCTGCATTATCATTGTCTTCTAATTTAGATCATCATATATTTTAACATAAAACCTTTTTAATTTTTTCATTTTACATAGTCAGTAATTGTTAATATCCACCCCCATCGCCTATTTGAAAGAAAATTACTGTTCAAAAATATAGTCTCTCTTCTGACTCAGCCAGAATATTTTTTTCATGGATCTCAAACCTCTCTAGCAACAAACACTTGTGGACCCAGATCTATTCACATTGAAAAGCAGCAGACAGAATATGAATAGCCTTTGTTTACTGTCAAGATGTCACATAGGTGCCTGCTTATGCATTTTCACCATGACCATTAAGAAACAAATCACTTACCCTGATTGGTGGTGGTGCAGTGCATAATACATCAAACTTAAATGCTGAGGCCATAGGTTTGAAACTCTGAGGTCTCTGGCTCTGAGAATGGGCTTGTCAGCGCTGGGTCAGTGGCTTGAGTGGAGGAATTATACACATGATCCCAACGCTCGCCAGCTTCAGTCCAGAAAAATTGCTGGCATAAGAAGGCCAAAGCTGCTGGCTTGAGCAAGGGGTCACTGGCTCGGCCCTGGTCAAAGCACATACGAAAAGTAATCAATGTACAACTAAAGTGAGAGCAACTATGAGTTAATGCTTCTCACTTTCTCTTTCCCTACCTTTTTTCTCTCACTCACTCTATCTCACAAAAAAGAAAAAAAATAATTAAAATAAACAAAAAGAAACAAATTACTTAGAACAGCTAATACAAAACATAAAATTCATTTTAATATTTATATCAACTGGATTCTATACAATGAAAAGTGGATCATGTTTAACTAGTTGATCCTCCTTGATTTTGTTGATGTCCTGATTTCTTCCAGCCTAACCTAATTTGAGGTATATGTTTCTTCCCTTCTTCTTACATTAATTTATTCAATGATGCTTTCTATTTATCTTACTAGGGTATTGCAGTGTACTTAGACATTATACCTGGATCTCTTTTAGTCTCTCACAGATGACACTTCTTACACTTCAGTTGGGGAAATGGAGTTTATGCAATTTATATGGAAGGGAGACTCTATAAATACCCATTTTCATGTAATTTTAATTTTTGGACTACATAAATATTTTATATATTCAAAATTTAATATAGTGAAAAGTAACACAGTGAAATCTAAAATTGAATATAAACCAAAATAAGCAAACCTAACTATATATCAAACTGATAAAATAGCCGCACATAAAAAGAATTGTTTTAAGTGAATTTTGAACATAGTGTTAAGACTGTAAATCACTTATAGACTGTATTTTAAAGATATAAAAAGTAGAAAAAATTAGTATTTTACTCTTAGTAGCAATAATGGCATTATAATTTTGAAGCTTTTGTGTATATTTAGGATTAAGTCAAATAAATGAATATTTATATGTTAACCTTTCTTAAAAACTTAGTTTAGTTTT
This sequence comes from Saccopteryx bilineata, assembly GCF_036850765.1. Classification (NCBI taxonomy): domain Eukaryota; kingdom Metazoa; phylum Chordata; class Mammalia; order Chiroptera; family Emballonuridae; genus Saccopteryx; species Saccopteryx bilineata. Next base: position 21,776,466 of record NC_089502.1, read on the forward strand.
CTTCTTAGTTTAGAAGAAAAACATAAAAAACCAAAGCATTTAAAAATTATTTTTTAATTTTATCTGTAATTTTAATTCAGTATATACTTGAGAACTTATGATTTTCTTTATTTTTGTCACTAATAAATTGCCCAGCTTGCTTCACTGAAGGCTTGAAAGTAGTGACACTAACAAAAATATGCACACTTAGTCTCAAAACTTGGTTTCTAAATACTGTTACCAGTTGAAAAGGACTATAATTCTTTGTTGGAATAGTTGGTTTATTACTGGACTGGAATAGAAAAAGTACAAGATTAGCCATTGATATCTATCTGATTAGGATAGAATGCAAAGAAGTGTACCAATAATTTACAAATAACAGGAATTGGCTTTTTTTAGTTTTAGTGAGAGAGAGACAGAGAGACAGATAGGAAGGGAGAAATGTAAAAACATCAACTCATAGTTGTGGCACTTCAGTTTTCATTGATTGCTTTCTCATACATGCCTTAACTAGGGAGCTTCAGCTGAGCCAGTGACTCCTTGTTCAAGCCAGTGACCTTGGGCTCAAGCCAGTGACCTTGGGAATAAGCCAATAAATTGGGCCTTTAAATAAGAAACCATGGAGTCATGTCCATGATACCAAGATTGAGCTGTGGACTCTGCACTCAAGCTGATGGGTCATGTTCAAGCTGGCAACCTTGGGGTTTCAAACCTGGATCATCAGCATCCCAGGTCAATGCTCTATCCACTATGCCACTGCCTGCTCAGAAATTGGCTTTTTTTAAAGCAAAGCTTTGATATAGAGCTGTAATTTGATATCAAAAATGAAGATTTCAGAGTTGGGGCACCAAATTAAATGTAGTAACAAACTATTTAACAGGTTGTATTTGTTTTTCATATGAGGTGTTTTCTCTTGTGACATTTTACTATGAATCTGCTTTCACTATGTTCTTAATGTTTCCCATAACTCCACATTGGTGATTACCTGACTCACTGAGACATTCATTTAACAGTACTTTGCATCTGAGCCCTATATTTCCACATTATATTCGTATTAACTGTTTGAGGTTGTTATCTCAAAAACATATTATTAATGCTTTAATTAATGTTTTAGATGGCTCTGAGTAATCATATGGTATGTATTACATACCTAAATTGTCCCGTGAATGATATAATGAATATATTGTAAAATCTGTTAACTTTGAATTGCATAGTGGAATGTGCTTGCATGTATGTGATGATGTATCTTTATAAATGAATAATGCTGAAATTTGTTTTTGAACAGCTATTGCTACATTATATCATTTATTTGCCAGTGACTATATCTTGCATATTAACAATATATTCTTAGTATAATTTGGTAATATACTAGTAATTCGTAATATTATCTTAGCCTTGAGAGATTAGTCTGATTGAATCTACATTATTAATTTGTTTATATCTTAGCCTTAAAATACATAATCCATTCCTTACTTTTACAAATGATTACTTATACATAATATATATTGATAAGATGCATTGAATAGTCACTTGTTTTACATTTTATTGCAATATTTTACATACCACAAAGTTCACCATTTTAGTGTATTATTCAATTGTTTTTAGTACATTTACAGAGTTATGTAACTTTACCACTATCTAAATTTAGAATATTTTCATTACTCATAAAAAACCCCGTACCAATTATAGTAACTCCTATATCCCCAGTTTCCAGCTCCTGAAAAGTACTAAACTGCTTTCTGTTGTGCTGGTATAGACTATTCTAGACATTTCATATAAAAATAATACAATAGGGCATCTTTTTTGACTGACTTCTTCCACTTATCATAATGTTTTCAAAATTTATCAATGTTAAAGCCTTGATAATTTATGTATTTTTATGACTGAATAACACAGTGGTACCTTGAGATATGAATTTAATTCATTCTGTAACCGAGCTCGTAAATCAGTCAACTAGTATATCAAACTGCAGATACTGGACCCACGCGCCAATGTGCCAACTAGCAGCAGCTTCCCAAATCACAACTCATATCTCAGAATTTCGCTCAGATTTCTAACAAAAATTTGGACTGAGTCCCAGCTCCATATCTAAAAAAATTCGTATGTTGGTCTGTTCATATCTCATGGTACTACTGTATTCCATTTATCCATTCATCAATTGAAAGTTGGGTAATTTTTATTTTTTTGCTAATATGAGTAATTCTGTCATAAATATTAATGTATATATTTTTATGTTAGCACATGTTATCTTGGTTATATAATAAGGAGTGATATTACAGGATTATATAGAGTTATGTGCCACATCACAACATTTCAGTCAGTGATGAACCACACTTATGATGGCAGTCCTATAAGTTTATAATAGAGTTGAATTTCCTATAAGAAATGGAAGAATATGTGACTCTGGAAAAAACATTTTTTTTCTTATAGGAACAGTATCTGTGGTACTTGGCAGTCGATTTTGCTCTCACTCAGAGCACCCTGGCTTTAAGTGTACAGATTTCATCCCAATCAGTCTGTCACTGACCTGTTTTAGTGCAGAGGTGCCTGTGCTCACAGTGCTACATATTTAGAGGATACTATAGTCCTTCCAGATATAGCCTGAAGATCTTCAGAGTAAATTGCTGAAAATTCTTTCTTGAGGACCTAAGATCCTATAAAAGGAAACAGGTCCATATGAGATAGTTTAACATATAATCTAACAAGATACACACAAACTTCCTGTGTGTTAGTATTACCTGTATTTACCAGGCATAGTTGTTAGTGAGTGGAAAATATTTAGTTATATTGGGTGCCTTTCTACATATTTTGGCTAAGTCTGAGGGAGGTAAAACAGCACATACAATATATTAGTTTTTGAAATGAAATTTAAAGGTTTCTGTCCCCTTATTAAAATCATTTAGTGTAACTTTCTAATAGCAACTTTTATAGAAGAAGCATGTACAGTGGTGATTTTCCTTTTAAGGCTTAATTTTCTTCTTATTTCTTTTTTTAGTTTACATGACTAAAAATTCAGAGTTCAGTTTTAATTCAGCTGCAAATGATTCTTCTTAGTAAAAGAATGGCAAAGAATTTCCCAGGTACAGTGTAACCATTAAAAAAAAAGTCATTTTTTATTCTTTTCAAATTAACTGCCTTTCCATTCCATATATTGTTTCCTTCTTAGGACTCAGGTTTTTCTCTCTGAAAAGGAAGTAAAAATATTAAATAATCCTATTACCACCCATGAAGATAGTACTACAGTATATATATACTGTAACCTCTCTAGGTATGGAATAATTTCAATACTTAATTTTCTTTGTAATCATTACTTTTCAATAATCACTTGGCTTCTTTCTTAAAAGAAATTTTCAAACTTGTATACTCCAAATATATTTTTAAATTAAATAGTATGTTTTAATCAAACAATAGATAAGGAATTACTAAGAAAACAATCTAGGCTCTGTACCTCCCCCAATGAGTTATTTTTAAATATTTTAACTCCTTCTTTTGGTCATCACTTCTTTCTCTAACTAATATGCTTATACTGTTAAATCTTGACTAATCAATCTTTTGACTTCTGATATAAGAGTTTGAAAATAAGCTTACATATCCCCAGCAAATAAATACCATGAAAATATAATTGCAACTCTATTTTTAATACTTCTATTTGTGGTGGTAGTTAGATGAGTAGACCAAGGACTATAGGCAAGGTAAAGGCCACTCAGGTATAAAAAAAGAAATCCCAGAAGCTTAGTGATGGGCAAAACCAGGAAAACAAGGACCTCAACCCCAGGGTGCTCTTTCCTCTCATAGTTGGCCATATGTTTTAGACCCCTTGATTTCATATCACTGGTCATGGCATATTACAAGTCATGTGATTTTAGAGCCCCTTAAGGTGGAACAAACAAGAAAGCTGAAGAATAGCACTTAAGCATTAACTCCTAAAGGTAACATCTAGGTCTGTATGGCAACCACGTTAGACTTGCTCACTGGCTTACCAGCTGCAAGCATTTTGCCTAATTGGTGCATAAGCATATGGCAGCACCATCAATATGTGGCCTGTGTAAGGCTATGGGTGTTTTTGCTCAGAGAGAGGGGATTGCGGTTGGTGGATTGCCTGCCTGCCACTGTGAGGGGCCATTTTTGCTGTCTGTTTGCCTGAGAAGAAGTTTCCCCCTGCCTGTGAGCTTGCCGCCATTGTGAAACTTTATTAAATAGAATGGCCCAATGCTTTCTGCCTTCACAGTTTCTTTATCATCTGCCTGAATCCAATGTGGACTTGCCTGGCATTGGCCAACAGCTTTACAAGGCCATAGTTGTATTTTAGCTCCAGGCCCAGAAAAGCAGAAAACAGACGAAGAAAAGTCAAAACTGACTTCAGGACCGGCTGCATTGACTAATGACCTCCTGCTCTGGCACCAACCAATCAGTGGAGAACACAACCCCAAGAGAACACACCTGGAAACCTGATGAATATTCTGTTAAGATCCTCACTTGGGAAATCTTCTAAAATCCCCACCTTTAAAATCCCTTAGGGCAGAGGTCCCAGTACACTTTCCCTTCACGAGTACACCCATGCCATTGCCTTCCCCCTTCTCATCCTCCTCCTCTTCCTCCCAGGTGTGTATTCTCAGCCCCTCTCTTCTCCAAAGCTCTAAGGTAGTGGTCCCCAACCATTGGGCCATGGACTGGTACTGGTCCATGGGCCATTTGGTACTGGTCCGCAGAGAAAGAATAAATAACTTACATTATTTCCATTTTATTTATATTTAAGTCTGAATGATGTTTATTTTTAAAAAATGGCCAGATTCCCTCTGTTGCATCCATCTAAGACTCACTCTTGACACTTGTCTTGGTCACGTGATACATTTATGTGTCCCACCCTAAAGGCTGGTCTGTGAAAATATTTTCTGAGATTAAACTGGTTTGTGGCCCAGAAAAGGTTGAGGACCACTGCTCTAAGGAACCCAATGAGACTTGCAACCAGGAGAGCAATGGGCAGTAGCAGCTTATCCCTAGATAACACCGTGAACCTGTCTCCAAGGTTCCCTTTTCTCTAACTTCCTATACGGCCAATAAATCCTTCCTTTACTTGCTGCACTATGTCTCTCTTTTTTTAAATTTTATTTAGAAAATTAAATTTAACAGGATGATGTAGATCAATAAGAGTACAAAGGTTTCAGGTAAATATTTCTATAGCATTTGATCTGTTGTTTATCCACCAACTAAAGTCAAAGCATTTTCTGTCACTGTATGTTTCTCTCTCTTTACCCACTAGCCCCCACTCCCACCCCCACATCCTCCTCTCTTTGGTAACTACTTCATTTTTACTATGTCCATGAGTCTCAGATTTATACTCAACCTATGTGTGAAATCATATAATTCTTAGATTTTTTTTCTTTAGCCAATGGGGAGGGGGACAGAGAGACAGGAAGGAAAAGAGATGAGAAACATCAAATTATAGTTGTGGTACCTTAGTTCTTCATTAATTGTTATCTTATATGTGCCTTGATCAGGAGGCTCCAGCAGAGCCAGTGACCCCTTGCTCAAGCCACCAACCTTGAGCTTAAGTCTGCGACCTTGGTCTTTAAGCCAGCCAACATGAAGTCATGTCCATGATCCTACACTCGAGCCAGGGGTGCTGCATTCAAACTGGTGAGCCTGCATTCAAGACGTATGAGCCTGTGCTAAAGTTGGCAACTTCAGAATTTCAAACATGGGTCTGCAGTATACCAGGCTGAGGCTCTATTCACTGTGCCAACAACTGGTCAGGAAATTTTTTTCTGATTTATTTATTTCACTCAGTATAATGTTCTCAAGGTGCATCCATGTTTTCATAAATGGCAGTATGTCATCATTTCTTATGACTGATTGCTAATTCTTTGTATATATATATCACATCTTCTTTATTCAATACTCTATTATGGAACACTTTGGTTGTTTGCATGTCTTGACAACTGTGCATAATGTTGCAATGAACATGGGGGTGCATGTGTCTTTAGGTACCACTGTTTTCAAGTTTTGGGGATAGATACCCAGTACAGGGATTGATGGGTCAAAGAGCAGTTGTATTCTTAATTTTCTGAGAACAATTATACTTTCTGCCATAATGGTTGTACTAGTTTGCATCCCAATAGGAAGCAAATGAGGGTTCATTTTTATCTACAGCCTCCCCAACACTTGTTGATAATAGCCAATCTAACAGGTGGAGGTAGTATCTCATTGTAGTTTTGATTTGCATTTCTCAAATAGCTAGTGAAGATAATCATTTTTTCATGTATATGTTGGCCATTTGTGTGTCCTCCTGACAGAATTGTCTCTTCAGGTCCTCTCTATTAGATTCAGGGAGTACTGGGGCTGTCAAAGAGTGTAACTATTGAAGGAACAGGGAGTGCTGCAAAGAGTGTAACTATTGAAGGAACAGTAAGTGCTGATATGGCTCCTGTGAGGCTGGGAACAAAGAAGGTCAGAGACCCCTATCAGAAGTTTAGGTTTGAAATTCGCCACTAAGCTAAAACTGGCCCCTGCTGCTATGCCGGCCCCTGTTGCTATGCTGCGTGTGACCTCCCTAGCCAATAGCTAAACTGCCACATCTGCTTCTGTACTATGCTTGCTCACTTAGGGTATATAAGGGCCTGGCTGTAAGCTCCAGTTGTGGCTTCCGTTTGCAGCTCCTTGTGGGCACGGTGTCTCCAGACATCTTGGGATTCGCCCCTGTGCAGGTTAAACTGGCCAATAAAGTAACATCTTAACTCCTGAAAGTCTCTGACATTTGTTCTCATACCTGGTGGATGCTACATTTTGGGGGCTTGCCCTGGATTCTCCCTTGGCAGAGTTTTGGGTTGGAGACTGGAAGGACAGCTCAAGCTGAGTAAGTATTCACGGAGGATCCTCATTTGGTTTGGTTTTTGGGCTCCGGAGCACACAATCCTGAGGTAGTAGGTGGGACACTGCCAGTAACCTACCCAGGGCTTTCAGAAGCGGGACGCCGCTCTCTGAAATTTGGATATTTGGATTTGTTAACTTTGGGAGTGACTGGTCACATTAGGAATCCATTTTGCTCTGTGCTGCGTTTTGTCTGAGCTCAAATGACTGAGTCGAGTGTGAGAGAGACAAGTGTGTTCCTTGTGTTAATAGTGTGTGTTGCCTGTATCCTACCCTTTGTCATTATTCTTGAGTCATCTAGGATGGGACAACAGGAGTCTGTGCTGGGATCCCTGCTCGAGTGTCTATTGAAGAATTTTTCTGATTTCCAGAGGAGGGCTCTGGGGTACGGAGGTCTGCAGCTGAGTCCAGGTTTCCTCTGGACCTTGAGCCAGCTGGAATAGCCTACATTTAATGTAGGATGGCCCACAGAGGGCACTTTTGACCTTCCAATTTTGTTTGCTGGCAGAGCCATGGTCTATAGGGCTCCCCACCCAGATCAATACCTGTATATGGATGTGTAGGTAGATACAGCCATTTTGTCTCCTCCTCCGGGAGGGCAGTCATTTTGCCTCTCCAGGAGGTGCCACCGGCACCAGATGCTGTGCCTTTTTCCACTAGTGATTTATACAATTGGAAACATCAGAATCCCCCATTTTCCAAGAAACCTCAGGGACTAATATCTCTCCTTGAGACCATTTTTAGGACCCATCAGCCCACATGGGACAATTGTCAGCAGATTTTACAAACCCTCTTCACTTCTGAAGAAAGGGACAGAATAATGAGAGAAGCTGCTAAGGCGGTATTAGAAGAAGAAAGGGAAACTTGGGAGGAAGGAAGGGAAATAGAAGATGTTCTACCATCTCAACCTCCTACCTTGGACACTAATACTGCTGGGGGAAGGGACGTGCTCCTCCAGTATCGCCGGGCTCTGTTGAGGGGGCTCAAGGCAGCAGCTAGAAAGCCAACCAACTTCAGTAAGGTTAGTGAAGTCATCCAGGGAAGAGAGGAATCCCCAGCAGCCTTTCTAGAAAGAATCATAGAGGTTTACAGAGTATATACCCCTCTAGATCCTGAGGCAGAAGAGAACAGGAGACTAGTAAATATAGCCTTTGTGACTCAGGCCGCTTCAGACATTAGGAAAAAGCTTCAGAAGATAGAGGGATTTAAAGGAGAGAATAGAAGCAAGCTATTAGAGATAGCCCAGAAGGTGTATGTCAATAGGGATGATCCGGAGGTTGGCAGGGTGAAGGAAGTTGCCAAAATTCTGATTGCTGCCCAGAAACCTCCTCTGAAAGGGAAAGGGGAACAGCAAAAGGGCCAGGGACGGTGAATAGCAAAAGATCAATGTGCCTATTGTAAGGAGAAAAGGCACTAGAAAAGAGAGTGTCCAAGGTTAAAGGCCGACAGCCAAGGGCCAAGACAGGGCCCAGAGGTCTTGCTCCAAACCTTAGACTGACGGGGCCAGGGCTCCATTCCAGCCAGCTCCCAGGAGCCCATGGTCACCTTAACAGTCGAAGGAAAACCAATAGACTTTCTAGTCGACACGGAAGCCACCTACTCAGTCCTAAAGAAACCACAGGGCCAGATGCAGAAGACAACTACTAAGATAATAGGGGCAACAGGCAAAGCAGAAGCCTACCCATGGGCCACCACAAGAATTACTGACTTAGGTCGAGGCACCATCACCCACTCTTTCCTAGTCATTCCAGACTGCCCTTACCCACTGCTTGGAAGGGACTTATTGCAGAAACTTCAGGCCACCATAACCTTCCGATGGGAGGAAAGCCCTATGGGGAACAAAGAGGAAGAGGTCAGCATAGAATTAACTGTCCCACTGTCTGAAGAACACTTACTTGTCACCATCCTAGAAGGTAAGGAGGCCGAGGAAGAGGTTGCAGATGCCCTGCGTGCCCGGGTACCTGAGGTTTGGGTGGAAACCAACCCCCCAGGTTTGGCTGCTCACCAACCGCCTGTCCTGGTGCAACTGCTTAGCACTGCTAGACTGGTTAGGATCAGGCAGTACCCAGTCCCAGCCCGAGCTAAACAGGGAATCGCCTGGTACTTGCAATGCCTGCTAGAGGCAGGCATCCTTCAAAGGTGCCAATCAGCCTAAAACATCCCACTGCTTCCCGTCCAGAAACTGGGAGCCAAGACTATCATCCAGTCCAGGACTTGTGGGAGGTGAATGCACAGGTAGAGACTATTCATCCCACGGTACCCAATCCGTATACCTTACTAAGCTCATTGCCCCCAACCCATACCTATTATTCTGTCCTAGATTTGAAGGATGCCTTCTTTTGTATTCCTCTGGCACCTCAGAGCCAAGGGATCTTTGCATTTGAATAGAATGACCCAGATAATAGACTGGTGGGGCAGTTCACTTGGACCAGACTACCACAAGGGTTTAAGAATTCCCCCACCATTTTTAATGAAGCCTCAGCAAAGATCTGCAGGCTTTCAGCTCCTCCCATCCATCAATCATACTGCTCCAGTATGTAGATGACATCCTCATAGCTGCCAAGGATGAAGTAGAGTGTGAAGAAGCTACCTCGGACCTGCTACAAGATCTCGGGCGAATGGAGTATCGAGTCTCCACCAAGAAGGCCAAGATTGTGATGCAAACTCTAAGTTATTTGGGTTATAACTTACAGGGAGGGCAAAGAACATTATCCAGCCAGCGAATTCAGACGGTCTTGCAGATCCCCAAGCCTACTAGCAAGAGACAGGTACGAGAATTCCTGGGTGCAGTAGGATACTGCCGATTGTAGATATTAGGCTTTGCAGAACTAGCTAAACCCCTGCACGAACTGACTAGGGGTAAGGAAGAGCAGTTCACATGGACAGATAAGGAGAAGCAAGCATTCCAAGTGCTTAAAGAGGCCCTGGTGACTGCCCCGACTTTGGCCTTGCCAGATCTGGCCAAACCCTTTCAGCTATTTATAGCAGAAAGGGGTAGAGTAGCCTTAGAAGTACTGAGCCAGGAACTTGGGCCGTAGAAGAGGCCTGTCGCCTATCTGTCCAAGAAACTTGATCCTGTAGTCTCAGGATGGCCAACATGTCTGAGGGCACTTGCTGCCACCTCCATACTAGTCAAGGAGGCTGGTAAATTAACTTTAGGGCAGGACATCAAAGTCATTGAGGAACACTATGTAGAGCAAGTGCTGAGAGCACCTCCTGAGAGGTGGCTATCTAATGTGTGGCTAATGCAGTTTCAGGCTCAGCTGCTGAACCCTCCATTTGTTCAGTTCCTCAAAACTGCTGCCCTGAACCCAGCGACTCCACTTTGGTCCACAGTTGCAAACAAATCCTTGACACAGTAACTGGCTCCTGCCTGGACTTAAGGGATCAAGCATACGGGAAGGCAGACCTGACCCTCTTTATAGATGGGAGCAGTTTTATTAAGGATGGACAGCGACATGCAGGGGCAGCCGTGGCCACAGAAAATAAGGTCCTGTGGCAGAAAGCACTGCCCGCAGGAACATCTGCACAAAGGGCAGAGCTAATAGGACTAAGCCGAGTCTTACAGATAGCAGAGGGAAAAGTTGCCAACATCTACACTGACAGCTGGTATGCATTCGCTACTGCCCATGTCCATGGAGTCATATACAAGGAGAGAGGCTTACTGACAGCAGGGGGGGAAGACATTAAAAATCACAATGAAATTCTTGCCCTCCTAAACGCCATTTGGCTACCTACCAACATTGCCATCATCCACTGCAAAGGACACCAGAGAGGGGACTCGCCTATTGTAAAGGGTAACAACCTAGCAGACTCAGCTGCAAGAGAGGCAGCCACTAGGCCACAAGAAAGCCTTCTGCCATTGCTGCCTAAGCCAACGCTACTTCCGGATCCTAGATATTCCCCAGAAGAAGAGCAGGAAGGGATGCAGTTGAAAGGAAAGAAAAATCAGCAGGGATAGATAGAGCTTCCAGACTCCCAGCTCTATTTACCTCAGGGAATAGTAAGAGAAATAGTAGGAGATATTCATACTAGTACCCATCTAGGACAAAACAAACTAGAACAACTTATCAGGAAGTATTATGTAGGGCCCAATATCAGGGATATTGTCCACTCCATTGTCTCGAGGTGCAGCATCTGTACCAGAGTAAATGCATAGGACAAGAAGCTACCCCCCTTTGTGAGGTATAGGGGGAAAGCTCTGGGAGAACTGTAGGAAATAGATTTCACAGATATGACCCCTAGGAAGTCAGGTTATAAGTATCTATTAGTATTAGCAGACACCTTCTCAGGATAGATGAAAGCATTCCCCATGCGAGGAGAGGCTGCTTCCACAGTCTGCAAAGTCTTAAGGGAAATTATACCTAGATATGGCATTCCCCTAGCCCTAGGATCAGACAATGGACCTGCATTCATATCCAGGATATCTCAAGAATTAGTCACTAAGTTAGGTATTAATTGGAAATTGCATTGCATTTATAGGCCCCAAAATTCAGGACAGGTAGAAAGAATGAACAGGACTCTGAAGGAAACTATAATTAAGCTGAGAGGGGAGACCGGCAAAAACTAGGTTGAGCTCCTCCCTTTCACCCTTTTTAGAACCAGATGTACTCCTATCTCAATAAATGGACCCCTTATGAAATCTTATTTGGGCAACCTGTGCCCCTTGTACCTCGACTGACCAGGGGGGAACTAGAGATTTCTAATCATAATTTCCTCAAGTCCTTGCAGGCCCTGTTCCAGAGTAGAAAGAAAGGTCATTGAACTGAAGCCTGCCAGGCTTCTTGGCCCCATCAAGGGACACGTCTGTGCTGTGGAAAGAGGGACATGAGAAGGTTTTACAGGTTACTCAGCAAACTGTTCAAAGACTGTCCAAGAGGCTCTTCTAGCAGTACACCACCCAAGGACTGACTCCCACGTAGACGGGTCCACACACCATGATCCTGAGCACCCCCACTACTGCCAAGGTAGAAGGCATACCCCCCTGGGTCCACCGCAGCTGGCTGAAGCTTGCAGTCCCAGCAGAGACACCTTTGTGGACAGCGAAGACTGACCCCGCCAACCCTTGTAAGCTGACCCTGAGAAGGACAGCATGCCCTGCTTCAGCCACAAACCAGAAGTTAACTGGTCCACGCATAGCTAATGCCTAGAGGAACTAACTAAGGACTCTTTTAATCAGGCTTTAGGAAAAGGAAAACTAGGATAAAAAGAAAGTCAATTTAATTGTCACTAAAGGTTAAAGATTTTTAAATCAAGAGTTTTGACTAGAAAGGAATTGTATGGTTTTGATAATAGAAAGTATGAAGTGTAGAGGTACTTTTGAAAAGAAAAGGGAAAAGCAAGTTGTTATGAAGGCCAGTTATTTCTGGATAAGAAAGTGCATAAAAGTTGAAGGTTTGTGTAAGTTGCAGAAGGTTTGTGCAAGTTGTAAGAAGTTAGTGCAGAGAAGAAAAATACAAGGCAGAACATGTTCCTTGTGTATCAGCCCTGCAGATATTGCAGGAAAGTAGTTTATTATCTTAAAACAGTGTGTGCTTGTGTACTTTTGCAAAGATATTGTACAAATGTGCTGAAAACATTGTAACCTTGTAGGTTTCACCTATAAATACCCCTCTCCCCCTGAGCTCATCACTGACCATTGTGAGAGGCGTAGTAGGCTAATCACTAGCCAGTGTATAAGACCCAATTAGCTTATAGCTACAGCTAAAGTGGAAAATTCTCATAAGCCCCAGCCTTATACCATTCTCCCCTCTGATGAAGAATCAAGGGTTTGATTTGTGCCCAAAAGAGATGGGGGAATGTTAGATTCAGGGAGTACTGGGGCTGCCAAAGAGTGTAACTATTAAAGGAACAGGGAGTGCTGCAAAGAGTGTAACTATTGAAGGAACAGTAAGTGCTGATATGGCTCCTGTGAGGCTGGAAACAAAGAAGGTCAGAGACCCTTATCAGAAGTTTAGGTTTGAAATTCGCCACTAAGCTAAAACCGGCCCCTGCTGCTATGCCGGCCCCTGTTGCTATGCTGCGTGTGACCTCCCTAGCCAATAGCTAAACTGCCACATCTGCTTCTGTACTATGCTTGCTCACTTAGGATATATAAGGGCCTGGCTGTAAGCTCCAGGTGCGGCTTCCGTTTGCAGCTCCTTGTGGGCACGGTGTCTCCAGACATCTTGGGAGTTCACCCCTGCGCAGGTTAAACTGGCCAATAAAGTAACATCTTGAAACTCCTGAAAGTCTCCGACATTTGTTCTCATACCCGGTGGATGCTACACTCTCCCCATTTTTTTTTTACAGAGACAGAGAGTAAGAGAGAGGGATAGACAGTGACAGACAGGAAGGGAGAGATGAGAAGCATCAATCATTAGTTTTTTCATTGCGACACCTTATTTGATCATTGATTGCTTTCTCATATGTGCCTTGACCGTGGGCCCTCAGCAGACTGAGTAACCCTTTGTTCAAGCTGGCGACCTTGGGTCCAAGCTGGTGAGCCCCTGCTCAAACCAGATGAGCCTGTGCTGAAGCTGGCGACCTCGGGGTATCAAACCTGGGTCCTCAGAATCCTAGTCCGATGCTCTATCCACTGCGCCACTGCCTGGTCAGGCCTCTCCCCATTTTTTAATTGTATTGTTTGCTTGTTTATTCCTGGGTTTTACAAAATCTTTATTTTTTATACTAACCCCTTATCAGAGCTGTTGTTTGCAAACATCCTCTCCCATTTGGTTTGCTGCCTATTTGTTTTGTTGTCAGTTTCCTTTGCTGTGCAAAAGGTTTTTAGTTTGATATAGTCCCATACATTGTTGCTTTTATTTCCCTTGACTTTGGAGTCAAATTTATAAACTGTTTTCTACAACCAGGGTTCATGAGTTTAGTACCTATGTTTTCTTCTATGTAATTTATTGTTTCAGATCTTATATTTAGGTCTTTGATCCATTTTAAATTAAATTTTATGCAGAGGGACAGACTATAGTCAAATTTCATTCTTTTGTGTGTGCCTTTCCAATTTTCCCAGCACCATTTATTGAAGAAAATTTCTTTTCTATATTGTTTGTGTTTGGCTCCTTTGTTGGGGATGATTTGTCCATATATATGTTATTGTTATTTCTGGACTCACGTTTCTGTGCCATTGGTCTGTATGTCTGGGGTTTTTTTTGTTGTTGTTGTTGTTGTTTTTGCCAATACCATGCTCTTTTCATTCTCATAGTTCCATAGTATAATTTGAAATCAGGTAGTGTGATATCTCTGACTACATTCTTTTTTCTCAAGATTTTGGCTATTTAGGTTTTTTTTATGATTCCATACAAATCTGGTGATTTTTTGTACCATTTTCTTATAAAATTATATTGAAACTTTGATGAAGATTGTATTAAATTTGTATACTATTTTGGGTAATATGGCCATTTTAACTATGTTGATTCTTTCAAACTATAAACATGAAATTTTTTTTTTCATTTAATTGTGTCTTTTTCTATTTTCTTCAATAATGCTTTATAGTTTTCACTATATAGGTCCTTCACATCCTTTGTTAAGTTTACTCCTATGTATTTTATATTTTTTTGTTATTGAAAGTGTAAAGATAATTTTTTGAAGTACATTTTTTTAAGTTTGACCATTGGCATATAAGGAAGCAATAGATTTTTGTATATTTATTTTGTATTGTGTGACTTTACTGTATTGGTTTATTGTTTCTAATAGTTTTTTTGGTGGAGTTTTTGGAGTTTTCTACATACTACAGGATCATGTTATCTGACAAAAGTGATACATTTACTTATTTTCCAATATGAATGCCTTTTATTTCTTTTTCTTGCCTGATTGTTCCAAGTAAAACTTCCAGAACTATGTTGAATAAGAGTGAATATAGTGGGAAACCTTCTCTTGTACTTGATTTTAGAGGAAAACCTTCCATTTTGATTTTTTCACCATTTAATGTGATATTAGCTGTTGGTTTGTCATATATGGCCTTTATGTTGAAGTACTTTCCTTCTATACCCATTTTAAGTGTATTTTTTTTATATTTTAAATGTATTATTTTTTTTAGTAAAAGAGAGAGGCAGAAAGAGAGAGAGAGAAGGACAGACAGGAACACACTGACAGTAAGGGAGAGATATGAGAAGAATCAACTCATAATTGTGGTACCTTAGTTGTTCATTGATGTCTTTCTCATATGTGCCATGACTGGGGGACTCCAGTTGAGCTAGTGACTCCTTGCTCAAACTAGCGATCATTAGGCTCAAGCTAGTGACCATGGTGTCAAGTCTGATCCCATGCTCAACCTGATGACCCCATGCTCAAGGTGGTGAACCAGTGCTCAAATTGGATGAGTTTGTGCTCAAGTATGTGACCTCAGGGTTTTTTGTTTTTTTTTTAATAAATTTTTATTAATGGTAATGGGATGACATTAATAAATCAGGGTACATATATTCAAAGAAAACATGTCTATGTTATTTTGTCATCAAATTATGTTGCAAACCCCTCGCCCAAAGTCAGATTGTCCTCCGTCACCCTCTATCTAGTTCTCTGTGCCCCTCCCCCTCCCCCTAACTCTCTCCCTCCCTCCCTCCCATGTCCTCCCTCCCCCCCCACCCTTGGTAACCACCACACTCTTGTCCATGTCTCTTAGTCTCATTTTTATGTTCCACCAATGTATGGAATCATGTAGTTCTTGTTTTTTTCTGATTTGCTTATTTCACTCCTTATAATGTTATCAAGATCCCACCATTTTGCTGTAAATGATCTGATGTCATCATTTCTTATGGCTGAGTAGTATTCCATAGTGTATATGTGCCACATCTTTTTTATCCAGTCTTCTATTGAAGGGCTTTTTGGTTGTTTCCATGTCTTGGCCACTGTGAACAGTGCTGCAATGAACATGGGGCTACATGTGTCTCCACGTATCAATGTTTCTGAGGTTTTGGGGTATATACCCAGTAGAGGGATTGCTGGGTCATAAGGTAGTTCTATTTGCAGTTTTTTGAGTTTTTGCTGATGATATGATCCTATACATCGAAAACCCGAAGGACTCCACAAAAAGATTATTAGAAACAATAAACCAATACAGTAAGGTCGCAGGATACAAAATTAACATACAAAAGTCCATAGCCTTTCTATATGCCAACAATGAAATATTAGAAAACGAACTCAAAAAAATAATCCCCTTCACGATTGCAACAAAAAAAATAAAATACCTAGGAATAAACATAACAAAGAACGTAAAGGACCTATATAATGAAAATTACAAAGCATTGTTAAGGGAAATCGAAAAAGATACAATGAGATGGAAAAATATTCCTTGTTCTTGGATAGGAAGAATAAATATAATCAAAATGGCCATATTACCCAAAGCAATATACAAATTTAATGCAATTCCCATCAAGACCTCAGGGTTTTGAACCTGGGTCCTTAGATTCTCAGGATGATGCTCTAGCCACTGCAGCACCATGTAGTCACCATTTGCCATGATATTTGCTGGTGTTTTGTCATTTCTGATCTTTATTATGTTGAAGTTCTTTCCTTAAATATCCATTTTATTGAGTGTTTTAAAGATAAACAGATGTTGTATCTTATCAAATGTCTTTTCTGCATCTTTAGATAGCATCATATTATTTTTGTTCTTCTATTTGTTGATGTGGTGTATAATGTTGAGCAATTTCTGTATGTTGAACCATCCTTATCCTCCCGGAATAAATTTCAATTGATTACAATGTGTTTTTTTTCTAATATATTGCTGTATTTGATTTGCTAGTATTTTGTTTAGGATTTTTGCATCTGTATTCATTAGAGATAATGGTCTATAGTATTCTTTTTATTGCATTGTCTGTTTCAGGTTTTTGTATGAGGGTTATGTTGGCCTAATAAAATGTGATAGGGAGTATTGCTTCTTCTATTTTTGGGGAGACGTTGAGAAGGATAGATACTAAATCTTTAAATGCTTGTTAGAATTTACTAATGTAGCCATCTGGTCTTGAATTTCTGTTTTGGGGGAGTTTTTTGATAGTTGTTGTTTTTTTCCTCCCTTCTTATGGCTCTATTTAGGTGTTCTAGTTGTTTTGTTTTGTTTTGTGACAGAGGCAGAGAAAGAGAGAGGGACAGATAGGAACAGATGACAGGAGTGGAGATAGATGAAAGGCATCAATTCTTCATTGCAACACCTTAGATGCTCATTGATTTCTTTCTCATATGTGCCTTGACCAAAGAGCTACAGCAGACTGAGTGACTCCTTGCTCAATCCAGTGACCTTGGGTTCAAGCTGGTGAGCCTTGCTCAAACAAAAGGAGCCTGTGCTCAAGTTGCTGACCTCGGGGTTTCAAACCTGGTCCCCTGCATCCCATTTGATGCTCTATCCACTGAATGACCACCTGGTCAGGTCCCTTTTTCTTTTTCCATTTTTTAACCTAAAAGTTTTAGTCAAGCTTTTTTTTTTTTAGGTGGTTACCATCAGATGCTTAAAAGAAAAATTGTCATATGTACAAAGGTTATTTTTCTTTCATATATATATATATATATATATATATATATATATATATATATATATATATTTAATACAGGGACAGAGATAGAGTCAGAGAGAGACATAGACAGGGACAGACAGACAAGAACGTAGAGAGATAAGAAGCATCAATCATCAGTTTTTCGTTTTGATATGTTAATTGTTCATTGATTGCTTTCTCATATGTGCCTTGACCATGGGCCTTCAGCAGAATGAGTAACCCCTTCTTCAAGCCATCGACCTTGGGTCCAAGCTGGTGAGGTTTTGCTCCTGCCAGATGAGCCCATGCTCAAGCTGGTGACCTCAGGGTCTCAAACCTGAGTTCTCCACATCCCAGTGCAACACTCTAGCCACTGTGCCACCACCTGGTCAGGCCAAAAGTTCTTTTTCTGATGAATGCTTTTGCACTCCATCCTTCTTTGCTACTACATATCTTTACCCTCTCCCCTTTTCTGTAATGTTTGTCATAGATTATTTTTATCTTAATTAAAACCTTGTTGAAGCATTTACTTATAGTTTTCACATGTTCTTCTTTGTATCTGGTCAAATAACTCCTTGAGTATCTCTTACAGTAGAGGTTTTTCTGCTGACAAATTTCCTCATTTTCTGTATATCTGCATTTTTTAAAAATTTCTTCCTCATAACTGAAGAGTAACCTTGATGGATATAGTACTTTTGACTGGAAATTTCTCTCTTTCATTACTTTAATTTCTTGCATCCCTATCTTCTGGCTTGTAGAGTTTCTGCTCAGAAGTCCAATGATAACCTAATAGGTCTTCTTCTATAAGTTATGTTCTTATTTTCTCCTAGCTGCTTTGAAGATTCTTTCTTTGTCATTGATTTCACTGGGGAACAAAATTTTTGTTGCATCCACAAAAACACTTGTTCTTACCTAATTTGAGTGTGCTGATTTCAAATATGACATTAGCTTTTCTCTGTAAGCTATAGTTTTGTTTTTTGTTTTTTACAATTCAAGATTTTAGGTTTTCATCTTATTGTAAAATTTTCAACATTTAGTTTTACATAATGAAGTAGGATGTCTTCTTGGGCATCATCTTTGTGAAAATATAATAATTTTTTATAATGCAGTAAATACTCTAATACACTACAAGATATGATTGCATCAGAATTTGTCTACAATTTTGAAATAGAACATATTAAAACACTTATTTTAATCATAAAATTTGGGCAAAACTTATTTAAATTCTATTCAGGCAAAAATTTGTGTTTGTAGCTCTTGTGTTTGTGTACTTGTTGAGGAAAATCTCCTTTGATGCTCTAGCTGTAGTCTGCTCATCACTAACAGCTCCAAGATTTTCAGGAAACTTATCAAGGTGACTGTTCAGGAAGTGAATCTTAACACTCATGTTACATCCAATGTCACAGAAAGCCAACAGTATCCTTTGAACCAGAAGTTCATAGTTTTCTACTTTATTGTTGCCAAGGAAGTTCTTTGTAATTGCCACAAAAGACTTCCATGCTGTTTTCTCCTTATTCATCTTCCTGGAAAATTCTTCATTATGTATGAGGGTTTGAATATGAGGTCCATTTTCTGCAGGAAAAGCAGAAATAATATTTTGAAAGCATTCACTTTCTCTATTCAAAGCCTGAACAAACTGCTTCATTAAGCCAAGTTTTATGTGAAGTGTGGGAAAAATGATCATGTCTCGATTAACTACAGGTTCATTCACAATATTTTGCATCCTTACTTCCAGAACTTCACGTTTCAGCCACTCTTTCTGTGTCCAGTGTTTCCCCCAAGCTCAGCTGTCTCACAAACACAGAAAGCAAGGATACTTTATGAAACCTCTCTGTTTTCCTAGCAGGAAATTTACCATTTTCAGATCCACACAAATGCTCTTCATACTTCAGAAAGTCGAGGACAATTTTTATGTCATTTTTACTAAGTCATTGAATTCGGGTTGGCTAAACTGCTGAGGGGTTAATGACTGGTTGGTATCAAAAGAAGACTCCTCAAATTCTACAACTATTTCCTCATGCATCTTATCAAAATACACTTGATCACCATGTTTACTTTCTTTATCCTTAGAATAAATAAAACCATTGAAAACTGGAACTGGGAGTGTCTCAGAGTGTGGAATAGGTACTATTGCTGAAGGAATATTAGGATATGCGATCATATGTCATTTTTTCTTGCCAATGCCCTTTGTATGGATCAGACAGAAATAGCAGTCACCGCTGTGGTCCTTAGGTTCATGTCAAACCATGGGAATACTAAAAGGCATTCCTTTGCATTTTCCTTTTGTCCAGTCATGAAGCATTCCCTCACAATTATGACACATAATATGAGGAGCCCAATTCTTGTCTTGATCACCAAGGGGAACTTGAAAATAGGCAATATATGCACGTGTCAAAAATGATAAAAGATTGCACCTTTGACGTTAAAGTTTGTAACAGCCACATATATAAGAGAAGGTATCAGGACTACTCTTACATTTAAGCCTACTCCAAGAAGCCATGATAAAATCTTAAAACAAAATAAGAGGGTGTTTTTATAAGATAATAATTTTTTACATTTAAAAACAACTACAATCATATAAAGGTGATGTTTGTAAAACATTAATTGCCTTGTGGTTATGTTCAATCCAAGAGTCATTGCCCTTTAACTCCAATTTAAAAACCAATGCATGCCATTAACTGCAACAAAAAGAAATTAAAATTGTATAGAAACTGTAGCATGCACCAAAAAAAATGGATTTCAGATTTGGAATCAGCAATGCAGAAATGTATAGAAATAGTTCTAAAACATCATGCAACAGAAAACGAAAAAAAAATTGTTCCCCAGTGTTTTTTACAATTTTATTATGATGTTCCTTGGAGAAGGTCTGTCTGGGTTGAGGTAACTCAGTGTTCTGTTTGCTTCTTGAGTTCAAGGTTGTAACTCTTTCCATAAGCTTGGGTAATTCTCATCAATTATTTTTTTGAATAAGCTTTCCATTCTCTTCTTTCTCTCTTCTGATATACCTATTATTCTTATATTGCTCTTTCTGATGTAATCAGACAATTCTTGTAGAACTCTGTCTTTTTTATTAATTTATGAGTCTTTCTGGACTTCTTTATGTAGCACCTCTAGTTGCCTGTCTTTGATGTCACCAATTCTGTCATCTATATGACCTGTTCTATTACCTAAACTTGCTACCTCACTTTTCAACACACATATTGAGTTGTTCATCTCTGTATGTTTTTATTTTAAATTTCAATTCCTTACTGAAGTACTCAATTCATTTATTAATCTTTTTCCTTAAGTAAGAAGCAGGGAGGTAGAGAGACTGACTCCCTCCTCCATGCCCTTACTTGGGTCCACCTGCCAAACTTCTTAGGGAGTGATCAGTGTCTGTTGCTTTGTTGCTCAGCCACTGAGGTATTTTAGTGCCTGAAGCAAGGCCATAAAGCCATCCTCAATGCCTGGAGCCAACTTGCTCCAACTGAGCCATGGTTGTGGGAGGTGAAGAGAGATATAGGGAGAAATCAGGGAGAAAGAGAGTGGTGGATAAGCAGATAGTCACCTCCCTGTGTGCCTTGCATGGAAATCAAACCCAGGAAATCCACATGCCCAGCTCATGTTCTACCACTAAGCTAACTGGCTAGAGCAATTTTTGAACTTATTAAATTGCCCATCAGTGTTTTCTTACATCTCATTGAGTATTTTCAGAACTTTAATTTTAAATTCTCTATCATTTAACTCCAAGGTTTCCATGTGATTGATAATGGTTTCTGGAAATTTTTCACTTTGTTCTGTTTTGTGTAGCTATGGTGTTTAATGGCATTTGAGAGTGCTATTTTTATGAACTATAACTAAAAATAACATGAAAAATAAAAATTGAAAAAGTACAATGATATATACACAAATTTTAAATATAATGACAAATAAAAAGAAAAACCACAAAAAGAACAATAACCAAAAAATAAATAAAAAAGAAATAAAACACCCACAATAAGAATAAAAATTAAATAAAATGAAATTTGAAAGAGAAACTGAAGAAAAAGGTATAAAGTAAAAAAAGAGAAAAAAGGAAATCAGTTTTGAGAGGTTACTCTTTTTTTCCAATAGATGTCTCTGTATACAAAGTTGTAGCTCTGTGAAATTTTTGGCTGACCTCTACTGAGATATTGCCAGTGCAATAGTTATGCAGGGCTGCAGTGGCATTGATTGTTGGGGCATGATGTGAGGGTTTTATGACTTTCAACTTTAGCAGTGGTAATCTCAGGCCTCTGAGCATTCCTCCACGTTTCTCAGCAGACCAGGAGACCAGACACAGAGTACTTCTGCTCTGCAGTTGAGAAAGTGTCTCTGGAGAGTTAGCTATAGGATCTACCATTGCCACTTTTTGTATCCCATGAGATGAGGGAAGCTGTATCTGGAAGGCTGGGGAGTTACACTTTTATTTTTTGTTTCTCTGTCCTGAGTGTGGGACAGAAGCAGACTGTAGGAACACTGGTCATGACCCCTAGTGTTGACACTGCTTTGGTTTAGTATTTTCCCCATTGCCCCTCAATCTCTCTGCTCTTCCCTGCATAAAGAGGCCCAGTCAATTTGGGCTTTCTTCTTTATATTCCCTGCAGACAAAAACCAAGTCACTCCCCACTTCCCTTCTCCCTGTAGTATCAGCAGAGGAAAAACAAACAAAACAGTCACTTTAGGCTTCTCTTTGGATTTGAGTGTGAGTGTGTTTTATTTTCCACCTTCCTTTTCAACCTTTCCCAACTTTAGTCTATTCAGTGTGTGGCTCTTTTAAGCATGCCTATGAGCCCAGTTGAAGTTTCTTCACCACATTATACTTGTTCAATTTGTTGAAATTTTAAGGGGAGAAATCAAAAGTATCTCTCATGCTGCCATTATTCTGATGTCATCTCTCACTTTATTTTTTTTTTCTGAAGTGAGAAGTGGGGAATCAGACAGACAGACTCCTGCATGTGCCTGACAGGGATCCATCTAGCATGCCCTCTAGGAGGCGATGCTTTGCCCATCTGGGACTTTGCTCCATTGCAACCAACGCCATTCTAGTCCCTGTGGTGGGGGCCATCCTCAGCACCCAGGTCAACTTTGCTGAAAAGGGACCTTGGCTTCAGGAGGAGAAGAGAGAGATAGAAAAGAGAAGGGGAAAGGGTGGAAAAGTGAATGGGTGCTTTTCCTGTGGGCCCTGGCCAGGAATCAAACTCAAGACTTCCACATTTCAGGCTGACACTGTACCAATAAGCCAACTGCCCCAGGCCCTCTCACTTTGTCTCTTGATTGAATTTTTTCTCTCAAGAAGATAACCAAGGTTTCCTTGATCTCCCTGTAACATATTTATTATTTTTAAAAATAATATACTTGTACCTTAATGTTTTCTTCCATCAAATATAAATAGGGCATCTCATTTACACTTTATAAGACATGGACATTGGTGACGTCACGGAAATGGTGCCGTGAGAAGCGTGTCCGACAGCTCTCCCCTAAATCACAACAAATTTATCAACTAGAAACAGAAAAATTTATCCTCGGAGCATTCCGGAGTTCCACACAAACTGAAAGCAAAAGGACTGTTATCACTTGAATCTGAGAGACGAGGGTATGGAGGAAGCTACCGCAGCAGCGAAGCTCATTCAAGCCGCGAGGGAGTGCGCCTGCGGTGAGTCAGCCCATATACTTGGGAACCGAGAGCCGCCACCGCGAGCCGCCGCGAGCCCCCGCGAGCCGCCGCCGCAAGTGGCCACCACGAGCCACCGCCGCGAGCCACTGCGAGCAGCCGCGCGCGCGCCCGGTCCGGTTGAGCACCGCTGACGTTCCCAGCGGCCCGCACATTGCGAGTGGGGGTCGCCGGCCACCGGTGCCCGGAGCATCCCATTCGCGCGCGTGCCTTGGGCATTCCACGCGCCCAGGGCGCCCTGCTGGCCCGCACACCCAGGGGGCTCCATTATCCTGCGCCTGGTGCAGTCCAGCCGCCAGCGGTGGGGCGAGCGGGAGAGGCTTGGGAGATTCACCCAGCCATTCAAGCTAACAATCAAGCGTTGGGGGAGGGGCGCGCGCAGGCAGCCTAAAATATCTTCGGAAGCACAGCTGCGACCCAATCACTGAAATTAGCTTAACCCATAAAATCTGCGCACCCTCGGTTCTAATTGATAAGATCTCTCCCAGTTCAGCGATCCAAGACAAGAGGCGTGATATTTTTTAGTGCCTCTCGCTAAAGGGGCGGGGGCAACTTCGGATTGATATAGCCTCCATATTCAGGGATAAACGCTAACAAGAAGGACTTGGCAGATAATAAGGTCTATACTACACTAGTCGTAAGCAGAGACTAGTGCCTATTCTTCCCTGCAAAAACAGGCTACAAAGTGTGGAAAGCCTGGGTTGAGAGGTCCAACTAAATGATAGGCGCTGAACAGTCACCTTGACAACAATTGACTCCCACCCCCGCCTGATTACACTGGAGTCCCTGACTGTAAGAGCCTTTCCCAAAGCCTTGCACTGAGTGAGGATAGAGTGGGGATTTCCCAGCTCTTTGAGCCTCTTACTCCCCAGGCAGAAGCAGTTGCAGCCTTATAGCTGGATCACCAGGCTGCTAATTCAGAAAGGGGGGACTAGGAGAGAGAATCCAGGAAAGCAAACTCTCTCATCGTTGGACCCTACAAACGCCAACAAGCCTTTACTTCCAGCAAGACTAAAGCCAATTATATGACATTGTCATAGAATCCCATCAACTGCAAATCCCTACCTAAGAGTGACACAGGGGCAGAGCCTGGGGTACAGAGTCACCGACTAGGAAGAGGGAGAGAAAAGAAAAAGGAAGAAGTTAACCTCTCAAAATCAAGAAAAACCCACAGACTTTACAACTTGATCCACTAATTTTTTGTTGTTGTTGTTGTTTGTTTCTTCTATCTTTTTGACTTTATTTCCTCCACCTCGGTCCTTCTATTCTCTGCCCATCTTATGCTTCCCCTTTCTTGAACTACACTACCCATGAGTGTTGCATTTTATTTTTCTTCTTCATCCTCACCCTCCTTTAAGGTTATACTCCAAAACACTTAACTCTCACTCTCTCCTCTTTTGTTTTTTTTTTGTCTTGCTTTATTTTGTTTTTTTCTCCTCCTATTTTATTTCTTCCTTCATTTTTCTCTTTTTCTTATTTTTTCCTTTCTATTTGTTTTTTCTTTTCTCATTTTACTTTCCTCCCATATAATCCTCAATCACGAACAAATTAGTTAATTTGGGACTCAAGGCTTTTCTTTGGCTTTATTTCTCTTTTTTGCTTTTGTTTTTATTTTATTTTTCTCTTGTTTGTTTATTTTTGTGGCATTTTGGGTCCTCCCAAACCAAGGTCTCCATTGTATTTAGTCTTTGCTCCACTTAATACAACAGATTTTTACTTATTATTTTTATTTTTTCTTCTTTATTATTCTTTTTTGGTCCTTTTTTCTGATTCCCTCTTATCCCTCTCATTATATCTCTTAGTTGACCATCACTTACAAGCAAATCATCTTATGCTTGTCTAAGATTTTCTTCCTTTTATTTTGCATTTAGTAGGTCCCTACTCCCTTTTCATGCCCCTTGAACTCTTCACCCCAAATCAGGACCTCCATTATAGGCATGATATTTCCTTGAGGAGGGGAGAGGAGGGAAAGAGAAGAGAGAAAAAAAGGGGAAATGATAAATTATTACTGTTTTTTTTTGTGGGGTGTTTTACCCTTTTTTTTTTCTTTTTACTCTTTATTAATTCTAATTAGTGCTATCAATAAGACCACCCTCAGATGCTGATAAGAAAGAGGAAATCGAATATTATGGATACAAAAGAAAGAGAGGTAACACAAATAGATGTGGAAAAATCTATGGAGAAAAGACTTAATATATTGGAAGCCTTGGAGCTAAATGACAGAGAATTTAAAATAGAAATCTTAAAAATACTCAGAGATATACAAGAAAACACAGAAAGGCAATATAGGGAGATCAGAAAACAACTCAATGAACACAAAGAATATATTACCAAGGAAATTGAAACTATAAAAACAAATCAAACAGAAATGAAAAACTTAATTCACGAGCTGAAAAACGAGGTAACAAGCTGAGCTAACAGAACAGCCCAGATTGAAGATAGGATTAGTGAAATAGAAGACAAACAACTTGAGGCACAACAGAGAGAAGAAGAAAGAGACTCAAAAATAATAAAAAATGAGAAAGCCCTACAGGAATTGTCTGACTCCATCAGAAAGAATAACATAAGAATAATAGGTATATCAGAGGAAGAAGAGAAAGAAAATGGAATGGAGAATATACTCAAACAAATAATAGACGAGAACTTCCCAAGCCTGTGGAAGGAACGAAAGCCTCAAATTCAAGAAACAAACAGAACACCAAGTTTTCTTAACCCCAACAAACCCACTCCAAGGCACATCATAATAAAGATGACACAAACCAATGACAAAGAAAAAATTCTCAAGGCAGCCAGGGAAAAGAAGAGTACAACATATAAAGGAAGGCCTATTAGATTATCATCAGATTTCTCAGCAGAAACTCTACAAGCTAGAAGAGAGTGGACCCCAATATTTAAAGCCCTGAAAGAGAGGAACTTTCAGCCAAGAATACTATACCCATCAAAGCTATCCTTCAAGTATGAAGGAGATATAAAAACATTCACAAATACAGAAAAGATGAGAGAATTTATCAACAGAAAGCCCCCACTGCAGGAAATACTAAAGGGGGTTTTCCAACCAGATTCAAAGAACAAAAGAAAACAACACCACAAGCAACAGCTCCACCAAGAACACAATAAAACCAAACTTAAACTGTGACAACAAAGGAAAAAAAGGGGGGAGAGGATGGAGATTAACAGTAGCAAAGGATGATGAAGTGCAGAAATACTTATAAGATAGGGTACTACAATGAATATGGTAGGTACCCTTTTCATTACTTAATGGTAACCACCCTTAAAAAAACCACCACAAAAACACTTGACTTAAAAAAGGTAGCAATAGAGGAAAGAAGTATGGAACACAAACAAACAAAAACAAATGATAGAAAAACAAAAGAGAAGAATCAAACTAGATACAAAACTAACAGAAAGCAATTTATAAAATGGCAGTAGGGAACCCACAAGTGTCAATAATTACACTAAATGTAAATGGATTAAACTTACCAATAAAAAGACACAGAGTAGCAAAATGGATTAAAAAAGAAAATCCAACTATATGCTGCCTACAAGAAACACATCAAAGCAACAAGGATAAAAACAAATTCAAAGTGAAAGGCTGGAAAACAATACTCCAAGCAAACAACACCCAAAAAAAAGCAGGTGTAGCAATACTCATATCTAATAATGCTGACTACAAGACAGAAAAAGTACTCAGAGACAAAAATGGTCATTTCATAATGATTAAGGGGAAGTTGAATCAAGAAGACATAACAATCCTTAATATATATGCACCAAACCAAGGAGCACCAAAATATATAAGACAGCTACTTATTGACCTTAAAACAAAAACTAACAAAAATACAATCATACTTGGAGACCTCAATACACCGCTGACGGCTCTAGATCGGTCATCCAAACAGAGAATCAATAAAGATATAGTGGCCTTAAACGAAATACTAGAACACCTGGATATGATAGACATCTACAGGACACTTCATCCCAAAGCGACAGAGTATACATTTTTCTCTAGTGTACATGGAACATTCTCAAGAATTGACCATATGTTGAGCCACAAAGACAATATCAGCAAATTTAGAAAAATTGAAATTGTACCAAGCATATTTTCTGATCATAAAGCCTTGAAACTAGAATTCAACTGCAAAAAAGAGGGGGAAAAACCCACAAAAATGTGGAAACTAAACAACATACTTCTAAAAAATGAATGGGTCAAAGAAGAAATAAGCGCAGAGATCAAAAGATATATACAGACAAATGAAAATGAAAATACGACATATCAGAATCTTTGGGATGCAGCAAAAGCAGTAATAAGAGGAAAGTTCATATCACTTCAGGCCTATGTGAACAAACAAGAGAGAGCCCAAGTAAACCACTTAACTTCACACCTTAAGGAACTAGAAAAAGAAGAACAAAGACAACCCAAAACCAGCCGAAGAAAGAAGATAATAAAAATCAGAGCAGAAATAAATGAAATAGAGAACAGAAAAAGTATAGAAAAAATCAATAAAACAAGGAGCTGGTTCTTTGAAAAGATCAACAAAATTGACAAACCCTTGGGAAGACTCACCAAGGAAAAAAGACACAGGACTCAAATAAATAAAATCCAAAATGAAAGAGGAGAGATCACCACAGACATCATAGAAATACAAAGAATTATTGTAGAATACTATGAAAAATTATATGCCACCAAATACAACAATCTAGAAGAAATGGATAAATTCCTAGAACAATACAACCTTCCTAGACTGAGTCATGAAGAAGCAGAAAGCCTAAACAGACCAATCAGCAGGGAGGAAATAGAAAAAACTTTTAAAAATCTCCCCAAAAATAAAAGTCCAGGCCCAGATGGTTATACTAGTGAATTCTATCAAACATTCAAAGAAGACTTGGTTCCTATTCTACTCAAAGTCTTCCAAAAAATTGAAGAAGAAGCAATACTTCCAAACACATTTTATGAGGCCAACATAACCCTCATACCAAAACCTGGCAAGGATGGCACAAAGAAAGAAAACTACAGACCAATATCTCTAATGAATACAGATGCTAAAATACTAAACAAAATACTGGCAAACCAAATACAACAACATATTAAAAAAATAATACATCATGATCAAGTGGGATTCATCCCAGAATCTCAAGGATGGTTCAACATACGCAAAACGGTTAACGTAATACACCATATCAACAAAACAAAGAACAAAAACCACATGATCTTATCAATAGATGCAGAAAAGGCTTTTGATAAAATACAACACAATTTTATGTTTAAGACTCTCAACAAAATGGGTATAGAAGGAAAATATCTCAACATGATAAAGGCCACATATGATAAACCATCAGCCAACATCCTATTAAACGGCATAAAACTGAGGACTTTCTACCTTAAATCAGGAACAAGACAGGGTTGCCCACTCTCTCCACTCTTATTCAACGTGGTGCTAGAAGTTCTGGCCAGAGCAATCACACAAGACAAAGAAATAAAAGGCATCCATATCGGAAAAGAAGAAGTAAAGCTATCACTTTTTGCTGATGATATGATCCTATACATCGAAAACCCGAAGGACTCCACAATAAGATTATTAGAAACAATAAACCAATACAGTAAGGTCGCAGGATACAAAATTAACATACAAAAGTCCATAGCCTTTCTATATGCCAACAATGAAATATTAGAAAACCATCTCAAAAAAATAATCCCCTTCACGATTGCAACAAAAATGATAAAATACCTAGGAATAAACATAACAAAGAACGTGAAGGACCTATATAATGAAAATTACAAAGCATTTTTAAGGGAAATCGAAAAAGATACAATGAGATGGAAAAATATTCCTTGTTCTTGGATAGGAAGAATAAATATAATCAAAATGGCCATATTACCCAAAGCAATATACAAATTTAATGCAATTCCCATCAAAATCCCTATGAGATTTTTTAAAGAAATGGAACAAAAAATCATCAGATTTATATGGAACTATAAAGAACCTCGAATAGCCAAAACAATCCTAAGGAAAAAGAATGAAGCTGGGGGCATTACAATACCTGACTTTAAACTATATTATAGGGCCACGATAATCAAAACAGCATGGAATTGGCAAAAAAATAGACACTCAGACCAATGGAACAGAATAGAAAGCCCAGAAATAAAACCACATATATATGGTCAAATAATCTTTGATAAAGGGGCCAACAACACACAATGGAGAAAAGAAAGCCTCTTCAACAAATGGTGTTGGGAAAACTGGAAAGCCACATGCAAAAGAATGAAACTCGACTACAGCCTGTCCCCGTGTACTAAAATTAATTCAAAATGGATCAAAGACCTAAATATAAGACCTGAAACAATAAAGTATATAGAAGAAGACATAGGTACTAAAATCATGGACCTGGGTTTTAAAGAACATTTTATGAACTTGACTCCAATGGCAAGAGAAGTGAAGGCAAAGATAAATGAATGGGACTACATCAGAATAAAAAGTTTTTGCTCAGCAAGAGAAACTGATATCAAAATAAACAGACAGCCAACTATATGGGAACTGATATTTTCAAACGACAGCTCAGATAAGGGCCTAATATCCAAAATTTACAAAGAACTCATAAAACTCAACAACAAACAAACAAATAATCCAATAAAAAAATGGGAAGAGGACATGAACAGACACTTCTCCCAGTAAGAGATACAAATGGCCAACAGATATATGAAAAGATGCTCAGCTTCATTAGTTATTAGAGAAATGCAAATCAAAACTACAATGAGATACCACCTCACTCCTGTTAGATTAGCTATTATCAACAAGACGGGTAATAACAA
The DNA here is from genome assembly GCF_036850765.1 of Saccopteryx bilineata. NCBI lineage: Eukaryota > Metazoa > Chordata > Mammalia > Chiroptera > Emballonuridae > Saccopteryx > Saccopteryx bilineata. The sequence goes on from NC_089502.1 coordinate 21,806,248, forward strand.
ATGTTGGAGAGGCTGTGAAGAAAAAGGAACCCTCATACACTGTTGGTGGGAATGTAAAGTAGTACAACCACTATGGAGGAAAGTATGGTGGTTCCTCAAAAAACTGCAAATAGAACTACCTTATGACCCAGCAATTTCTCTACTTGGTATATACCCAAAACCTCAGAAACATTGATACGTGAAGACACATGTAGCCCCATGTTCATTGCAGCACTGTTCACAGTGGCCAAGACATGGAAACAACCAAAAAGCCCTTCAATAGAAGACTGGATAAAGAAGATGTGGCACATATACACTATGGAATACTACTCAGCCATAAGAAATGATGACATCAGATCATTTACAGCAAAATGGTGGGATCTTGATAACATTATAAGAAGTGAAATAAGTAAATCAGAAAAAAACAAGAACTACATGATTCCATACATTGGTGGAACATAAAAATGAGACTAAGAGACATGGACAAGAGTGTGGTGGTTACCAAGGGTGGGGGGGGGGGAGGGAGGACATGGGAGAGAGGGAGGGAGAGAGTTAGGGGGAGGGGGAGGGGCACAGAGAACTAGATGGAGGGTGACGGAGGACAATCTGACTTTGGGCGAGGGGTTTGCAACATAATTTGATGACAAAATAACCTAGACATGTTTTCTTTGAATATATGTACCCTGGTTTATTAATGTCATCCCATTACCATTAATAAAAATTTATTAAAAAAAAAAAGACATGGACATTAACCCTTGCACTTCTACTTCAGTTCCCATGCTCCTTTTTATTATCTCACATTTGTTATCTATATCTATACTTTTTCATTACAAATGTTAAGAACAATTACTGCTCTGAATGGTTGGATCATTGGTAGTGCATCAGCCCAGCATGTGTATGCCTTGCTTTTGATTCCTGTCTGGGCACAAAGGAGAAGTGACCATCTGGTTCTACACCCCTCCCCCTTCTCTCTATTTCTCTTTCCCCATTCCTCTCCTTCAGCCATGGCTCCATTTGATCCAGTGAGTTGACCGCCAGCACTGAGGATGGCTCCTGTGGCTTCCAGTGCTTAAAATAGTCCATTTGCCAGTAATAACAGAACAAGCCCAAGATGAGCAGAGCATCACCCAATAGGAAGCTTGCCCAGTGGATCCCAGTCAGGCTGTATATGAAAGTCTGTCTCTCTGCTTCCCATTGTCTCAGTTAATAAAAAAAAGAGCATTTACATATTTCTCAGTAACAGAATTTTAGTTGCTAGACTTTGTTTACAGATTATTCTAAAAGTTGAAAGTAAGAAAATAGTGTTTACATTAGTATAAGAGCATAAAGGACATGAAGCAAGTTGTATGCTATAACTGCATTTCTTGTTTTGTTCCAACTTTTTATTTTTACTGGGGTATCTTATTAAATAATCTATTGAAATACAAATCACATACCATAAAATGTATCCTTTTAAAATGTACAAGGTGTTAGTATATTCTCAGAGTTTTGCTGTAATCACCAAAATCTAAGTTTAGATTTTTATAACTTCAAAAAAAATTTTGATAACGAACCTGTATCCATCATCACTCACTCTCAATACCCCATTCTAAGTCTAAAGCAACCACAAATCCATTTCCTGTGTTTGAATTATCTATCCTGAATAGTTTGTGTTAGTAAAAGTGTACAAACTTGAAGTTAAAAAATGATATAAGCTCTGGAGATCCAATGTATAAGTGCAGTAATTATAGTCAACAATATTGTATTATATTCTTCTAAATTACTATGAGACTTAAATATTCTAACCACAAATAGAAATGATAATTATATGACATGACAGAGTTGTTAGTTAATTAAACAACAATAATTATATCAAAATATGTAAGTATATCAAATCAACATGCTATATACCTACTGAGTAAGGTCATCAAGAAGATGTGGCCACCGATTTGACCCACCAGCTGAAGCCAGGCAATTAGAGATTTCTCATTCTCTCTCTTATGCTTGGAGTGTGCATTTTGCTTGCCTTCCTTACTCCTAGAAGCTGCCCAAAGACAAAGCCTTGAGATAGCAATGCAGCGATGAGATTATTTGAACTGGGTACGTGACTAAACCCAGTTAAGTTTCCCTGTGTGCATAACTGAACTCAGTTAAAGTCTCTCTATATATATATATTTTAATATTCTAGTGGGAAGGTGCAAAATACTACTCACTTTGCACTGCTCAAGGCAAGCCTAGTAATTTCCTTTGCTTATTAAACATGCCATCTATCAATCTGTAGAGGTTTTCCTTTTTCTTCTGTCTCTTCCTGCACTCCATGCATAGGAAACCAGTTCCATATTAAACTAGGGAATTTTGTGAACCAACAAAGCTTTAAACTTGCACAGTTTTATAAGTAAATTGTGTCTCAAAAAATAATCATATAATATGTGGCCTTTGTGACTGATTTCTTCTACTTACCATAATGTTTTCAAAGTTTATTGACACTGTAACCATGTATTGGTATTGTATAGAGTTATAATACTATAGTTATTCATTCATCAATTAATGGATATTTCAGTTGTTTTTGCAGATTAACTATTATCAATAAAATGGTAATAAACATTTGTGTACAAGTGTTAGTGGGCACATTTTTTTTTCACTTTTTTACTGATATTTAACTAGCAGTAAAGTTACTGGGTTATACAATAACATTACATTTAAATATGGAGGAATTGCCAGACTGTTTTTCAAAAAGGTGATATTATTTCATATTCCCATCAGCAGTATAGGAGAGTTCCAATTTTTTCACTTACTCCTCAACACTTACTATTACTCATTTTTTTGTAATAGTAGTCACCCTAGTTGATGTGAAGTCACTTTCATGAAGGTGCTCATTTCCATTTCCCTGATGATTAATAATGTTGTACATCTTTTCATATACTTATTTTCCATTTTTATATTTTCTTTTCTTCAAAAACACTAAGATCTCAGGATTAAAAAGGTGAAAATATATTTCCCCAATCTCAAAGAGCTTAAGCACAGTGGGAGAAATGAAGCTGCAAATAATACTTGTGTGACAGTCGTGTGACAGAGGACAAGGAGAGGGCAAAGCTAGTTAGAAAGAAGAGAGAAGTTTATTGTTTCTAGACTGGTGGAAACTGAGTGTTAAGAGATGCTATGTTAAGGCCTTGCCAGTTGGCTTGGTAATAGAACTTTGACCTAATGTGTGGAAGTCCCAGGTTCGATTCCCACCCAGAGTACACAGGAAAAGCAAACTTCTGCTTCTGCAACCTCACCCTTCCCCTTCTCTCTCTTTTATCTCTCTATTTTCTCTTCCCCCAGCCATGTCTTGATTGATTTGAGCAAGTAGGCCCCGGCGCTGAGGATGGCTCCTCTCATGCCTCACCTCCAGTACTAAAAATAGATCAGTTGGAACCATGGCCCCAGGAGGGCAGACTATTGGCCCCAGATCGGGGTTGATGGGTAGGTCCCAGTTAAGGCACATGCAGGATTCTGTCTCTGTATCTCCCATACTTTCACTTAAAAAATGTAGAAGAGATGCTGTATTAATTATTTATACCTTCAAACAACATTTGAAAGCATTTCTGTGGATTAGGAGTCTTGGCATGGTGAAACTGGATGGTTCCTTGTCCAGTTTTTCATAGTGCTGGAATCAACATATCAGTTGGAGCTGCAGTCCTCTTGACAGCTTGATTGGAGAAGGATCTTTTCCCAGGCTGCTGAACTGAGGACTTCATCAAGGCAGACTGGGAATGGTGAGAAATGAGAAGCAAATTTACAGAAGATGACTCTAAATGAGCATAATCATAAAAGCATAAGCAAGGTCAGACTGGAGAATTTCAAACATTTGACTGAAGTTCAGGTTGCAGGGATAGGATGGACAGTGGTAATTGTGATGGCAGTGGTTGAAAATTAGTCAATAAATATAGGAAAGGACAGTTTATCACTGTGTTTATATAGAGAAATAGAAAAAAAGTAAACTTTAGCCCAAGGTACTGGAGAACCAGTAAGGGTTTTTAAGGATAATCTTTAATACACAGTTAATACTGAAAGATAACTCAATAGCAGTGTTAATAAAGATTTATTAGTACCACTTAACAATTGATCTCTTAGACCCTCATAATCAACATTCATGTTGGTTTTTCTGGTCTGCAGACACAAGAATTTTGAGGGCATAGGGACGAGCTATCAGTCTTCTACTAGATTCCAGGACCCAGGTGTGGTGCTGGTTGTGAAATGGCACAAGAATGGACAACTGATCTATTTTTGCTCAAGAAAACTAGAAAAATTTAGATCACAACCAGTTTCTTGGTCATCCCATAGTGGAATAAAATTAATTAACTTTTGAAGATTACTCACTTTAGTACCACTGATTGAGAACTACCTGTCTCTACTTTGAAGGCTTATTGTTCTGCAGTTAGAAAATTTGGAAAAACCATTACCAAAGTACTAAAAGACAAAATAAATATGGGCATAAACTGGTGACCTTTTAGAGATAGAGAATATTTCTGAAGTAGAACACAACAGAGCAATCATACCTCCATTTCTTGTTTGTAAAACATGAGTCTTGAACACAGTGGTCTCTGAGGCCTCAGAGAGTTTTATATTACCATAAGTGGCTTAATTACTTTGAAATCTACTTATTTATTTTACAGCTAGTGATCAATTTTAGGACAGGGCATATTTTTTCCATGTCAGCCTGACATTAATTCTTTGAAGTTTTGGGGTTATATAAGTATGGAGAAAGGCTCTTCTTCTTTCATTATTGCAAAATGTGTAGAACAGAAATTGCTAAAATAACACTGAAACTTGTAAAATGCATTTTCTTTCCACTGTACTGATGATAGGTTGAACTGTTTTTTCTTTGCCAGGGCAGACATTGCCACTTCCTAAGGGGAGCATATAATGCATGAGAGGATATAATCCATCTCCAAAGGAGAGGGTACAAAGTAATTAAGGAAAGGGGAGAATTCTATCCCACTACTGACAGTCAGCTCCATTTCTATATTTTCTTTAGGTTATTTGTATTTTGACTGTTCAATTGTAAGTTTTTGAGGTAATATGTATACATGTCAATTACCAGATGCATGATTAGCAAATATTTTATCTCAGTGTGTGAGTTGTCTTATTTTTTTTATGGAGTCAATTGCGGCACAAAATTTGTAAATTTTGAGGTAGTACAATTTACCTTTTTTTTTTTTTTTTTGGCTGCTGCTGCTTTTGCTTATGGCATATAAAATAAACCATTGTCGGCCTGACCTGTGGCGGTGCAGTGGATAAAGCATCAACTTGGAAATGCTGAGGTCGCCGGTTCAAAACCCTGGGCTTGCCTGGTCAAGGCACGTATGGGAGTTGATGCTTCCGGCTCCTCCCCCCTTCTCTCTCTCTGTCTCTCCCTCTCCTCTCTAAAATGAATAAATTTAAAAAAATAAACCATTGTCAAGTACAAAACTGATTTATTACTATGTTTTCTCTAAGATTTTTGTAGTTTTACCTATATCGCTTATCTATTTTGAGTTAATTTTTATATGCCTTAAGGTAGGGATCCAATTCAATCACTTGGTATGTAGATATCCAGCAAACCCAATACTATTTATTGAAAAGATTTTTCTTATTTAATTCTCCAGAGATCACGTTAAAATGAATTAATCACAAATCTAAATATTTATTTTTAATTCCCAATTTTTAAATTACTTTATCTTATGCCAGCACCACACTGTCTTATTTAATCTTGCTTTGTGTTAAATTTTGATTTTATACATTGATGATATATTCTATAAATGTGCTGGAACTTGTTTTTAAATAGATTTCTTAGGATTTAGGGACAGACATACTGGAAGGGAAAGAGATGAGAAGTATCAATTCTTCACTGTGGCATCTTAGTTTTTCATTGATTGTTTTCTCATATATGCCTTGACTAGGGGGCTACAGCAGACTGAGTGATCCTTGCTCAAGCCAGTGACTTTGGGCTCAAACCAGATGAGCCCACCTCAAGCCATCCACCTTGGAGTATTGAACCTGGGTCCTCTAGTCCCAGTCTGACACTCTATCCACTGTGACACTGCCTAGTCAGGCTAAAAACATATTTTTAATTTGTGAATGTAGCTTTACTTTTTTCTTTTCTTAGATTTTTAGAAAGAAGAGAGAGAAAGAGAGAGAGAGAGAGAGAGAGAGAGAGAGAAGGGGAGAGAAGCAGAAAGCATCAACTCCCATATGTGCTTTGACTAAGCAAACCCAGGGTTTTGAACTGGTAACCTCAGCATCCCAGGTCAACGCTTTACCCACTGCACCACAGGTCAGGCCTACTACTTTCTTTTTAACTGGATAAATTTATTTTATTTTATAGCCAACTTCCCCTTACTAGAATGTCTAGAGAATTGTTAAAATTGATGCAGTGACAAAAGTCATTCTTTTCTTGATTCTGCTCTTAACATAAAGCATTTAGTTTTTCACTATTAAATGATATACTAGCTGTATACTTGTTTTTATAGACATCTTTTTTAGGTTGGAGAAGTTCCCTTCTATTGCCATTTTGTTAATTGTTTTTATCATGAAGTATTGTTGCATTTTTGTCAAATAATTTGTCACTGTATGGTAAAGCAATCATGTTTTTTGTTATTTATTCTAGTAATATTGTGCATTTTTTGTCACCCTTAGCAACTATCCATAGACTGTAATGTTTATTTCTGGGCTCTTTATTCTGTTCTATTAGAATACACTTTATTGTTTCACTTGGTAGTTTCTTCTACAGGAAACCCGTAGGCTTTCTTTATTCTTTTTCATTATTTTGGCCTTTTTGACCTTCTGACTGGACAATTTAAAAATAATCTGTCTGCAAGTTTACAGGTTCTTCTGCTTGATCAAGTCTGCTTTTGATGCTTTCTATTTATCTTTATTTAGTCACTGTATACCTAAGCTCTTTAATCTCTAGTTTTTATGATTTTCTCTATTGAACTTTCCATTTTTTTCTCTGATTTCATTCAGTTGTCTATTTGTGTTATCTTGTAGCTAGTGAGATACTTTAAAGCAATTATGTTGAATTTATTTTTAGATAATATGTTCATTTCTATTTCTTTAGGGTTGGTTACTGGAAAACTGTGTTTCTTTGGTTGTATCGTATTACCTCATTCATGTGTGTGTGTGTGTTCCTTGAAGTCTTGCATTGCTATCTTAATATATAAAGAAGCAATCACTTCCTACTGTCTTTACTAACTAACTTTGTGAAGTATAATCACCAAGCAGTCCTAGAAGGGATTCTAAGGCATTTGCATAGCTTTCCTCTTGATGTGCCACCCCACATTTCTTATTCCTTTCTCAGACTGTTTACCTTCTCTTGAATCGAAAGAGCTAGTACCAGTCCTGAGAGACTCCCACTTTCTTTCCCTAGGATAGTGTCCTGAAATGCTCAAAATTTTATGATTTTTCCTAATCATTACAGAGTTAAGCAGGCTTTTTGCATGTGCTCATTAGTTGTATGCAAAGACTTGCACTTGAAACCCACAGAGCCATGTACAGGGAAGGGGCTATAGGATTTCATGTGGACAAAATAAGTGGAACATTGACCACACCCATGAGCCATTTGGGAATTCTTCAGATAAAGAATTATCAGTGGCTTGTGTACAGGCTCCTACTAGAATCTATAAAGCAGTCAGTATAATGTACATCCCCTTGATAGTACTAAACCCTTGCTGCAGTGCTCCCAGCCTTTCTCAGCCTGTCAGTTGTACAGATAACTTCACTACTCTGTATGGACTGAAAAAAAAGTGAACATTTTTCTTTTTTTTTTTTTTTAATAGCATCACACACTGCTGGAGAAGGCAGACACTCACTCACTGTGCTCTTACTTTCCCCCATGATAGAAACTCAGGCCAAAAGCTCTTGATGCTGAGTTATGCCACCTTGAGAGAAGACTGATGTGAATAAAGTAAAACATTTTCTAAATTCCTCAATGCATTTTTCTAAGGATTTTTGCTTCAGTGGTGTGCAGAAACTTCTACACTGGATTACAGACTCTTAAAAATATATTGACATCTGTGGATTAATATAAAATTGATTATCTTTGCAGGAAAGAAAGTAAAATTAATTCATATTCTGCCATATTGTTGATGCCAGTCCTCTTATATCAACATTCTGATTAATCATTTTTATTCTCTTAATTTTTCCCATAAATTTGAGTTAAAATTTAATATAATTTTCTTCCTCCACTACTTCTTACTCCCACATTTAAGCTCAATAATACAATTGACTATCATTTTATTCAATTACTTTTTAAATAAGTTAAAAGGAGAAAAGTAAATAAATATGAAATTATGCTGTCTATTCTATTTCTTTATGTGGTTTATATTGGTGGTGTTAATTATTTCTTTACTTAAGATGCTATTTAGATTTTTTTAATTTTAACTAATAAATCTTTTTAATATTTTTAGTGGGGCTGATTTGTTAGGGACTGGTTCTATACCAAATTTCATTTACCTGAAAATGCCATAAATTTTTCTTTGTTTTCTTTTACATAAACTCTCTCTTTTAAAAAAAATTATTTAAAAAAGCAAATTTAACAGTGTGACATTGAACAATTAGAGTATATAGGTTTCAGGTAAACATTTCTATAGCATTTGAATTGTTCATTATCTTGTATTCCCACCACTCAAAGTCAGATCATTTCTCATCACTTATATAATTGTCTTAATTTAAAACATTTCTCCAAGCCTGAACTCACAACCCCAATCCCCTTCCCCTGGAAACCATGTTACTTTTATCTATGTCCATGAGAATCAATTTTATATCCCACCTATTTATGAAATTATATAGCTCTTAGTTGTTTCTGATTTACTTATTTCACTCAGTATAATGTTCTCAAGGTATATCTATATTGTCATAAATGGCATTATGTAATAATTTTTTATGACTGGCTAGTATTCATTGTATATAATCTTTTCTATCCAGTCCTCTATCAAGGGACACTTTACTTGTTTTCATGTCCTGGCCACTGTAAATAATTTTGGGATGAACATGAAAGTGAATGTGCTTTATGTACCACTGTTTTTGAGTTTGTATGGTACCGTATTTTCCCATGTATAAGATGCATACTTTTCCAAAAATATTTGGGGTCTAAAGACTGGGTGTGTCTTACACAGTGGTTGTAGCATTTCAAATGCCATAGATGGAACTGAGGACGAGGCAATATATAAAGACTTTGATTTGTCAATAGATACAAATGAGGACAAACTAATGAATAAGAGTTTTGACAGTGATGAGGAGTTCTATAAATTTTATGATGAATAAACCTTGAGTTCACACACATATATGGTCAAATAATTTTCGATAAAGTGGCCAACAACACACACAATGGAGAAAAGAAAGCCTCTTCAACAAATGGTGCTGGGAAAACTGGAAAGCCACATGCAAAAGAATGAAACTCGACTACAGTTTGTCCCCTTGTACTAAAATGAATTCAAAATGGATCAAAGACTTAAACATAAGACCTGATACAATAAATTACATAGAAGAAAACATAGGTACTAAACTGATGGACCTTGATTATAAAGAGCACTTTATGAATTTGACTCCAAAGGCAAGGGAAGTGAAGGCAAAGATAAATGAATGGGACCATGTCAAACTAAGAAGCTTTTGCACAGCAAAAGAAACTGACAACAAAACAAACAGACAGCCAACTAAATGAGAAATGATATTTTCAAACAACAGCTCAGAAAAGGGCCTAATATCCAAAATATACAAAGAATTCATAAAACTCAACAACAAACAAACATACAATCCAATAAAAAAAATGGGAAGAGAAAATGAACAGACACTTCTTCCAAGAAGAAATACAAATGGCTAACAGATATATGAAAAGATGCTCATCTTAATTAGGTATTATAGAAATGCAAATCAAAACTACAATGAGATACCACCTCACACCTGTTAGATTAGCTATTGTCAACAAGACAGGTAATAACAAGTGTGAGAGAGGCTGTGCAGAAAAAAGAACCCTCATCCACTGTTGGTGGGAATGTAAAGTAGTAAAACCATAATGGAAGAAAGTATGGTGGTTCCTCAAAAAATTAAAAATAAAAGTACTATATTACCCAGCAATCCCTCTACTGGGTATATACACCCCAAAATCAAAACATTGGTATGTAAAGACACATGCACCTCCATGTTCATTGCAGCATTATTCACAGTGGCCAAGACATGAAAACAACCAAAAAGCCCTTCAATAGATGACTCGATAAAGAAAATGTGGCACATATATACTTTGGAATACTAATCAGCCATAAGAAATGATGACATTGGATTATTTACAACAACATGGATGGACTTTGATAACATTATACTGAGTGAAATAAGGAAATCAGAAAAAACTAAGAACTATATGATTCCATACATAGGTAGGACATAAAAATGAGTCTCAGAGACATGGACAAGACTGTGGTGGTTACCAGGGGTGGGGGATGGGGGGAGGCAAGGGGCACAAAGAAAACCAGATAGAAGTTGACAGAGGACAATTTGACTTTGGGTGATGGGTATGAACATAACTGAGTGTCAAAATAACCTGGAGACGTTTTCTCTGAATATATGTACTTTGAACATATGACATTTATCAATGTCACCCCATTAAAATTAATAAAAAAATAACTTGAGTTCAATAACTTTTGATAATACTTGTTTTTTCAAATTTTGGGCCGCAAAACTAAGGTGTGTCTTATACTTGGGGAAATATGGTAGTTATCCGTAGAGTCATTGCTGGGTTATTTAGAAATTCTATTCTTAGTTTTTTGAGGAACCATCATACTTTCTTCCTTAATGTTTGTAAATTTTGCATTCGTACCAGCAGTGAATGAGGGTTCATTTTTCTCCACAGCCTCTCCAACACAATATATTACCTGCCTTTTTTATAATAGCTAATCCATCAGGTGTGAGGTGGTAACTCATTGTAGTTTTGATCTGTATTTCTCGAATAGCTAGTGCTCATGAGCACCTTTTCATATATTTGTTGGCCATTTGTGTCCTTTTGGGCGAAGAGCCTGTTCAGGGTCCCTGCCCATTTTTTAATTGCATTGTTTGCTTTTTTGTTGATGAGATTTATGAGTTCTTTTTATATTTTGTATATTAACATCTTATTGGTGCTTTTGTTTGCAAATATCTCCCAGTTGGTTGGCTGCCTATTTGTTTTGTTGTAATTTTCTTTTGCTGTGAAGAAGTTTTTTAGTTTGATATATCCCCTTTCATTTATTTTTCCCTTTACTCCCCTTGCCCTATGGGTCAAATTCATAAAATGTTCTCCACAGCCAAGGTCCATGACTTTAGTACCTGTATTTTCTTCTATGTAATTCATAGTTTCAGGTCTCATATTTATGTTTTATATCCACTTTGAATTAATTTTTGTGCAGAAGCACAAACTGTAATAAAGTTTTATTCTTTTGTATGTGGTTTTCCAGAACTATTTATTGAAGAGGCTTTCTTTTCTCCATTGCTTGTCTTTGGCTCCTTTATCGAAGATAATTTGTCCATATATATGTGGTTTTATTTCTCAATTCTGGACTCTTTTACATTAGACTGTATGTCTGTTTTCCTGCCAGTACCATGCTGTTTTGACGATTGTGGCACTATACTAAGATTTTAAGTCATGCAGTTTGATAACTTCGGCTTCATTCTTTTTTTTTTTTCAGAATTGCTTTGGTTTTTAGGTGTTTTTTAAAATATATTTCCATACAATCCTGGTAATTTTTTGCTCCATTTATTTAAAAATGACATTGGATTTATGAAAGGGATTGAATTAACTTTGTATATTGTTTTGGGTAATATGGCCATTTTAACTATGTTGATTCTTCCAATCCAAGAATATGGAATATTTTTCCATTTCATTTGGTCTTTTTCAATTTTCTTCAATAATGTTTTATAGTTTTCAGTATATAAGTATTTCACATCCTTTTCTAAGTTTATTCCTAGGTACTTTATTTTTCTGTTGTTGTGGCAATCATAAAAAGAATTGTTTTCATTGAGATTATTTTCAAAGTTTTATATTTGGCATATAGAAAAGCAGTAGACTTTTGTATATTGATTATGTATCCTGCAACTTTACTTTATTGGTTCATGGTTGATAATATTTTTTCAATGGAGTCTTTGGGTTTCTCTCTATATAAGATCTTGTCATCTGCAAAAAGTGATACCTTGCCTGATCAGGCAGTGGCCCATTGGATAGAACTTCAGACTGGGACACAGAGGACCCAGATTCGCAACTCCAATGTCACCGGCTTGACTGCAGGCTCATCTGGTTTTAGCAAGGTTCACCAGCTTGAGTGCAAGGTCACTGGCTTGAGAGCAAGGGATCACTCAGTGTGCTGTAGCCCCCCAGTTAAGACACATATAAGGAAGCAATCAATGAAAAACTAACATGCCCCATCAAAAAATTGATTCTTCTTGTAAGGTATTTTCTCCAATGAGGAAGAAAAGGGTGTAGCCACGAAGTGTGCAATAGCAAAAGTTTTATTTAGTAGAGCACTTCCTGGATGATGTTCTCTGGTCCATGAGACAGGGGTCAGAGAAGTTGCACAGGGGGATCCACGTGGGGGTAATTTATAGGGTTGTTAGGGTGGTCGAGTTGATATGACAAGGCGAAATTTCATTGGCCAATGGACAGTCATTCTTTTTCAAAGGGCTCCGGAGCATTTCTTTTGGTGTGCATAGGTGTGGGCGGTTCCAGCCGAAGTTCCCAGGCCTGGTTCCCCATGTGACCTTCCCCCATTGCCAACCATCCTCACATTCCGACCTTTTATGTTAGCCAAGGGCGCCACTGTTCATCTGGCTAATTCCTGCTGGTTAAGGGAGTCATGGGGAGGGGTGGTCTGAAGGTGGTTGTTTTGAGGGGAGTCGCATATAGGGGTGTAGGAGTATCTGTTTGACTGTTACTCGAGAAACATCATGGATGCAATCTTCTAAAAATTTAAAAAAAGAGGAGCAAATATGAGTAATATATTGATAATTAGAAGAGGACCTAGGATAGGGGCAACCTAGGTGAGGATGGGTGGTTGCCACCAGGAGTTAAGTGGGTTGTAGGAGGAGAGGTCCTTGTGTAGCTTCTCTTGCAGATGGTGGAGGACCCCAGTGCTTTTTTTTCATTTGGCCAGTCTCATTGAACAGCATTGCTCCCTATTTTAGCTCACTCTGGCAGCAGGTTTCTGGTGGGAGGGACAAGAGCAACAAGGGAATCTGCAGGACCCAACCTTTTAGTGAGCTGGTGAGGGGCAGGGCCCAGTGGTTCCGACTTTCAGCAGTCCTGAATGGGGGCAAGCTTGAAGCGAGAGACATGGTACCAAGGTGTTTGCTGTCTCTCGAGAGGTGGGAAAGGCTTCTATCCACCCTGGAAAGATATCAACAAAAATTAAGAGATAACAGAGTTTTTTGAGAGGGGGCATATGAGAGAAGTTAATTTTCCAAGTCTGGCCTGACATGTGCCCCCTCAGTTGATGAGTGGGGAAGTGGGGGCAGAGTCTCCCTTGTGTAGAGGTTTTTGAACAGATAGTGCATGCTGCATGCACCTTTTTGATAGTCTGCTAGAGACCTGGGAAAAAAGAGTGGTTGTTAGAACTGATAGAGAGCTTTTGGCCCTATGTGTAAGGAACAGTGGATATCAGAAAGGAAAGTTTCAGCCTGTCCTTTTTTTAGGCAATTCTGTCTCTGAGAAATATCCATTCCCAGTTGCACATGTCTGCACCCTTTATGAAGAGGGTTTGTTCTTCTTTAGGAGTGTAGGAAGGTTTCAAAGAGGTGGAGAGAAACATGAGAGGAGTGGGAGGGGTGGCTCCTAAGGTGAGGTTTCAAGCCACCACGTCAGCCCGAGCATTTCTCAAGGCTATTGGGTCCTGAGACGTTTTATGCCACCTATAATGTACCAAAGTCACCTCAATGGGAAGTTGTAATGCCTGCAAAAGTTTATAAATGAGGGTAGCATTAATTATGGTGAAGCCCTTGGTAGTGAGAAAGCCCCTTTCCCTCCAGAGGGCAGAGTGGCTATGGGTGATAAGAAAAGCATATTTAGAGTCAGTATATATAGTTATGCATTTTCCCTAGGCCAGAGTGAGTGCTCACGTGAGGGCAATTAGCTCTGCTTTCTGGGAGGTGGTGCCCTCTGGCAGCTGTTGGGCTTCTAGGGTGGAGGAGGTGGTGACAATCATGTAGGCTGCCTGTCATCGTCTGTCGGGTCCCTGTACAGAACTCCCATCTACAAAGAGTATTAGATCTGGATCTTTTAAAAAAGAATTTGATAATTAATTTTGGGGTCTGTTGAGGCAAGATATTAGCTTTGTACAAAAGTGGGTGGGTTCCGGAAGTGTTGCTAGAGCTGGCAGTAGAGTGGCTGGGTTGAGTTGGGGAGAGGGTAAAAGAGTGACTGAAGGGTTTTTGATGAACAGGAGGTGAAATTCTTGTAGGTGGGAAGGACTTAATAGAGAAAGAGATTTGTGCAAAACAAGATCGGTGAGCCTGTGGGAGGAGAGGACAGTGATGTTTTGGGAAAGAGTGAGTTTAATAGCCTCCTTGGTGAGTTTGGTTGCTGTGCTCAGTGCCTGGAGGAAGAGCTGCCAGCCTTTGACGGTGGTGTCCAACTGTTTAGAGAGGTATGCTATGGGAAAGTATGTAGGCCCCACAGGTTGAGTTAACACGTCATCAGCATTACCGTGTTTTTCATCAGTGAAAGGTGGAAGGGGCATCTGGGGTCATGTAAAGCGAGAGGGGGAGAGGAGATGAGGGTGTCTTGAAGGGTAGAGAATGCTCTTTTGATGGCATTGGGGGATGTGAGAAGTCCTGTGGGAGTCTCTTTTGCAGCTTTGTAGAAGGGTTTAGCTAAGAGAGCAAAATTGGAAATCCAGTGTCTAAAGAAGCCTATTAGATCGAGGAAAGAAAGAATCTGAAAGAGTGTGAAAAAGGGGATTCTGTCCAAACTGCATGTTAGGAGTGTTGTGTGAAAAGGAAAGGAATGGAACCCATCCACTCCCATAACCAAGATCTGTGAGGGAACTAAAGGTCCAGAGTGTGATGGCAAAACAGAGAAGGTAGGCCCAGTGTCCACAAGAAATGAGATGGACTTACCCACTCCAGTAGCATTACCCGGGGCTCGGTGAGGGTGATGGGGGTCTCCGAGTCCAGGCCATGTCAGTCATCCATGAGACCAAGAAGTTCGAGCAGAGGGCCTGCCTGGCTGGCTTGGCCTCCCATTTGGGTGGTTTGTCCTCCATGTAGAGGAGTGAGGAAGAGCTTGTTATCTGAAGGGGACAATCTCTCTGCCAGTGACCAGGCTGCTTGCAGTCAGGGCAGGGCTTAGTGGGCGGCCTCAGGCAGGGGCACTGCCAGGACCAGTGACCCTCTTTGTCACATTTAAAACAAGCTCCTGGTGGGATTCCTTTTTGGGGCCTGGACTTGGGTCGGGCACCTTCTATGCCTTTCTGCTGTTGCTCTGCTGACCTCAGGGCTGCCACAAGAGCCTGGGTTTGGAGCATTACCTTCTGCTGCATGCAGGTCTGGTGAGTAGCCTTGGCCTTTTCCTACTAGTCACGACCAAGAAAAACTTTAAATGCCATGCTCCCAGGTCTTGAATAGGGGTTTGGGAGTTGAGAATAAGAGGAGAGGGGCTACTAGGGAGCTTGGCACCCAGATCCAGCCAAAAATGCCAGAGCCAGAGGCAGTACAGGGACACGCCCTCCTGCGAGAAGATCGGGATTGGACCGTAGGGTCAGAAGCCTGCAAACTGGTGTGAGGGCCAATGGCCGGTGGAGGAGGGCCTGATGGGGGAGGGGTTTAAGAACATAGTGGAGAAGGGAGGGGCTCCTGGCTGGCAGGGGAGGGTGCTTCCTGGAGGGAAGAGATCCTAGCAGAAGAGGTTCACAGAGGGACCAAAGAGAGGTCCTGAAAGAGGGGCACCCCTGGGGGTTGGGCAGGAGCAGAAGAGAGTTTGGGGTTGGCAAAGGAAAAAAGATCAGGAATGGAAGGTGTAGGCGAGGTTTCTCTGGCCATAAGGGCCTGTGCCAAAGAACAGATGGCACAGAGATTAGGACGAGAGTGAAAATACTAGAAGCCCTGAATGTAAGGTATCTCCAACCATTTCACAGGTCTTTCTCAATAGTTAACTTGGTGAGGGTGTTAAAATCAAAAGTCCCTTCAGGAAGCAACCTGGTTCAATTATCCAGTGGGTATAGTGGATAATAGCCACTTTTAAAAGGGCTCTGGAGCATTTCTTTTGGCGTGCATGGGTGTGTGTGGTTCCAGCCAAAGTTCCCGGGCCTGGTTCCCCAAGTGACCTTCCCCCATTGCCAATGTGGCCTGGCCACATTTGAGAAGAACAGTTTCTTCTTTAAGGAGGGAGTGATTCCAGATAAGGCACTCCAGTAGTGTTTTTGAATCAAGTTTAGATTCCGGTGCCCCTGATGGCCGCCCTCAGCCCTTGGAGTGATCAGAGATGAGAATTGCGTCCCACAGCTCAAGCTCTGGCCACCGGACAGTTAGGTAGAGTAGGAGTGTCCAGGACGTCTCCACAGGCACACACACACTCGGCAGGGATAAGAGGTCCCTGACGCAGCTGCAATTACGGACAGGGAGTCTCCGCAGAAAGAACTGAGGAGAGGCTGGAGGCAGGGGACTTACTACACCATGTGCCAAAATGGATGGAAAGTCAGAGGTCCTGGTTATTCCTTGGAAGGAAAGGGGAGAGAAGTGGTCCCTTGCAGACTTCAAACTTCTCCTGGGTTTCGTCACCAAATGTAACGTATTTTCCCTGCCAAGGAAGAAAGAAGGCTGTAGCCTCGAAGTGTGGAATAGCAAAGGCTTTATTTAGTAGAGTGCTTCCCAGAATATGTTCTCTGGTCTGTGAGACGGGGGCCAGAGAAGTCACACAGGGAGGGGGGAATCTGCGTGGGGGTAATTTATAGGGTTGTTAGGGTGGTCGGGTTGTTATGATGTGAAATTTCATTAGCTGATGGAGTCATTCTTTTTCTTTTTTTTTTTTTTTAAATAATTTTATTTTTTTAATGGGGTGACATCAATAAATCAGGATACATATATTCAAAGATAACAAGACCAGGGTATCTTCTCGTTCAATTATGATGCATACCCGTCACCCAAAGTCAGATTGTCCTCTGTCACCTTCTATCTTGTTTTCTTTGTGTCCCTCCCCCTCCCCCTTTCCCTCTCCCATTCCCCCCTCCCCCCCGTAACCACCACACTCTTATCAATGTCTCTTAGTTTCACTTTTATGTCCCACCTACGTATGGAATAATGCAGTTCCTGGTTTTTTCTGATTTACTTATTTTGCTTCGTATAATGTTATCTAGATCCCACCATTTTGCTGTAAATGTTCCGATGTCATCATTTCTTATGGCTGAGTAGTATTCCATAGTGTATATGTGCCACATCTTCTTTATCCAGTCATCTATTGACGGGCTTTTTGGTTGTTTCCATGTCCTGGCCACTGTGAACAATGCTGCAATAAACATGGGGCTGCATGTGTCTTCACGTATCAATGTTTCTGAGTTTTTGGGGTATATACCCAGTAGAGGGATTGCTGGGTCATAAGGTAGTTCTATTTTCAGTTTTTTGAGGAACCACCATACTTTCTTCCATAATGGTTGTACTACTTTACATTCCCACCAACAGTGTATGAGGGTTCCTTTTTCTCCACAGCCTCTCCAACATTTGCTATTACCTGTCTTGCTAATAATAGCTAATCGAACAGGTGTGAGGTGGTATCTCATTGCTGTTTTGATTTGCATTTCTCTAATAGCTAAAGAAGATGAGCATCTTTTCATATATCTGTTGGCCATTTGTATTTCTTCCTGGGAGAAGTGTCTGTTCATATCCTCTTCACATTTTTTTATAGGATTGTTTGTTTGTTTGTTGTTGAGTTTTATGAGTGTTTTGTATATTTTGGATATTAGGCCCTTATCTGAGCTGTTGTTTGAAAATATCATTTCCCATTTAGTTGGCTTTCTGTTTATTTTGTTATCAGTTTCCCTTGCTGAGCAAAAACTTCTTAGTCTGATGTAGTCCCATTCATTAATTTTTGCCTTCACTTCTCTTGCCATTGGAGTCAAATTCATAAAATGCTCTTTAAAACCCAGGTCCATGAGTTGAGTACCTATGTCTTCTTCTATGTACTTAATTGTTTCAGGTCTTATGTTTAGATCTTTGATCCATTTTGAGTTAATTTTAGTACAGGGGGACAAACTGTAGTCCAGTTTCATTCTTTTGCATGTGGCTTTCCAGTTTTCCCAGCACCATTTATTGAAGAGGCTTTCTTTTCTCCATTGTGTGTTGTTGGCCCCTTTATCAAAAATTATTTGACTATATATATGTGGTTTTATTTCTGGACTTTCTATTCTGTTCCATTGGTCTGAGTGTCTATTTTTCTGCCAATACCATGCTGTTTTGATTGTCGTGGCCCTATAATAGAGTTTGAAGTCAGGTATTGTAATGCCTCCAGCTTCATTCTTTTTCTTTAGGATTGCTTTGGCTATTCGGGGTTTTTTATAGTTCCATATAAATCTGATGATTTTTTGCTCTATTTCTTTAAAAAACGTCATTGGAAGTTTGATGGGAATTGCATTGAATTTGTATATTGCTTTGGGTAATATAGCCATCTTGATTATATTTATTCTTCCTAGCCAAGAACAGGGTATATTCTTCCATCTCATTATATCTTTTTCAATTTCCCTTAACAATGGTTTATAGTTTTCATTATATAAGTCCTTTACATTCTTTGTTATGTTTATTCCTAAGTATTTTATTTTTTTTGTTGCAATCGTGAAGGGGATTATTCTTTTGAGTTCCTTCTCAGTTGTTTCATTGTTGGCATATAGAAAGGCTATTGACTTCTGAATGTTAATTTTGTATCCTGCGACCTTACTGTATTGGCTTATTGTTTCTAGTAGTCTTTTTGTGGATTCTTTGGGGTTTTCGATGTATAGGATCATATCATCTGCAAAAAGTGATACCTTTACTTCTTCTTTTCCGATATGGATGCCTTTTATTTCTTTGTCTTGTCTGATTGCTGTGGCGAGAACCTCTAGTACCACATTAAATAAGAGTGGAGAGAGTGGACAACCCTGTCTTGTTCCTGATTTAAGGGGGAAAGCCTTCAGTTTAGTGCCATTTAATATGATGTTAGCTGATGGTTTATCATATATGGCCTTTATCATGTTGAGATATTTTCCTTCTATACCCATTTTGTTGAGAGTCTTAAACATAAAATTGTGTTGTATTTTATCAAAAGCCTTTTCTGCATCTATTGATAAGATCATGTGGTTTTTGTTCTTTGTTTTGTTGATATGGTGTATTACGTTAACCGTTTTACGTATGTTGAACCATCCTTGAGATTCTAGGATGAATCCCACTTGATCATGATGTATTATTTTTTTAATATGTTGTTGTATTCTATTTGCTAGTATTTTGTTTAGTATTTTAGCATCTGTATTCATTAGAGATATTGGTCTGTAGTTTTTTTTTTTTTTTTTTTTTGTGCTATCCTTGCCTGGTTTTGTTATGAGGGTTATGTTGGCCTCATAAAATGTGTTTGGAAGTATTGCTTCTTCTTCAATTTTTTGGAAGACTTTGAGTAGAATAGGAACCAAGTCTTCTTTGAATGTTTGATAAAATTCGCTGGTATAGCCGTCAGGGCCTGGACTTTTATTTTTGGGGAGGTTTTTAATGGTTTTTTCTATTTCTTCTCTACTGATAGGTCTGTTTAGGGTTTCTGCTTCTTCTTGACTCAGTCTAGGAAGGTTGTATTTTTCTAGGAATTTATCCATTTCTTCTAGGTTGTTGAATTTAGTGGCATAAAGTTTTTCATAGTATTCTACAATAATTCTTTGTATATCTACGGTGTCCGTGGTGATTTCTCCTCTTTCATTTTGGATTTTGTTTATATGAGTTCTTTCCCTTTTTTCCTTGGTAAGTCTTATCAAGGGTTTGTCAATTTTATTGATCTTTTCAAAGAACCAGCTCCTTGTTCTATTAATTTTTTCTATAGTTTTTCTGTTCTCTAATTCATTTATTTCTGCTCTGATTTTTATTATCTCCTTTCTTCGGCTGCTTTTGGGTTGTCTTTGTTCTTCTTTTTCTAGTTCCTTAAGGTGTGAAGTTAAGTGGTTCACTTGGGCTCTCTCTTGTTTGTTCATATATGCCTGAAGTGATATGAACTTCCCTCTTATCACTGCTTTTGCTGCATCCCATAGATTCTGATATGTCGTATTGTCATTTTCATTAGTCTGTATAAATCTTTTGATCTCTGCACTTATTTCTTCTTTGACCCATTCATTCTTTAAAAGTATGTTGTTTAGTTTCCACATTTTTGTGGGATTTTTTTCCTCTTTTTTGCAGTTGAATTCTAGTTTCAAGGCTTTATGATCAGAAAATATGCTTGGTACAACTTCAATTTTTCTGAATTTGCTGATGTTGTTTTTGTGGCCCAGCATATGGTCAATTCTTGAGAATGATCCATGTACACTGGAGAAAAATGTATACTCAGTCACTTTGGGATGAAATGTCCTGTAGATGTCTATCATATCCAGGTGCTCTAGTGTTTTGTTTAAGGCCACTATGTCTTTGTTGATTCTCTGTTTGGATGACCGATCTAGAGCTGTCAGCGGTGTATTGAGGTCTCCAAGCATGATTGTATTTTTGTCAGTTTTTGTTTTAAGGTCAATAAGTAGCTGTCTTATATATTTTGGTGGTCCTTGGTTTGGTGCATATATATTAAGAATTGTTATGTCTTCTTGATTCAGTGTGCCCTTAGCCATTATGAAATGGCCATTTTTATCTCTGAGTACTTTTCCTGTCTTGTAGTCAGCATTATCCGATATGAGTATTGCTACACCTGCTTTTTTTTGGATGTTATTTGCTTGGAGTATTGTTTTCCAGCCTTTCACTTTGAATTTGTTTTTATCCTTGTTACTTAGATGAGTTTCCTGTAGGCAGCATATAGTTGGATTTTCTTTTTTAATCCATTCTGCTACTCTGTGCCTTTTTATTGGTGAGTTTAATCCATTTACATTTAGTGTAATTATTGATACTTGTGAGTTCCCTATTGCCATTTTATATCTTGCTTTCTGTTAGTTTTGTGTCTTGTTTGATCCTTCTCTTTCGTTTTTCTATCTTTTGTTTTTATTTGGTTGTATTCCATACATCTTTCCTCTGTTGCTATCTTTTTTATTTTATGTGCTTCTGTGGTGGTTTTTTCAATGGTGGGTACCTTTGAGTAATGAAAAGGGTCCCTACCCTGTTCATTGTAGTGAACTATTTTGTGAGTACTTTTGCACTCCATCGTCCTTTGCTACTGTTAATCTCCATCTTCTCCCCCTCTTTCTTTTTGTTGTTGTCACAGTTTAAATTTGGTTTTATTGTGTTCTTCTTGGAGCTTTTACTTGTGGCTCTGTTTTTTTTTTTGTTCTTTGTATCTGATTGGAGAACCCCCTTTAGTAATTCCTGGAGTGGGGATTTTCTGATGATAAATTCCCTCATCTTTTCTGTATCTGTGAATATTTTTATTTCTCCTTCATATTTGAAGGATAGCTTTGATGGGTATAGTATTCGTGGCTGAAAGTTCCTCTCTTTCAGGACTTTAAATATTGGGGTCCACTCTCTTCTAGCTTGTAGAGTTTCTGCTGAGAAATCTGATGATAATCTAATGGGCCTTCCTTTATATGTTGTATTCTTCTTTTCCCTGGCTGCCTTGAGAATTTTTTCTTTGCTGTTGGTTTGTGTCAATTTCATTATAATATGCCTTGGAGTAGGTTTGTTGGGGTTAAGAAAACTCGGTGTTCTGTTTGCTTCTTGAATTTGAGGCTTTAGTTCTTTCCACAGGCTTGGGAAGTTCTCATCTATTATTTGTTTGAGTATGTTCTCCATTCCATTTTCTCCCTCTTCTTCCTCTGATATACCTATTATTCTTATGTTATTCTTTTTGATGGAGTCAGATAATTCTTGTAGGGCTATCTCATTTTTTTTAATTTTTGAGTCTCTTTCTTCTTCTCTCTGTTGTGCCTCAAGTTGCTTTCTTCTATTTCACTAATCCTCTCTTCTATCTGACCTGTTCTATTAGCTAAGCTTGTTACTTCGTTTTTCAGCTCGTGAATTGAGTTTTTCATCTCTGTTTGATTTGTTTTTATAGTTTCAATTTCCTTGGACATATATTCTTTGTGTTCATTGAGTTGTTTTCTGAGCTCCATAAATTGCCTTTCTGTGTTTTCTTGTATATCTCGGAGGATTTTTAGGATTTCTATCTTGAATTCTCTGTCATTTAGCTCCAAGGTTTCCAATATATTAAATTTTTTCTCCATAGATTTTTCCTCATCTAGCTGTGTTACCTCTCTTTCTTTTGTATCCATGATATTCGATTTTCTCTTCCTTAATGGCATCTGAGGGTGGTTTTGTTGATAGTATTAATGAGATTTAATAAAGAATAAAAAGTTAAAAAAAATAAAAAATCAAAAAGAGTTGTTTTTTTTAAAAAAAATTAATAATGAAATAAAGAAAAATAAAATAATAATTTTTTAAAAAAGGAAATTATTCCCCCCCTCCTTTTTTCCTCTCCTCTCCCCTTTTTCTTGAGAAAATATTGTGGTGAACTGTGAATTATAACAAACAATGCCTGTGATGGAGGTCCTGAATTGGGGAAATGTAATAAAGGGGCAAAAAAAAAAAAAGGAAAAAAAAAAAGGGGGGGGCGGTATGGACCCACAAAAAGCAAATAAGGAAAAAATTTGGGTCAAGAATAAAATGATTTGCTTTTAGGTGTTGGTGTTGTCTAAGAATTATGATGAGAGGAATAAGAGAACAGAAAAATGGGGGGACAAATTAAAAAAATACTATTGTATTTAGTGGAACAAGAACTAGATAAAATGGAGAGCCAGGGATGGGAGCACTGCTAGTGAGTTAAAAAGGTGAAGTAAAAAAACCCCAAAATGCCACAAACATAAGTTTGAGTCCCAGATAAGATAATTTGGTTGTTATTGAGGTTTGAATGAGAGGAGATGTAAAGGAGAAAGGAAGAAACTAATATAGAGGGAGAAAAGAAAGAGAGAGAGAGAAAAAAAGAGGGAACCAGTAAAAGAAGAAAAAAGAAAGGAGAGAGAGAGAGTTAAGGGTTTTGGAGTGCAACCCTCATAGAGAGAAAGGAAGAGGAGAAAAACGATAATGGGAGATGTAACACTTATGGGTAGTGTAGTTCAAGGAGAGGAGAGAGTAAGACCGGCAGAGAGTTAATCAGCCAAATTGGAGGAGGAAAACAAGTATCAAGAATGAAGATAAGAGAAACAAACGAACAAATATAATAAAATGGGATAGGTTATAAAGTCTGCAGATTATTCTTGATTTTGAGAGGTTATCTTCTTGTTTTTTCTTTTCTCTCCCTCTTCCTGGTCGGTGACTCTGTACCCCAGGTTCTGCCCCTTTGGCACGCTCAGGTAGAGGTTTGCAGTTGATAAGTCTCTATGGCAATGTCATGTATTGTGCTTTAGTCTCGTTGGGAGTCAAGGCTCATTAGCTTTCATAGGCTCCAACAGTTAGAGAGTCTGTGTTCCTGGAGCCTTTCTCCTAGTCTTTCCTTCCTCAATTAGTAGCCTGATAATCCAGCTATGGGGTTGTTGCTGCCTCTGCCTGGATAGTAAGCGGTTCAAAGAGCTGGCAACTCCCCACTCTATTTCCACTCAGCACAGGGCTCTGGGTAAGGCTCAGTCAGTCAGAGCTGCTAGCATAATCAGGCGGGCTTTGCGCCCACTCAAAGACCTCTGGCTCTGCCACTCTGTCTGGTAACACAGGCGGGCACCCACTTCCGGGGTGCTTGGAGGAAACTCTCATTCACTATCTGCGTGCGCAGACCAGGATATCCGGCCAGTAGTCTCACGCTCTGAGTGAAACCCCCAACCGCATGGAAATTTTCAGCGCTGGAATTCGCTCTCGCTCTGTCCCCGTGCGCAGCTTTTGCAAGGCTCTGGGGCGGCCCGAGAGTTCGCCTTTGCCCACACAAAGGCCCCTGACTCTGCCCCTCTGTGCCATAACATGGGCGCACCCTGCCGAGGCACTCGGAGGAAACGCTCACTACCTATCTGCGCGCGCACACCAGGATATGAGGCCGGCTGCGTTTCCCTGAGTGAAACCCTCACCAGCACGGAAAATTTCCACTGTTGGAATTAGTTCTCACTTTCTCCCGTGTGCGGCTTTCCCAGGGCGCTGGGGCTGCCCAGAGATTCTGCTTTCGGCCCACAGAAAGGCCTCTGACCCTGCCTCTCTGTGGGGCAACACGGACACCCACTTCTGGGGCT
Source organism: Saccopteryx bilineata (assembly GCF_036850765.1). NCBI lineage: Eukaryota > Metazoa > Chordata > Mammalia > Chiroptera > Emballonuridae > Saccopteryx > Saccopteryx bilineata. Next base: position 21,830,514 of record NC_089502.1, read on the forward strand.
TAGGAAGAGATCTCTCGCCCACTAACTGCACACCAACCAGGAGAACGGGTAAAATGGCTGCCCCGCTTGTCTTTTTTTGTTTGGGTTTGGTGCGAGTGTTAGCTTGTATTGCCCGGCTTGCCACAGGAACAGTTTTTCCTCCGTTAGGATCTCCGTGCCACAGCCTGGTTTGGCCTTTTGTGCGCAGCCTGGATGTATTCACCCCCTTTGCCCGCCACAGTTTCTATATTCACAGTTACCAGAGAACGCCGCCCTGTTTAGGTTAGTGAGGAAGGCGGAGCATTTCTTACTCCCTATTTCCTTCAGGATTTGGTTATATATTTAGCCAATTTTTCACTCGACCATACCTTCGGGTGTATTGTGAAGCATCTGGAGGCTCCAAGTATAGGTTTTTCTGTTTCTGGTTGAAGATCTTGTTGAGTTTTGGGGGAGATTTATTGGTATCGCTTCCTACTCCGCCATTACTCTGACGTCATCTCCGAGTCATTCTTTTTCAAAGGGCTCTGGAGCATTTCTTTCGGCATGCATGGGTATGGGTGGTTCCAGTCAAAGTTCCTGGGCCTGGTTCCCCATGTGACCTTCCCCCATTGCCAACCAACCTCACACTTCTCATCTCCCTTCCTGTCTGTCTGTCCAAACCTGTCCGTCTCTCTCTCTCTGTCTCTCTCTCTGTCTCTGTCACTAAAAAAAGTCATACCTTAATTTCTTTCCTGATATAAATGCCTTCTATTGCTTTCTCTTGCCTAATTACTCTGGTTAAAATTTCCAGAACTATTTTGAATAAGAGTGGAGAGAGTGGGAAACCTTGATTCATTCCTGATTTTAGAGGAAAAGCCTTCAGTTTTTCACCAGTTAGTAGGATATTAGCTGAAGGTTTGTCATATGTAGCCTTTGATATTTTGAGGTATGTTTCTTCTAGTCAGATTCAGTTGAGTGTTTTAAACATAAATAGATATTGTATCTTATTGTATGCCTTTCTGCATCTATTGATTGAATCATATAATTTTGTTCTTTGTGATGTTAATATGTTGTATTATGTTAATTGATTTTAATATGTTGCAACATCCTTTTGCTCCTGGAACAAATCCCATTTGATAGTGATGTATTATTTTTTTAATGGGTTGTTGTAGTATCTTGTTTAGGGTTTTAGCATCTGTATTCATTAGAGATATTGGTCTATAGTTTCTTGTTTGTTTGTTTATTTGTTTGTTTTTTCATGTTGACTTTACCAGGTTTTGGTATGAGGATTATATTGGCCTTATAAAATTTGTTGAGGAGTATTGCTTCTTTTTCTATTGTTCGGAAGACTGAGAATAATAGGCATTAACTCTTCCTTGAATGTTTGGTAAAATTCACTAGTTAACCATCTGGTCCTGGATTTTTGTTTTCAGGAAGGGTTTTGATAGTTTTTTTTTTCCTCTATGCCTATAGGTCTATTTAGGTTTTCCACCGCTTCATGGCTCAGTCTAGAAAGATTGTATAGTTCTAGGAATTTATCCATTTTGTCTAGGTTGTTAAATTTGGTGGCATATAATCATTTATAGTATTCTACTATGATTCTTTGTATATCCGTGATGACTGTTATTTTATCTTTTTTCCTTGCAGATTTTGTTTATATGAGTGATTTCTCTTTTTTTTCTTAGAAAGTCTATCTAGTGGTTTGTTGATTTTATTGACCATTTCAAAGAACCAGCTCTTTGTTGTATTAATTTTTCTATAGTGTTTTGTTCTCTATCTCATTTAATTCTGCTCTAATATTTATAATTTCTTTTCTTCTGTTGACGTTAAACTGACTTTGTCCTTTTTCTAGTGATTTAAGATGTGATATTAGGTTGGTTATTTGGAATATCTCTTGTTTCTTGATACAAGCTTGTGATATTATAAACTTCCCAATTATTACTGTTTTCACTGCACCCCAGAAATTTTTATATGTCCTGTTGCCATTTTTATTTGTAGTTATCTTTTGATTCTTGCTTTTGTTTTTTCTTTGACCCAGTAATTTTTTAGAAGTGTGTTGTTTAATTTTCCCTTTTTGTGAGTTTTTTATATTCCATTTTGCAGTTGAATTCTAATTTTAAAGCCTTATGATAACTAACTACACTTGGTATAATTTTAGTCTTCCTGAATTTGTTGATGTTGGTTTAGTGGTCCAACATATGATCTATCCTTGACAATGTTCCATGTACACCAGAAAAGAATGTGTAATATGATGTTTGGAAATAAAATGTTTTATAAATATATATTATGACCATTTAGTCTAGTGTGCCTTTTAAAGGCAGTATTTTTTAATTGATTTTCTGTTTGGATGATCTATCTAAAAGCCATCAATGGTATGTTGAGTTGTCCAAGTATGATTGTGTTTTGTCTGCTTCTATTTTTAGATCAATTACTAGATGTCTTATATACTTTGGTGCTGCCTGGTTCAGTACATATATATTAAGAATTTTATGTTTTCTTGATACAATGTCTCCATTATCATTATGAGGTGTCCATCTTTATCTCTGGTTACTTTTGTTTTCTTGAAGTCAGCATTGTCTGATATGAGTATGACTACACCTGCTTCTCTTTGGATATTATTTTTTTTTTGTAGAATTATTTTTCAAACATTCACTTTGAGTCTACTTTTGTCCTTGCAGCTTAGATGTGTCTCTTGAAGGCAGCATATGTTTGGGCTTTGATTTTTGATCCAATCTGCTACTCTGTGCCTCGTTATTCATCAGATCAATCAACTTACATTCAGTGTAATTATTGACAGTTGAGGATATCTATAGCCATTTTACATTTTGTTTTCTGATAGTTCTTTGTCTTGTTTGGTTCTTCTCCTTCGTAGTCCTGTCAGTTGTTTTTGTGCAGTGTTATTCCATACTTCTTTCCTCTCTTTATTCTTTTTGTAAGCTGTGTATTTCAGCAGTGGATTTTTCATGGGTGGTTACCATTAGGTTATTAAGAGGAATAATAATAATGCACTCACTTCTGCATTATGAGTGCTACTGTATTCCATCCTCCTTTGCTATTGAAGATCTCTTTCCTCTTCTTATTTATGTTAATGTTGTCACAGATTATCATTGTTTTTATTGTGACTTTGTTGAAGCTTTTACTTGAAGTTTTGATTCGTTTTTTTCTTTGAGACTGGTCAAATAACCTCCTTGAGTATTTCCTGCATTGGGGGTTTTGTAGTGATAAATCCCCTCAGCAAAGGGTCTTATTTCTCCTTCGTATTTGAATGATAGCTTTGATGAATATAGTATTATTGGCTGGTAATTCCACTTTTTCAGTACTTTAAGTTTTGGGCCCCCTCTCTTATTGCTTGTAAAGTTTCTGCTGAGAAATCTGATAATATGCTAATAGGCTTTTCTTTTCAGGTTATGTTTCTCATTTCCTAGCTGCCATGAGGTTTCTTTATTTTTTTATTGATTTTTGAACATTTTATTACAATGTGCCTTGGGGTAAGTCTGTTTGGGTTGCAGTAATTCAGTGTTCTGTTTGCTGTTGTAGTTTTATTTGAGACTAACTCTTTTTACAGGTTTGAGAAATTCACATCGATTAATTATTTGAATCTGCTCTTCATTCTCTTCCCCTTCTCTTCTTCTTCAGATATTCCTATTATTTTTATATTACTCTTTCTGATGAAGTCAAACAACTCTTCTAGAGAAGTCTCAAATTTTGATTCATGAGTGTCTCTCGTCTTCTCTCTGTGGCATCTCTAGTTGCCTGTCTTCAATGTCACTGATTCTTTTTTTTTCTAGCTTGTTCTGTTAACTAAACTTGCTACCAAAGTTTACAATAAATTTCTTGAGTTCTTCATCTCTGTTTCTAAAGTTTTGTTGTCCTTTCTGAGTCATTATTTTGCCTATAGGTGTTTTTCACATATTGTTGAGTATTTTCAGAACTTCAATTTTGAATTTTCTATCCTGTAACACCAAGGTTTCTATGTGGTTGAGATTGTTTCTGGAGATTTTTCATTTTCTTTCTGAAGTATGTTTGTCTTGTGTAGCCAAGCTTTCAATTTCTTCTTCCTTGATGATATTTGATTGTGGTACTGTTAAGAAACTTAAGAAGGAAAAAAATTAAAAAGTTAAAATAAAAAATATAATGAAAATTTAAAATATTTTTGACATGTAAAAAATAGAGGTAAAATGGTGATAAAATAGATGGACTTTCCAATTGCAACCTCCCATGATCAAATGGATTACAACTTAATTTAAAAACAATAATGAAAAACCAACTTTGAACTAAAATAAGAGGAGTCTATAAACAACAATCACCAAAGAAGCCACACTGAGACTAGTAGGAAGGCTGGAGATGTGGAAAGGGCTGTCACACTCCCAGGAGTGAGCAGCGCCTGAGGGTCTGAAGGGACTCTCACTATGGAGAGGTTGCCCAGAGAGGTATGGGTGCTTAGCCCCGAGCCTGGAGCTCCAGCCTAGAACCCCAGAGACTAGAAGAGGTTCCCAGACACCCTTTAGTTGTGAAAAAAGCCGGGTTTCTGTCTTCAAGAAAGCAATAGAGTTCTTGGATACAGGTTCCATTTTAAAGGGCCCATGCAGACAACCTTGTTAATAGCTACTTACCCGGGGCTCTGGCAGTAGAGAGCTGAGTGGATTTGAGTTGTGTGAGGAAAGTGTAAATTTGGAGGCCCAGGGAGAGATACTGTGGGGGATGGACACTGGAACCCCTGTGCTGAGTCATCTCCAGTACTGCAGTTGCTGTCTTTCTTGGGTGGAGCAGTCCCCTCTGAGGAGCATCAGCCTGGGGAAAAGCAGTTGCTCTTCCCTCATGAGTCTCTCCTACCACAGACATGGATATAGGTTGTTCTAAGAGGCCAGTAAGAAGGGAGTGTTTCAAAGACCAAAGCTCCCCCATACACTCTCTCGAGTCTATGAATGATGCTTCCATCTCATGTGAGACTTAGTTGAAACTGTCAGAAGGAGGCAGACCACACCTCTTTGTCTCAGAGGTTACACCCACCATACTCCTAAGACCACATCCTACAGAGGTCTGTGAAAAAAGTCTGAAAATAATGACACCTGGGGCCGATAGGTGGAGCACAGCCACCACCCTTCCCAATCCATGAATTTTCACAGATTCTAGACTCTAACAGAGGCTTTTTCAGTAGCTAAGCCTAATAAGCAGACAGAGGCCTCAGAAGACAGGACTCAGAAAAACATAGCAGTTTGAGTGGACTTTCCCTCAGGATCAGAATGGGTAAAAGCCAGACTAAGAGTGCAGCTTGGTATTTCCATGTACACCTGGGACTAGCAGAGGCAGTCACAAACTCTGAATTGCTTGTATCTCTAAGAAAGTTGCTGAGGGCCAGTCACAAGCAGTGTATCCCAATTGACTGCACCAGGTTCCTGTCAGGGAAGTCAAGGGCTGGCACATCCAGGGTCCATCTGCAGAAAGCATCGGTTTTGGACCTAACAACTCTTTTTTTCTAACAACTCTTTAAATAGAGTAGTATACTAATGAAAGGCTCCTCACAGCTGGCCCAGCTGAGGTGAGTTTCACTCTCTGTGATCAGTGCCGGGACAGCAGCTCATGTGCATTGAATAGGGTGGAGCTTCACAGACAGTCGGACTGGGCACTGGATATTATATCCAGCTAGGCTAGATTGCTCAGCAGAAAGGGAGAGAGGCTTGGAGCATGGACATTTAATGTGTGGGTCCCTGTGATTCCATAGTTTGATCTGGTTGAGTGGCTTAGCCACATTTGGGAGGGGCACAACCAGCCCCTGGAATGGGCTCTCACTCTTTCTTTCTGAGACTGGGGTATCACCAGTGAAAAGGACTTCTGCATAGTGGACTGTTGGCCACACTCAGTCTGAAACTGCTGCTCACCTTGTTGGAGAGAAATAAAATTTGAGTATTCAGTAGTGGTAGAGGGATCAAGCTCTGAAGTAGGGGCCACATTTCCCTAAATAAGCTCCTGACCAAGATACCACTGAAGTAGAGGGTCCCACAAATATTGTATTTACAACTTCAGTTGCTCTAACACACCAAGTGTTCAACTTGTAGAGGGAATGTTTTGGTGAAGCCAATCTGAGCCCACACTATAGTCTTGCTACAGAAGACACTTTGGGAATACCAGGCAGCTGCAAGAGGAGGAGAAACAACTGAAAAGTGGAGACAAATCTTAAATAGCTTGGGGATTTTACTGAGCTGTTGTCATCTCAAAGCAGGAGGAAGCAAGTTACAAAAAATAGCTGACACCAACACAAGAAGAACTAAAGCCAACACTACTGTTAGTGGGTGGAAGACAACACCAACCCTAGATTCAACTACTTACACAAGCAACATATCCAAATGTGGCAGTAGACACTGTGCAGAATAAATACACCCAACAGGACAGACATTACACAGTGTGTAATAGACATGATCAAAATTAATTCTTAGAGCCAACGAGCCTGAAGGGATAACCGTACCCATGAAAGGACCAACTGGTTCTAATACTCACATACAATAAGAGGAAAAACAGTACCCTCAAGAAGCATTCCTAGAACAAGATAAACAAGTGTCCTGAAGGACAGTACTACCAAGGTTATATTCTTTATAAATACTCCACAAAAATTTCAGAGTCAAACAGTGCAACCTAATACACAAACAAAATGGGAAGACAGAGAAATGTGACCCAAATGAATCAATAAAAAAATCCCTAGAAAAAGAAGTGAATGAGATAAAAGTAACAAACTACTAGATACACACTTTAAAACAATGATTTTTAGAATGCTTAAGGATCTTAGAGCAGCAATGGATGGACATAATGAGTACCTAAAAAAGAGATAGCAAGCATCAAAAAAGACATTGAAATCATAAAAAATAACAGTCAGACATGAAAAAAAGTATCAGAAATGAATACTGCACTAGAAAAATTAACAGGAGCCTAGATGAAGGAGAGGATCAAATCAGCGATTTAGAGTACAAGATAAACAAACTCATGGAAGCAAAGCAGCAAAATAAAAGAGGCTCAAAAAGTCTGAGGAAACTCTAAGAGAGCTCTGTGACAGCATGAAGAAAAACAACATCGGCATCATAGGGGTTCCTGAAGGAGAAGAAAACAAGAAGGAAAAGAATCTATTTAAAGAAATCATAGCTGAAAACGTCTCTAAATTGAAAGAAAAAGTCACACAAGTTCAAGAAGCACAGAGAGTCCCATTAAAGAGAAATGCAAAAATACCTACACAAAGACACATCATAATTAATGTGCCCAAGTTAAGAGACAAAGAAAAAATACTAAAAGCTGCAAGAGAAAAGCAGTTAATTACTTACAGAGGAGCTGCCATAAGAATGACATTGAACTCCTTCCTCAACAGTAACACTTGAGGCCAGAATGGATTGGCAGAAAATATTTTAAGAAATGCAAAACAAGAACCTACAACCACTACTTCTTTATCCAGCAAGACTATCATTTAAAGTTGAAGGAGAAAACAAAAAGCTTCCCAGACAAAAAACAAACAAACAAATAAAAAACTCAAGGAATTCATTACAACCAAACCAGTACTTCAAGAAATGTTAAGGGGCCTGCTGTAAATAGAGCAAAGAAAAAACAATCAAGAAAAAACAAATTGTAGATTTAAAGAATAAAATGGCAATAAATAAGTACATTTTAATAATAATATTAAATGTAAATAAATTAAGGGCTCCAATCAAAATATATAGCATAGCAGCATGGATAAGAACAAAAGATACACATAGACTGAATGTCAAGGGGTAGAAAAATTATTTTATACAAATAGAAATGAAAAATAAAAGCTGGCATAGCAATACTTCCATCTGACAAAATAGACTTTAAAACAAAAGCTATAGTAAGTGATAAAGAAAAGTCACTACCTAATAATACAGGGAGCATTCCAAAAGGAGGATATAACCATTGTAAATATCTATGTGCCTAATATAGGAGTACCCTAAATATATAAAGCAGATTTTGATGGACATAGAGAATGAGATCAAGAGCAATACTATAATATTAGGAGACCTTAATACCACACTAACATCAATGGATAGATATTCCAGACAGAAAAATAACAAAAAAAACAGCCAACTTAAATGACACACTATATCAACTGAATTTAATAGGTATCTTCAGAACTTTTAACCCCAAAGCATCATAATATACATTTTTTTCAAGGGCTTATGGCACATTCTCTAGGATAGACCACATTTTTAGACACAAAGGAGTTTCAATAGATTTAAGAAGACTGAAATCATATCAAGCATCTTCTCTTATCACAATGGCATGAACCTAGAAATCAACTACAATAGAAAAACTGAAAAACATTCAAACACTTGGAAGCTAAATAGCATGTTATTAAATAATGAATGGGTTAACAATAAGATCAAGGAAGAAATAAAAAATTTTGAAACAAATGAAAATAAACGTACAACAAATCAAAATTTATGGTACTCAGCAAAAGCAGTCTTGAAATGGAAATTTATAGCACTACTAGCATACCTTAAGAAGTAATAAAAAAGCTCAAATAAATAACTTAATCTTGCATCTAAAAGAATTAAAAAAGAAAAACGAAGTCCAGAGGAAGTACAAGTAAGGAAATAAGATCAGAGTGGAAATAAATGACATAGAAACTACAAAAGAAATTCAGAAGAATTATGAAACCAAGTGTTGGTTCTTTGAAAAGGTAAACAAGTTTGATAAACTTTTAACCAGATCCATTAAGAAAAAAAGAGAGAGGACTCAAATAAATAAAAATAGAAATGAAAGTGGAGAAGTAAAAACTGACACCACAGAAATACAAAGGATTGTAAGAAAATACTATGAAGATCTGTAAGCCAAAAGTTGGACAATTAGGCAAAATGGATAAATTCCTAGAAATATACAATCTTCTAAAACTCAATCTGAAAGAATTAGAAAACCTAAACAGACCAATTACAAAAAATGAAATTGAAACAGTTATCAAAAAAAAAAAAAAATCCCAGCAAATAAAAGTTCTGGACCAGATGGCTTCACATTTAAATTTTACCAAATATTCAAAGAAGATATAACACCTATCCTTTTTAAGCTATTTCTAAAAATTCAAGAGGAGAGAAGACTTCCAAGCTCATTTATGAGGCAAGTATAATTCTCATTCAAAAACCAGGTAGACTCAAGGAAAGGAAACTATAGACTAATATCCCTAATAAACTTAGATACTAAAATTCTCAACAAAATATTAACTAACTGGATCCAGCAATACATGAAAAAATTATATATCATGACCAAGTGGGATTTATTGTGGGGATTCAAGGCTACTACAATATTTGCAAATTAATCAATGTGATTCATTACATAAACAAACGGAAAGATAAAAACCATATGATAATATCAATAGATGCAGAAAAAAAAACATTTGATATAATTGTTTACAATAGCCAAGATCTGAAAACAGCCCAAGTGTCTGTCAGTAGACAATTGGGTTAGAGGATGATGTCAGAGTAATGGCGGGGTAGGAAGCGATACCGATAAATCTCCCCCAAAACTCAACAAGATCTTCAACCAGAAACAGAAAAACCTATACTTGGAGCTTCCAGATGCTTCGCAATACACCCAAAGGTATGATTGAGTGAAAAATTGGCTAAATATATAACCAAACCCTGAAGGAAAAAGGGAGTAAGAAATGCTCCGCCTTCCTCACTAACCTAAACAGGGCGGCTTTCTCTGGTAACTGTGAATATAGAAACAGAGGCGGGCAAAGGGGGTGAATAGATCCAGGCCGTGGCACGAACGGCCAAACCAGGCTGTGGCACACAGATCCAAGCCGAGGAAAATCTGATCCTGTGGCAACCCGGGCAATACAAGCTAACACTCGCACCAAACCCAAACAAAGAAAGACAAGCGGAGCGGCCATTTTACCCGGTCTCCTGGTCAGCATGCGCGCAGTTAGTGGGCGAGAATTTCTTCCTAGGCCCCGAGATTGGGTGCCGTGTTGCCCCACAGAGAGGCAGGGTCAGAGGCCTTTCTGTGGGCCGAGGACAGAGTCTCTGGACAGCCCCAGCGCCCTGGGAAAGCCACGCACGGGAGGGAGTGAGAACTACTTCCAACGGTGGAGATTTTCCGTGCTGGTGAGGGTTTCACTCAGAGGGAACCGCGGCCGGCCTCATATCCTGGTGTGCGCGCGCAGATAAGGAGTGAGCGATTCCTCCGAGTGCCTCCGCAGTGCGCGCCCGTGTTATCGCAGAGAGGGGCAGAGTCAGGGGCCTTTGTGTGGGCCAAAGCGGAATCTCGAGCCGCCCCAGCGCCTTGCAAAAGCCGCGCACGGGGACGGAGCGAGATTCAATTCCAACGCTGCAACTTTTCCCTGCAGTTGGGGGTTTCACTCAGAGCGTGAGACTGCTGGCTGGATATCCTGGTCGCAGACAGTGAGTGAGAGTTTCCTCCAAGCGCCCCCCAGAAGTGGGCACCCACTTGTGTTACCGGACAGAGTGGCAGAGCCAGTGGTCTTTGAGTGGGCGGAAAGCCCGCCTGATTATGCTAGCAGCTCTGACTGACTGAGCCTTACCCAGAGCCCTGTGCTGAGTGGAAATAGAGTGGGGAGTTGCCAGCTCTTTGAGCCTCTTACTATCCAGGCAGAGGCAGCAGCAACCCCATAGCTGGATTATCAGGCTACTAATTGAGGAAGGAAAGACTAGGAGAAAGGCTCCAGGAACACGGACTCTCTCACTGTCGGAGCCTATAAATGCTAATGAGCCTCGACTCCCACGAGACTAAAGCACAATACATGACATTGCCATAGAGACTTAACAACTGCAAGCCTCTACCTGAGCGTGCCAAAGGGGCAGAACCCGGGGTACAGAGTCACCGACCAGGAAGAGGGAGAGAAAAGAAAAAGCAAGAAGATAACCTCTCAAAATCAAGAATAATCTGCAGACTTTATAACCTATCACATTTTATTATATTTGTTCGTTTGTTTCTCTTATCTTCATTCTTGATACTTTTTTTTCTTCCTCCAATTTGGCCGATTAACTCTCTACTGGTCTTACTCTCTCCTCTCCTTGAACTACACTACCCATAAGTGTTACATCTCCCATTATCTTTTCTCTTCTCTTCCTTTCTCTCTATGAGGGTTGCACTCCAAAACCCTTAACTCTCTCTCTCTCTCCTTTCTTTTTTCTTCTTTTAGTGGTTCCCTCTTTTTTTTCTCTCTCTCTCTTTCTTTTCTCCCTCTATATTAGTTTCTTCCTTTCTCCTTTACATCTCCTCTCATTCAAACCTCAATAACAAACAAATTATCTTATCTGGGACTCAAACCTATGTTTGTGGCATTTTGGGGGGTTTTTACTTCACCTTTTTAACTCACTAGCAGTGCTCCCATCCCTGGCTCTCCATATTATCTAGTTCTTGTTCCACTAAATACAATAGTAAGTTTTTAATTTGTCCCCCCATTTTTCCGTTTTCCTCTTATTCCTCTCATCATAACTCTTAGACAACCAACACCTAAAAGCAAATCATTTTATTCTTGACCCAAATTTTTTCCTTATTTGCTTTTTGTGGGTCCATACGCTCTTTTTTTTTCTTTTTTCTTTTTTTTTTTTTTCTTTTTTTTTTTTTCTTTTTTTCTTTTTTTCTTTTTTGCCCCTTTATTACTTTTCCCCAATTCAGGCCCTCCATCACAGGCATTGTTTGTTATAACTCACAGTCCACCACAAGATTTTCTCAAGAAAGAGGGGAGAGGAGAGGAAAGGAAAAAAGGAGGGGGGAAATAATTTCCTTTTTTTAAAAAATTTTTATTTTATTTTATTTTTCTTTATTTCATTATTAATTTTTTTTTTTTAAAAAAAACTCTTTTCGATTTTTTATTTATTTTTCATTTTTTTTAACTTTTTATTCTTTATCAAATCTCATTAATACTATCAACAAAACCACCCTCAGATGCTATTAAGGAAGAGAAAATCGAATATCATGGATACAAAAGAAAGAGAGGTAACACAGCTAGATGAGGAAAAATATATGGAGAAAAAATTTAATATATTGGAAACCTTGGAGCTAAATGACAGAGAATTCAAGATAGAAATCCTAAAAATCCTCCGAGATATACAAGAAAACACAGAAAGGCAATATAGGGAGCTCAGAAAACAACTCAATGAACAAAAAGAATATATGTCCAAGGAAATTGAAACTATAAAAGCAAATCAAGCAAAGATGAAAAACTCAATTCACGAGCTGAAAAACGAAGTAACAAGCTTAGCTAATAGAACAGGTCAGATAGAAGAGAGGATTAGTGAAATAGAAGACAAGCAACTTGAGGCACAACAGAGAGAAGAAGAAAGAGACTCAAAAATTAAAAAAAATGAGATAGCCCTACAAGAATTATCAGACACCATCAAAAAGAATAACATAAGAATAATAGGTATATCAGAGGGAGAAGAGAGAGAAAATGGAATGGAGAACATACTCAAACAAATAATAGATGAGAACTTCCCAAGCCTGTGGAAAGAACTAAAGCCTCAAGTTCAAGAAGCAAACAGAACTCCAAGTTTTCTTAACCCCAACAAACCTACTCCAAGGCATATCATAATGAAATTGACACAAACCAACAGCAAAGAAAAAATTCTCAAGGCAGCCAGGGAAAAGAAGAATACAACATATAAAGGAAGGCCCATTAGATTATCATCAGATTTCTCAGCAGAAACTCTACAAGCTAGAAGAGAGTGGACCCCAATATTTAAAGGCCTGAAAGAGAGGAACTTTCAGCCACGAATACTCTACCCATCAAAGCTATCCTTCAAATACGAAGGAGAAATAAAAACATTCACAGATACAGAAAAGATGAGGGAATTTATCATCAGAAAACCCCCACTCCAGGAAATACTAAAGGGGGTTCTCCAATCAGATACAAAGAACAAAAAAAAAACAGAGCCACAAGTAAAAGCTCCAAGAAGAACACAATAAAACCAAATTTAAACTGTGACAACAACAAAAAGAAAGAGGGGGAGAAGACAGAGATTAACAGTAGCAAAGGACGATGGAGTGCAAAAGTACTCACAAAATAGTTCGCTACAATGAACAGGGTAGGGACCCTTTTCATTACTCAAAGGTAACCACCATTGAAAAAACCACCACAGAAGTACATGAGATAAAAAAGATAGCAACAGAGGAAAGATGTATGGAATACAACCAAATAAAAACAAAAGATAGAAAAACGAAAGAGAAGGATCAAACAAGACACGAAACTAACAGAAAGCAAGATATAAAATGGCAGTAGGGAACTCACAAGTATCAATAATTACACTAAATGTAAACGGATTAAACTCACCAATAAAAAGGCACAGAGTAGCAGAATGGATTAAAAAAGAAAATCCAACTGTATGCTGCCTACAGGAAACTCATCTAAGTAACAAGGATAAAAACAAATTCAAAGTGAAAGGCTGGAAAACAATACTCCAAGCAAATAACATCCAAAAAAAGCAGGTGTAGCAATACTCATATCGGATAATGCTGACTACAAGACAGGAAAATACTCAGAGACAAAAATGGCCATTTCATAATGGCTAAGGGGACACTTAATCAAGAAGACATAACAATTCTTAATATATATGCACCAAACCAAGGAGCACCAAAATATATAAGACAGCTACTTATTGATCTTAAAACAAAAACTGACAAAAATACAATCATACTTGGAGACCTCAATACACCGCTGACGGCTCTAGATCGGTCATCCAAACAGAGAATCAACAAAGACATAGTGGCCTTAAACAAAACACTAGAGCACCTGGATATGATAGACATCTACAGGACATTTCATCCCAAAGTGACTGAGTATACATTTTTTTCCAGTGTACATGGATCATTCTCAAGAATTGACCATATGTTGGGCCACAAAAACAACATCAGCAAATTCAGAAAAATTGAAGTTGTACCAAGCATATTTTCTGATCATAAAGCCTTGAAACTAGAATTCAACTGCAAAAAAGAGGAAAAAAATCCCACAAAAATGTGGAAACTAAACAACATACTTTTAAAAAATGAATGGGTCAAAGAAGAAATAAGTGCAGAGATCAAAAGATATATACAGACTAATGAAAATGACAATACGACATATCAGAATCTGTGGGATGCAGCAAAAGCAGTGATAAGAGGGAAGTTCATATCGCTTCAGGCATATATGAACAAACAAGAGAGAGCCCAAGTGAACCACTTAACTTCCCACCTTAAGGAACTAGAAAAAGAAGAACAAAGACAACCCAAAACCAGTGGAAGAAAGGAAATAATAAAAATCAGAGCAGAAATAAATGAATTAGAGAACAGAAAAACTATAGAAAAAATTAATAGAACAAGGAGCTGGTTCTTTGAAAAGATCAACAAAATTGACAAACCCTTGGCAAGACTTACCAAGGAAAAAAGAGAAAGAACTCATATAAAAAAAATCCAAAATGAAAGAGGAGAAATCACCACGGACACTGTAGATATACAAAGAATTATTGAGAATACTATGAAAAACTTTATGCCACTAAATTCAACAACCTAGAAGAAATGGATAAATTCCTAGAAAAATACAACCTTCCTAGACTGAGTCAAGAAGAAGCAGAAAGCCTAAACAGACCTATCAGTAGAGAAGAAATAGAAAAAACCATTAAAAACCTCCCCAAAAATAAAAGTCCAGGCCCTGACGGCCATACCAGCAAATTTTATCAAACATTCAAAGAAGACTTGGTTCCTATTCTACTCAAAGTCTTCCAAAAAATTGAAGAAGAAGCAATACTTCCAAACACATTTTATGAGGCCAACATAAGCCTCATCCCAAAACCAGGCAAGGATGGCACAAAAAAAGAAAACTACAGACCTATATCTCTAATGAATACAGATGCTAAAATACTAAACAAAATACTAGCAAATCGAATACAACAACATATTAAAAAAATAATACATCATGATCAAGTGGGATTCATCCCAGAATCTCAAGGATGTTTCAACATACGTAAAACGGTTAACGTAATACACCATATCAACAAAACAAAGACCAAAAACCACATGATCTTATCAATAGATGCAGAAAAGGCTTTCGATAAAATACAACACAATTTTATGTTTAAGACTCTCAACAAAATGGGTATAGAAGGAAAATATCTCAATATGATAAAGGCCATATATGATAAACCATCAGCTAACATCATATTAAATGGCACTAAACTGAAGGCTTTCCCCCTTAAATCAGGAACAAGACAGGGTTGTCCACTCTCTCCACTCTTATTTAATGTGGTACTAGAGGTTCTCGCCACAGCAATCAGACAAGACAAAGAAATAAAAGGCATCCATATCAGAAAAGAAGAAGTAAAGGTATCACTTTTTGCAGATGATATGATCCTATACATCGAAAACCCCAAAGAATCCACAAAAAGACTACTAGAAACAATAAGCCAATACAGTAAGGTCGCAGGATACAAAATTAACATACAGAAGTCAATAGCCTTTCTATATGCCAACAATGAAACAACTGAGAAGGAACTCAAAAGAATAATCCCCTTCACGATTGCAACAAGAAAAATAAAATACTTAGGAATAAACATAACAAAGAATGTAAAGGACTTATATAATGAAAACTATAAACCATTGTTAAGGGAAATCGAAAAAGATATAATGAGATGGAAGAATATACCTTGTTCTTGGCTAGGAAGAATAAATATAATCAAGATGGCTATATTACCCAAAGCAATATACAAATTTAATGCAATTCCCATCAAAATTCCAATGACATTTTTTAAAGAAATAGAGCAAAAAATCATCAGATTTATATGGAACTATAAAAAACCCCGAATAGCCAAAGCAATCCTAAAGAAAAAGAATGAAGCTGGGGGCATAACAATACCTGACTTCAAACTCTATTATAGGGCCACGACAATCAAAACAGCATGGTATTGGCAGAAAAATAGACACTCAGACCAATGGAACAGAATAGAAAGTCCAGAAATAAAACCACATATATATAGTCAAATAATTTTTGATAAAGGGGCCAACAACACACAATGGAGAAAAGAAAGCCTCTTCAATAAATGGTGCTGGGAAAACTGGAAAGCCACATGCAAAAGAATGAAACTGGACTACAGTCTCTCTCCCTGTACAAAAATTAACTCAAAATGGATCAAAGATCTAAACATAAGACCTGAAACAATTAAGTACATAGAAGAAGACATAGGTACTCAACTCATGGACCTGGGTTTTAAAGAGCATTTTATGAATTTGACTCCAATGGCAAGAGAAGTGAAGGCAAAAATTAATGAATGGGACTACATCAGACTAAGAAGTTTTTGCTCAGCAAGAGAAACTGATAACAAAATAAACAGAAAGCCAACTAAATGGGAAATGATATTTTCAAACAACAGCTCAGATAAGGGCCTAATATCCAAAATATACAAAGAACTCATAAAGCTCAACAACAAACAAACAAACAATCCAATAAAAAAATGGGAAGAGGATATGAATAGACACTTCTCCCAGGAAGAAATACAAATGGCCAACAGATATATGAAAAGATGCTCATCTTCTTTAGCTATTAGAGAAATGCAAATCAAAACGGCAATGAGATACCACCTCACACCTGTTTGATTAGCTGTTATTAGCAAGTCAGGTAATAGCAAATGTTGGAGAGGCTGTGGAGAAAAAGGAACCCTCATCCACTGTTGGTGGGAATGTAAAGTAGTACAACCATTATGGAAGAAAGTATGGTGGTTCCTCAAAAAACTGCAAATAGAACTACCTTATGACCCAGCAATCCCTCTACTGGGTATATATCCCCAAAACTCAGAAACATTGATACGTAAAGACACATGCATCCCCATGTTTATTGCAGCATTGTTCACAGTGGCCAGGACATGGAAACAACCAAAAAGCCCATCAATAGATGACTGGATAAAGAAGATGTGGCACATATACACTATGGAATACTACTCAGCCATAAGAAATGATGACATCGGAACATTTACAGCAAAATGGTGGGATCTTGATAATATGATACGAAGCGAAATAAGTAAATCAGAAAAAACCAGGAACTGTATTATTCCATACGTAGGTTGGACATAATACTGAAACTAAGAGACATTGACAAGAGTGTGGTGGTTACGGGGGGGGGGGAGGGGGGAATGGGAGAGTGATAGGGCGTTGGGAGGGGCACAAAGAAAACAAGATAGAAGGTGACAGAGGACAATCTGACTTTGGGTGGTGGGTATGCAACATAATTGAACGACAAGATAACCTGGACTTGTTATCTTGAATATATGTATCCTGATTTATTGATGTCACCCCATTAAAAAAATAAAATTATAACAATTGGGTTAAAAAGCTGTGGTACATATACACCAGGGGTCCCCAAACTTTTTACAAAGGGGGCCAGTTCACTGTCCCTCAGACTTTTGGAGGGCTGGACTATAAAAAAAACTATAAAGAAATCCCTATGCACACTGCACATACCTTATTTTAAAGTAAAAAAGACAAAACAGGAACAAATACAATATTTAAAATAAAGAACAAGTAAATTTAAATCAACAAACTGACCAGTATTTCAATGGGAACTATGCTCCTCTCACTGACCACCAATGAAAGAAGTGCCCCTTCTGGAAGTGCAGCGGGGGCCAGATAAATGGCCTCAGGGGACCGCATGTGGCCCGCAGGCTATAGTTTGGGGACCCCAGATATACACAATAGAATACTAAGTGGCTGTGAGGAAGAAGGAAATCTTACCTTTTGCGGCAACATGGATGGACCTGGGAACTATTATGCTAAGTGAAATATGCCAGGCAGAAAAAAAATCATATGATTTCACTGAGGAATGGAATAGAGGCAGAGGCAAGGTCACAGGGATCAGAGGGACAGCACTTAGAGGGAAGAAAGATGAGGAAATGGAAATTGAGTAGGTAAATGGATTAATGAAATTATATATACATAATACAGAGATATAGATAACAAGATAGCAAATCCTAGGGGGGGGGGACAATGTTAGAGGGAGGAGGGCACAAGGGTTATAAAAAGCGACACAAGAGTGGGGGTGAAGAAGTTATATTTAGTGGGACACTTGAATTCGTGTAAACACAATAAATTAAAAGTAATAGATATAAAAAATAAAGAAAAGAAAAAACACAGAAAACAAAGATTAAAAAACTAATGAAACATCCAACAAAAATAATAAAAAATATAAAATTAAATTAAATGGAATTCAAAAGAAAAAAGAGAAAAAAGAAAAGGATGGGAAAAAAGTAAAAATAAATTTTGGTTTTGAGACCTTTCTTCCAGTAAGTGGTGCTGTATTACAAGTTTAACTTTGTGAAATTTCTGAGCTTTCACTGAAATGTTGCTGTTTCAGTGACGTAGGCAGGGCAGTATTCATGTTGCTGAGCAGAGCATTATTGAGAGCTTTACATTTTCAACATTACAGCTTTAGTTTTCCGGCTCTAACAATGGCAATCTCAGGCCTCCTGGTGCTTTTCCCACATATCAGCAGACCCATGTACAAGACATGAAGCACCTCTGTTCTTCAGAGAAGATAGTGTCTCTGGAGAATCAGCTGTGGGGTTTGTCTCTACCACCCTCCACACCCATGAGTTGAGGGAAGCGAGATCACGGAGGCTGGGTGGCCTCACTTAATTTTTTTCTTTCTTTGCAGAGTGCAGGCTTCAGGTAGACCACAGGAACACTGGCTGTGATTTCACACTCTGACTTGTTTGATTTTTCTCCCCCTTTGCCCCTCTATCTCACCACTCCTCCTAGCAGAAGATGACCCAGTCACTCCAGGTTTTTCTCTCCATACTCCTCACACAAAATCCAAACAGCCTGAGCTTCCCTCTTCACTGTGATTGGGTAGAGAAAAAAAGAAATCCCAGTCACTTCAGGTTTGTCTTCTCTCCAGAGCCCACCATAAATGTATTTTATCTTTCACCCCCAATTTCAACCCACCCTCACCTTAACCTATTCAGTGTGTGGATCTTTAAAGCCCTCCTGCAAGCCCAACTGGGGTTCCTTCACTGTGTTATAGTTGTTTCATTTCTTGAAATTTTAATGGGAGACAACAGAAGTATCTCTCATACCACCATTAGTGTGACATCTCCTTTTTCCTTGTTTTTGAAAGATAATATTATGTTCTGTGTGACAACTTTTTTCCAGCAGTTTTTATGTGTCACTCAACTGTCTTCCAGCCTCCATTGTTTCTAATGAGACTTTAGCTCTTAATTTTATTGGGGTTCTCTGATACGTGATAAATTGTTTTTCTCGTTTTATTTTTTGAGATGTTCTCTTGGTCTTTTTTTTTTTAACAGTTTGACTATGATGTATCTAAGTCAGGATCTCTTTCTTTCTATTCTAGCTTGAGTTTTCTGTACCACTTGGATGTGTATGTGAATATTTTCCATCAATTTTGGCAACTTTTTCGTCATTATTTCTTCAAATATTTTTTCTGCTTCTTTGTTATTCTTTCCTCTCCTTCTGGTATTCTCATTATGGATATATGTTCTACTTTTGTACGAGGCCATATTTTTCTTCATTCTGTTTTCTCACTATTCTTCTAACTGTATATTTTCTATTGGTCCCTCTCCACGTCTATTATTCTTTTTTTTCTGCTAGCTCAGATGTTAGATTCTCATTGTTCTTATCAAGATTTAGTGGATTTTCTTGATTATTACTCCTTTTGTTCTATGCCCTCTGATGTGAAATGATTGTTTTGACATATAAATATAGCTTTTGCATGTAGTAACAGAGTTAAGGTTACCAATCTGTAGACCTTGAGATATGGAGATTATCCTGTATTATCTTATTGACTCAATGTAATCACATGTATTCTTAAAGGTGTAAATATAAAACAAAGAGAAGTCATTGTCTGTGATGCAGTGTGAGAAGATTCAACCAGGAATTGCTGCCTTTGAAAATGAAGAAATGGAGTATGATCTAAGGAATATGGGAAGCCTCTACCATCTGAAAAAAAAATCAGAAAATTAGATTCTTTCTTAGAGCATCTAATAATAAAGCAGTCCTACTTACACCTTAATTTTATCCCAGTGATACCCACATCAGACTTCTGAACCATAAAATTATATCAGAGTTTTATAATTTTAAGCAATTGCATTTATGGTTATTTGTCAAATCAGAAATAGAAAAGTTAATGCATTCACTAACACAACATTTAATCTTATTTGTCTTCTAGAATTTTCAAACTAGTTGTTTCAAGCCTTAGTAGTGGCACTCTAGATCTGCCACACATCTACACAGATCACATCTGAAAAGGCAGAAGTAAGACTAAAATCATTGTTTTCTAAATCTCATGTTTTATCATCTATGTACAAATCACTTTTAGTTTTCAATTGCTTAAAGGACTTGTGGGGTTCACACTGTTTATACTTACAAAGGACCTTTATATCTGGCAAAAACTATATGATATAGCACCAGTGTAAGACTATTCACTGAAAAAATGTCCAAAGATATTAGGTACTGAAGTCTTTGCTTTTAATGGCTGCATTATGCAAGTGTGCAGTTTGTCTCCAGATTTCAAATGATTACTAGTGTGGATGCAAAGTGTTTTGGTACCAGGGGGACCAGAGTCTATTTATTGTGGGTGTATTTTATAGTAAGCTGTACATGTAAGCATATGCTAGCTTTATAACTATCTAGTGTTGCTGATGAAAAGTCTGATGTTAATCTGAGTACTGCTTCTTTGTGAATAATCTATTTGCTTCTTGTCGTGTCTACTGTTCTCTGAAAACTTTTTTTTTTTGTATTTTTCTGAAGTTGGAAACGGGAAGGCAGTCAGACTCCCGCATGTGCCTGACCAGGATTCATCCGGCATGCCCACCAGGGGGCGATGCTCTGCCCATCTGGGGTGTCACTCTTTTGCAACCAGAGCCATTCTAGCGCCTGAGGCAGAGGCCACAGCACCATCCTCAGTGCCCTGGCCAACTTTGCTCCAATGGAGCCTTGGCTGTGGGAGGGGAAGAGAGAGACAGAGAAGAAGGAGAGGGAGAGGGGTGGAGAAGCAGATGAGCGCTTCTCCTGTGTACCCTGGCTGGGAATCGAACCCTGGACTCCTGCACGCCAGGCCGACACTCTACCACTGAGCCAACCAGCCAGGGCCTAACTTTTTTTTTTTAATTAGGCTTCCAAACTTTCAAAGTGATGCACTTAGCTTTAGACTTTTATGCATTTTTGTTTAACAACAGTTCATTTTCTTCATTTATTGTGCTGGATATACCATGAGTTCTTAAATTCTGAAGACTCATGTTTTCTTTAGCTTTAGAAAATTTTATTTCTTTCATAGTTTTTTCTCTTTTGTTACCTGTTTTGTTTGTGAATTCCCATTAGATATTGGACGACCTGAACTTACTATCAGATCCCTTTGCTTTTTTTTCATATTTTCGTCTTGAGTTTGTTTCAGTAGTTTCTGTCCTTTTAGATATTTGTTCATTTTTAAACATAAGTAATTGTTTATAGTATTCTCTTATAATCTTTATTTTTGTAAAGTCAGTATTAAGTTGTTGTCAGACAACATCTATGATTTAAATCATTTTAAAGTTATTTGGCTTATTTTATGTTTTCACATGTCATCTAAAAATATTTCATATTTACTTGAGGAGAATGTTTATCCTGCTGTTATTGAATAGAATATTTTATAGATATTTATTAGGTCTAGTTGGCTTACATTGTTTTTTAGGTTTGTTATTTCCTTGTTTCTAACCTTTTTATTCATTTTTCAGAGTGACGTATTTATGTGCTGTACTGTTATTACTGAATTGGCGATATCTCTCTTAAATTATTTAAGCTTCTACTTCCAGTTTAGATTTACATTGTTAGGTAAGTTTATATTTATAATTGTTATGTCTGGTAGAAAAATATCTACCCTCTCCATAAGAAAAAGAACACTGCATGGATAACAGCTCTTACTATCTATCAAACACTGTACTAGAGTTTCTAATCAATGCTACTAAAAAATAAAATAAAATAAATAAATAACACAAGAATTAGAAGGGAAAAAGAAAACTTCCCTTCTTTGAAGAATTATTTTTACATGATTATATAAGTAGAAAATCCCAAACAATTTATAATTAGTAGTAATAACTTAATTGAGCAAGGTTGCTTCTACATCTGCCCTCTTTTCTTATGTTCTGCTAGATGTAATCCAGTTCATAATACATCTCTTTTCATATTTCTTTTTTTCCTTTATTGAGAGGAGGGAAAGCAGAGAGATAGATTCCCAAATGCATCTCAACTGGAATCTATCCTGCAAGCCTCACTAAGTTGGATGCTCTGCTCATCTGGGCTGTTGCTCCATTGCTAGGCAACTCATTTATTTTTAGGACCTGAGGTGGAAGCCAGGAGCCATCTTCAACATCTAAGGCCAAATTGCTTGAACCATTAAGCCATGGCTGCAAGAGGGGAAGAAAGAAATAGAGAAGGGAGTGTGGAGAATCAGATAGTCATTTTTTCTATGTGTCCTGACCAGAAGGAATTAAACCTGGAATATCCACAAGCTGGGCCAATGCTCTACCACTTAGCCAACCAGCTAGGGCTCTTATCATATTCTTTAAAATAAAAGATACAGTACTTAAAATGGCTAATAGAGCTCAAAATGATATGGTGCCTTTATCTTTCTGATTTCATATAGTATTCTTCCCAAATGAATTTCACTCTTGCCAAAATGGTATCCTTGCTACTCCTCCAGCACTCAGCCATAGTTTTGCTTCATGGCTATTGCATTTGAACATACTTCTGTCAGATATTCATATAGCTCATTCATTTTCTTCCTTCAGATCTTTGTAGTCTTCTCAATGTGGCCTTCTGTAATTATCTTACTGGAAATTGCATCAATTTCCCTACTTCTCAACATATTCTGTTATTTACCAACTATTTTCCTCTGTAGCACTTATTATCATCTAATATGTTGTATTAGTCTGTTATATGTCAATTTATACTACAATGTATGCTCAAGTAAAACACTCATTGTTGTGAGTACACAAATTACAGAATTTATTTTTATATTACTATTTATTAATTATTATATTATTTTCCATATAAACAACTGTGAACCTAATTTTACCCCACCATGTATAAGTATGAGTAAATGTGTTTGAGCTAATTAATATATAAGTAATATTAGTATATAGTAACAATTTTTCAACTGGTGTACCACAAAAGGGACACTGGTGTCTCACAAGAATTTTTACAACATGCACTACTTGACTATTTAGTCAGTGGCACTGACCTGTTTCTCTTAAATTGTCTAATAAAAAAATGACAACAGCCAACAAAACAATAACCATCAGTGTGAATGAATCAAAATTATACCTATGTTTTCTTAGTCTGGCAAAAAATATATAGTTTTTGGTGTGCCACAAAATTTTAGTAATTAGTTTGAGTGCTATTAGATAAAAAATATTGAAAATTGCTGATATATAGCATAAGGTTAAGTAAATTTAACTAAGGTTTAAATTAACAATTAATACTTTTCAGTGCTTTTCCACATCTACTATACCATTGATTTCTTTCAGCAACTCCACCATAGATGAAGAATATATATTATTATCCCATTTTTATGAATGACAAATTAGATTTAGAACACATATGGAATATGTTCAAGATTACACTGCTAGCACATGATCAGATTAGAACAAAAATTTTGATTTTTTTCTCAAGCCTGTGCTATTCTCCCACATCCCAGTCCGACGCTCTATCCACTGTGCCGCCACCCGGTCAGGCGGCCCTGTGCTATGCTCACTGCATTAATGCAGGTAGGTATATATCTATCTACAATTTTAAAATACAAGATTTGATGATTTTCCAGGTATCCTTTTAAAAAATATCAGTATTACAAAAATAAAAGCATCCTTTCTTTCCTCAATTTCCTTTGTTTAATGTCTTGTTTTTGTAATTCAAGAGGAAAAAGTGGTAAACTGGATTATACTTAAGTGCCTATTATTAAATAATTCCCATATCCTCTCTAACATGGTTACTTTTCAGAGACATTACAAGCATTAGTCAAAAGAATACTTGGTCTTCTTAATGCAATGGATTTTTTATCTTTGCATAGAGAAATAAATAACAGTGTCAGAAGCTTAATTATACGTTTGTTAAAAGTTTATAAATCCAAACTGTTGAGTCTTATTGAGATTAATCTCCTGAAGTGATTCTAAATGGCAAAATACAAAAATCTTTAAAGACTGTAATTTTAAAAATGAATTATTAAAGGCCTAATTTGGAAGATGGGGAAAATATTTTGTGGCTATAAAAAGATTCTGTTAACTGAATATATAAGCATTTCACACAAACGAAATGTTGAATGTCTTCTAGAGTTGGGATTTTCCAGAACTGCATATATATAAACTTTACTCAAATATGTCAAGTCAGTGTGTACATGTGTGCTTATATATAGATTTCTATATTTTTTATTTCTTTTAATATTTCCTCTGCTCCTTTCTTTGTCTATGTAAAAAAGCATTCTATATCAGAATGTTTCACTGATACTTTTTCTCTCATTATTCTTTTATACTATTATTTAAAAAAATCCTCTGACTTAGTTGTCCAGTTCATTAAATCAATCTTTAGCTGTGTTAATTTAATTTTTTATTATCACTTTATAGATAATTTTTTTAAATTTTTTGTATTACTATTATCAAGTGAGAGACCAGAAGGCAGAGGGAAAGACTCCCACATGCTCCCCGACCAGGATCCACCTGGCAAGCTCACTAGGGGACAATGCTCTGCCCACCTAGGGCATTTCTCCATTGTTCAGCAACCAAGCTATTTTAGCACCTGAGGTGAGGCCATGGAGCCATCTTCAGCATCCGGGGCCAACTTTGCTTGAAACAATCGAGCCGTGGTTGTGGGAGAGGAAAACAGACAGAGAGAGACATAGAAAGAGAAAGAAGGGGAGGATGAGGGGTGAAGAAGCAGATGGTCGCTTCCCCTGTGTGCCCTGACCAGAATCAAACCCCAGACTCTCACACGCCAATGCTCTACCACTGAGCCAACTGGACAAAGCTACATATCATTTCCAGGAAGTGTGATTTATTTGGTTGGGAGGGAGGGGATGCAGAAATGTACCTCCAAGCTTTCCTTTCCTGTGCAAATTGCTCTGATTTCTGTCACATTAAATTAATTTAAATTCACAAAAACTTTATATAAATAAAATCATTAATTATGTAGTATTTTTGTGTCTGACTACTTACAATAAGTATGTTTATTTTAAATTTATTTATACCATTAATAATATCAATAACACATTCCTTTTTATCACCATGTAGTATTCCATTGCATGAATATACTTTATTTATTCAATTGTTGGTGGAAATTTGTGTTGTTTTCGGTTTAGAGATATTATAAAGGAAGCTTCTTTCAACATTAGATAAATATTTAGAAGGGAATAACTGGGTCATATGCTCATTATATGGTTTTTTAATTATAAACTGCATTTATTTAAAGTGTACAATTGGTAACTTTTAACAAATATTTACACTCAAGAGATTGTTACCATTATCAAGAAAATGAACACATGCAACAACCTCAAAAGTCTTTCTATGCTTCTTTGTAATCTCTCCCTTCTGTTTCTAGCCATATTTCCATCTGAAAAACTTTTCCCTAAAGAAGTTTTTTAATGTTCTGTGGTTCAGGTTTGCCAGTTATACATTATTTCAAGTTCTGTATGAATTTTTTTTTTGAAAAAAATTTAAATATCTTAACATTGTTGCTCCACTGACTTGTTTGAGGAATGATCTGATATCATGCTTACATTTCTTTTTTTTGTACATAGAGTATATTTTTCCTTCCTCTGGTTGCTTCTAAAATTTTCTCTTTATTGCTGATTTTGGGTAATTTATTTCAATATGTGTTGGTATAGTTACCTTCATGTTTCTTGCACTTGACTGTCATTGAACTACTTGAGTATTTGGAATTATAATTTTAATCAAATTTATAAAATTTTCATTTTTTGTGTGTTTCCCCTTCATTTTGATTACTCTAAATACATATATGTTAGGGCACTTGAAGTTGTCGCATAGGTCACCAATATTTTATATATTTTATTTTATTTATTTTTTTAAATAAATTTTTATTAATGTTAATGGGATGACATTAATAAATCAGGGTACATATATTCAAAGAAAATATGTCTAGGTTATCTTGTCATTAAATTATGTTGCATACCCCTCGCCCAGAGTCACATTGTCCTCCGTCACCCTCTATCTAGCTTTCTCTTTGCCCCTCCCCCTCCCCCTAACTCTCTCCCTGCCTCCTTCCTGCGTCCTCCTTCCCCCCGCCCCTGGTAACCACCACACTCCTGTCCATGTCTCTTAGTCTAGTTTTTATGTTCCACCGATGTATGGAATCATGTAGTTCTTGTTTTTTTCTGATTTACTTATTTCACTCCGTATAATGTTATCAAGATCCCACCATTTTGCTGTAAATGATCTGATTTCATCATTTCTTATGGCTGAGTAGTATTCCACAGTGTATATGTGCCACATCTTCTTTATCCAGTCTTCTATTGAAGAGCTTTTTGGTTGTTTCCATGTCTTGGCCACTGTGAACAGTGCTGCAATGAACATGGGGCTACATGTGTCTTTATGTATCAATGTTTCTGAGGTTTTGGGGTATATACCCAGTAGAGGGATTGCTGGGTCATAAGGTAGTTCTATTTTCAGTTTTTTGAGGAACCACCATACTTTCCTCCATAGTGGTTGTACTACTTTACATTCCCACCAACAGTGTATGAGGGTTCCAACAGAATGTAAGAATGATGTCTTATATTTGTAGAGTACTTCATCATCTACACAGTTCTCTCACATTTTTATTTATATGATGGAATCTTCACAACAACACATTCTGAGAAAAGGATGTATAGCTACTGTTATTTGATTTTGACTAACTGAAAACTTGAACAAACTTCTAAAAGCTTTAATATTTAAATGTTAAAATTAGTACAAAACTATAGTCCTGCTGACCCCTAGTGTAACTCAATTACACCATAACACATGGAACATTTACGAAGCTACATAAAGTTTTACAAAACCCAGATACATACCAGCAAGAAACCTGATTATCTTTGACATCAAAAGTCATGGACTTCTCAGACACTTTTAGCTTGAGTAATCCATTATTGAGGTTTAATTTTTTAATCTAAACCCTTATAAGAGCTAATCATATTTTTGTTTTCTACTACCTTGAAGAATAACTACATCCATATGTTGATCACTGCTTTGTATCCAGCACACTTTCTTTTAAAATAATAATATTAATAATAGCTAATATTTACTTAGTAATAACCATGTACTGGACACTCTTCTAAGCAGCTTACATATATTAAATTATTTAACAGTAACAATAAACTTAAGAGTTAGACTTTATTATTACTACCATTTGCAAATCCAAAAACAGAGGTACAGATTATTTAAATAACTTTCTCAAGATAATCCAGCTAAGAAATAGTGAACCTGGGGTGAAAATCTATTTCTTTTCAGTATGCCAGCTGCTTTTGTCTTCCAACTCTAACAAAGTCATTGACTATGGTATTCTAAAATTCAGTGAACAGATCCAAATAAATTCAGTTTGTCCTCTCATTATCTTAAAAACTTAGATTTCAGTCTCTGTGTTAGAAAGTGAAATTTTAATCCTCTTATTCTGTACTAATATGGCAGCCCTTCTAGTTCTCCTTCTCCCCCAAACGTCATTCTATGATTTGTAGACATTCGTCTTTTTCTGCATGTTATTCAACAATATAGTATCTTTAAAAAATTCTTTTTAGATTTTATTTATTAATTTTGGAGAGAAGAGAGAGAGAGAGAGAAATAAGAGGGGAGGTGGAGGAAGCATCAACTCCCATATATGCCTTGATCAGGCAAGCCCAGGGTTTCAAACCAGTGACCTCAGTGTTCCAGGTTGAAGTTTTATCCACTGTACCACCACAGGTCAGGCTACATACTTGAATTTTTTATTGATTGATTTTTTTTAGATAAAGGAGAGAGAAATGGGAAGCATCAACACATAGTAGTTGCTTCCCATATGTTCCTTGACCCAGCAAGCCCAGGGTTCCAAACTGGTGACGTCAGTGTTCCAAGTCAATGCTTAATCCACTGAACCACAGCAGATCAGGCTATAGTATCTTTCTTAAAACGAGATGCCTGAATCCTAAGTAAGTTTCTATGATTTATAGACTCTTGTGTTTTGATATAGACTAAAGGTAAAAGGCTCAAATGCTCTTAGCAATGTAATAAAAAATATATTGTTTCTATATTTATCTTTTGGTCTATAATAATTATATCTATTTAGTCAGTAAGTTCATTTAAGTCTATTTCCTCTGTAAAATAGATAAATAAAAACAGTATGACAGTAGCAATGTGCTTTTCCAGCTTTTGACAGGACAATAACCTTGTTCTTTCCCTCCCCAGGATTCCATGAGAAGATTGCAATATAGTATTTTCCTCTAACTTCATTCAAAAGCCTTAACAACATTAATTTGCTTAATCCAAAGGACTAGTCATTAGAACTGTAGAAAAGACTGCCCTGGACTGTACAGTTTAAGTACTTTACATACACACAAGTGTTAATAGGTTTTTGAAACCTCTTACTGCTAAAAACTCGTCTTCTATTCTGTCACTAATAGATTGGCATTCTTTTGACTCTCTGATCTAGAATAACACAGAGAAAACTTCATTATACATTTCAATGACACTTTAGAGTGAATACTGGAGACAGAAGATTGTCTGAACTGGAAAAGAGAAGATAAGTAGATTTATATCCTTTTTTTTCCTTGCAACTCTGCAGAAACAAACAGAATTATATAGCAAATCATTAAAACTCCTTTATTTTATTACATAGGCCTAGATCAAGATAATTCCTTTTTAACACAACATGATGATGTCACAGTGCTTCTCAAAGCAGTTCTCTTTGTAATGTTTCATTAGTGTTTGAAACTTCTTGCTTTGATCCAGAATATTTTTTCTTTATTTAATTTGTAATGCTAGTAAATGTAATAAGCTCCTTTTTGGAAAATCAGCCTGGCTTAAATCACGCATTCTTTATACAATGTTAGGGGAGAACATTAACATTTGTAGCCTCATGACTTGCAAATGAAAGAAAATAATAACGTTTAGCAAGGCATTAGAGGAACACATTCACCATGAACCATACTGCCCTTGAAGGTGCAGCTTAAAAAAGCAGAGAAATAGATTTGACACCACTTGGACTTGCAGCTCGGACATGCTGCATTAAACTGTTCAAAATTAATTTAATCTGAGCAAGGAGAATAATAGCCTCTCAGTTCAAGGCTTCTGATAGCAGTAATTTGCACTCGAAAGTACTTCCAAAGGGAAAGAATAAATGAAGGGCGACTTTCCAAAAATGAGTGAGCAAATGAATTCACTAAATGAAAGCCTCTTGATCACCCTATAAAAGATCATTCAAAAAAATGACACATTCTATATTATTCTCTTGGATAAAAATTTTTCCTTACAACTACTCAGTTGCTCTGCTTTAGGGATAGATTTCATCCCATTTTGAACTGTTGATGACTGGAGGAAGTGCCTGACTTCAGTTGCTACATTAATTCAGTGGCCTGAAACCAATTTGATGAAAAATCATGCAGTCAGGGACTTTGAGCCTCATATTCCCTTTCATACTATTGAAAAAGATGTTTCTTGGAAGTGAGCAAGAATCACAGAAAATATATAGAGTTTGAAACAAATCCATGACACTTTACAACAGTCACAGGAATGCTCTCCCCAAACTCAGGTACCAAGGTGCTGAGTACAAGGAAGAACATGAATCCAAGAGTGGATGCTCACAGTAAGAGGTCTGACTAACCAAACCAATCAATTTAGTAACCAACAGGAAAAGACTGGAATCAATAAGATCTACTTGCTCAGAATTCTCTCTTCCATTGATTCAACACAGAGTCAAAAATTTTGTCCATGTGTTACTCCTTTGGGAATAATGCTTCCAGAAACAATGTGCACATTTATTTATCACTTTATCAATTATCTAGCACTTCACAGACCTCTGAGGGGTTGAGGAAAGACACAGACATATAGAAAAGTAGCTTAAGTGTTTAAGGTTGGTGAGTCCCTTTGGATGTTAATGAAAGAGGGAACACCTGATAAATGTCTTTTATTTATGTCAATGTAAGAAATGTTTAAATATTTAAGAATTTTTGTAAGTTTATTTGAGCCAAACTGTGGAAAATTAACAGTAAGTAAAGTCTCAACGGATTGAGAAAATGCTCCAGAAAATAGAGGTTTTACTACTTATTTTATACATTAGAATCAAAGGGGAAGATGTAAGGTTGTTCCATGAAATTGATTGGTGGTAAATTAAGGAGGCAAGAGAAAGCAAAGTGGGGAAATCTCTGGGATTGGATAAAAAGTATAAATGTATTTACTGAAACTTCTTTTATATAAGCAGGCATAAGATAAACAGTTAATTAACAAGATAATAATAATAATGTGAGAAGTTGTTCGTTTCTGCTCTGGTGAAATGCCTGCCATGAAGAGGGCAGGTAAAGAAGGTTACCCTTACATTTCAAAGGCATGTTATCAGGTACATTAATATAGATACCAAAGACAACAGACAGGCTTAAGGTAAGCATTGACCTTTGTTAGAGAAAAATACCTCCATAGTACACAACCACCCACCATGAACTTCTTTTAGTTAAAAAGCTTTAATTTCAGACCACCCTGTGTAATTAGTTTATATCTCTGAGTTTTCAAGGCCACTTACAGGCCTCCCTTGAAACTGTCAAGTTTAACATTCACAACTAGTTTAAAGAAAAAGGTAAATATAGACAAAAATAGTGATACTAAGTACCCAAATAATTACATACATGGAAAGACAAAACTAACTTCATTTTAGACAGTTTCTTTTCCTTAAGTTAATCAAGTACTTTTTGGTATACACTGGGAGAAATTATTTTTCCTGACTTGAGCTCTAATGGTGGTTAGACAGTTCATGCAGGGAAGTAACAGAATGAGTTTTTCTTCCCAAATAGCATGAGAATAAATAATACGTTAATATTCAAGTTTCATTTCCAATTTTTTAGTTGTTTTCTTTTGCAAATTTAGTGAACAAAAAACCACAGGTCTTTTAAAATTCTCTAGTAGCAATTTCTTCTGAATAGTTTTCCTGCTGGTAGTTATTTGTTCTATAATAATTCAAAGAATGCTAGTTATGCCAAAGGCTTTTATAAAGAAAGAAAAAGAGAAAGACGTAAAAGGAAAGAAAAAAGAAAGAAAGAAAGAAAGAAAGAAAGAAAGAAAGAAAGAAAGAAAGAAAGAAAGAGAAAAGGGAGGAAGGAAGGAAGGAAGGAAGGAAGGAAGGAAGGAAGGAAGGAAGGAAGGAAGGGAAGAAGAAACAGAAAGAGACAGAGACGAAGGGATGGAGGAAAAGAAGGAGGGAGGGAGAAAAGAAAATAAATAAAAGAAAAAAGAAAAGAGGGAAGAAAAGAAAAAAGAAAAGGAAAAGCAAAGAATAGAAAAGAAAGAATATCTCTGGAATGTTAAACGTTTAAAATAAATTGAGGAATTTCAAGACATTAAAAAAAGCACTCAGTTTCTATTGGTCACTGTTGCCAATTAAGTACTCCTCCAAAAACTAGAATAAGAATGAATATTATTTGAAGGGATCCAGAACAAGTCTCCAGAGAATGTACCACTTTGTCATGTGGACTATATTGAGCTAAAGACAATCAAGAGCAAAAAGACTCAGGAAGAGCTTATTGCCTCCCCTTTAACTGCCTAAAAGTTTAGCTAGAGGTCCTGAACTAAGAAACAATTACCAGAAATAACTACAAAGAATATGAGCTAGCTGTCATAAGCTGCCAGTACAGAGCAAACATTTGATTGCCAAGCATTTGCTCTTCCCATCCTCCTGTGAATTGTCATTCTTTCCTTTGAAACCACAGACCCCCTATCCCATTCTTTATCTCAGGATGACATATAACCCCTAACTGCCTGACTTGTCCTTGGGGATTAAATATTTATGGGCACCCCCATAAGAACATAGTTAAATTTCTTTTCCTCTTGTTGATCTACCCTATGTTAATTTGATTCAAGTCAAAAAACCTAAGAAAGTATAAGGAAAGCTTATCCTCTCTAACACATTTAAAGTCACACACAATGTTTTGCATACTTACCTGGTCTTTAATAAAAACTAATGGAATGTATTCCCAGACTTAAACCATTTTTCATGGGTTAGATTTATATTATCATATGAGTGATTTTTAAATGTTTTTAGTTAATGAAAAATTTCAAAATGGCCAAAATTTTATTAATCTCCTATGTTAGCCTATTTTTTCTTTTCATTTCAGAAGAAATATAGACATCTGCATATTATAATTTAATAATGAATTAGGTCACATTTTTCAAAATGGAGCTCTGAACCATTTGTATCAGGATCACTTGTGCTATTAAAAAATATGAGTCAGACCCCTTCCCTGAGGACCCCTCTCCATAAGATTCATTCTGAAGTTTTAGAAAAACTATTTTCCATATTTTGGACCAAATTCTATACCATGCAAAGTAACACCCTAATATATTTATATAGCCTGTGCTTTAAAACATCCAATAGAATGGAAGTTATAATGTCATACATCAGCCATTATTAAGCAACCTTAATGGTAAGAAAATTTTACCTTATATTAAGTCAAAATGTATCATGAAACTTCTACGTGTTGGTTCAAGTTTCTCCCCTCTGAAATTACACAAAATAAATGTAATCACTTTTCTATATGACAGTCCTTCAGATATTTAGAGACCACTATTATATCCCATCTGTTTCCTACATTGGGCTAAATATCTTCACTTCTAGCAACCACTTCTTTTCTAATACCATTTCCATATGCTTTACCATTCTTGTTACAACCCTAGATATGCTCCTGTTTGTCATTGTCAGTTTTGAAAGTTAGTGCCTAGAACTAAATATAATATAAAAGATGTGGTATGACCAGTGTAAAGTTTTATACCACTATTATTTCTGTCACTTATTTAGAACACTAGATATTAATAAAGTACTTTAAATTTGTGTGGGCTTTTATGACTGGTGTGCACCCATTCATTCATTCATTCATTCATTTTGCATCCACATATCACTGTAGAAATATATTGCACTTACAGTAAACAAAAACGTGCAGGTCCTGAAAAAGTAGTTAAAGATAGAGCTTGGGAGGATCCTGAAAACAACAGCCCACAGACACAACAAATGTACAACCGCATATAGAATAAAACCCCTAGAAAAGAATCTCACAATGATCTGGAAACTTGTTCCACAAATAGAATAAAAAGACCCTATGGAGTTGTGTAGGGGAGGCAGAGATATGCTTTTGCCAAAAATCGACCAACAGTAGGAGGGAACTCAAAAAAAATCAATAAACAGAGTTTCTTCCTGTGTACCGAGTGTTTTGTACCCCACATGAGGAACCTCGGCCCTGTGCCTCAGGTCCTGTATTGAAAGAACAAGCCCCTTAAACCTCTGATTTTGAAAACCAGCATGGCTATGTCCAGAAGAATCACAGGGCTTTAGGAAATGAATAACCCACTCCATATTTATTTATTTATTTATTTATTCATTCATTCATTCATTTATCTATTTATTTATTTATTTATTTAGCAAGACAGACAGAGACAGACAGGAAGGGAGAGAGATGAGAATCATCAACTTGTTGTTGTGGCACTTTAGTTGTTCACTGATTGCTTTCTCATATGAGTATTGATTGGAGGACTGGAGCGAATGACCCCTTGCTCAAACTGGTGACATTAGACTCAAGCCAATGACCTTGGACTGCAAGCCAGGAACCTTTGGGCTCAAGCCAATGATAATGGGGCAGGTCTAAGATCTCACACTCAAGCTAGATGAGCCCACACTCAAGCCAGGAACCTCAGGGTTTTGATCCTGGATACTCAGAGTTCCAGATCGATGCTCTATCTACTGTGCCACCACCTGGTCAGACTGAAGGATCCACTCTTAAAAGGTCACATGAAGAACCACTTGCCTAAAGACCAAGCACAGATAGCAAGACCTTGACAAGAACCCAAACTCTGTGTGAAAGAGAATCACTTGCTGATCCTGAAATGTCTGCCAGAGGGGCAAAAGTCTGGTGGTACTCCTTCCAGGGTCAAAACATTGACAGTTATCATGTTTTATACGCTCTCTATACCTTGCTAATGGAGGTGTGAACAGGTGCCTTTTTTTGCATTCTCGCTCAAACCTGCCAAAGTGGCAGGTGAGCAGCATCTTCCACACCACCATCAGCCACTCGCTTATGGTACCAATATGCTAAGTGAGCAGCCACAACCTCATGTCATATGGAAGACCCCCCCCACACCCAGAGCCAATGGGAAAGCAGAGCACACATATGGAACACTCCTCGAGCACCAGAATTCTCCCCATCCTTGATTGCTACAGCTCCAGAGAGCCTGTTAATGCCACCAGGGATATACAATCTACACAGGATATATTTTTTCTTCTAAGAAATGTAGCTATTTCATTTGATTCATAAAAACAAATACAGAAATTCAAACAAAATGAAAAGACAAATATTTTACAAGTGAAAGAACAAGATAAAAACCCAGGAAAAATTAAAACGGAGGTTAGTCACTTACCTGATAAAGAGTTCAAAGTGATGGTCATTAAGTTACTGCCCAAACTCAGGAGAAAAACGGAGAAACGCAGTGAGAGCTTCAAAAAAGTCTTAGAAAATATATAAAAGGAACAACCAAAACTAAGAATAAAATAACTGCAATGAAAAGAACGCTAGAGGGACTCAACAGAAGATTAGATGATGTAGAACACATCAGTTAACTGGAAGATAAAACAGTGAAAATTACCCGGTCAGAACAGCAAATATAAAATAGAATTTTCAAAAATAAGGAAAATGTCTTTTTTTTTTTCATTCCCTAGCCATCTTGGCAGCCACTCTTGCTTGGGAGCCATCCTGCAGTTAAGACAGGAAGACGGTGACTACAAAGAAGACCAAGAAGTTGATAGAGTCAATCAACTCTATATTTCAACATCATTTATTTTATTTATTTATTTATTCATTTATTTATTTATTTATTTATTATTTTTAATTAGGCCAGTGGTAGTCAACCTGGTCCCTACCGCCCACTAGTGGGTGTTCCAACTTTCATGGTGGGCGGTGGCCGGTAGCGGAGCACCAAAGTATAAATAAAAAAATAGATTTAACTATATAGTAAGTTGTTTTATAAAGATTTATTCTGCCAAACTTAGCGAAAATCTGACATAAAGTACTTGGTAAGTAATTATTATTATATGCTTTAACTTGTTGTAACTCTGCTTTATAAAATTTTATAAAGTAAAGTAACTTCCCTACTTTATAAATCACCATTACTGTGGAACCGGTGGGTGGTTAGAAAATTTTACTACTAAAAGAGATAAAAAAGTGGGTGGTAGGTATAAAAACGTTGACTACTCCTGATTTAGACAATTAAATTTAGTATGGTGATATTGGTCAATCAGAGTACATAGATTTAGAGAAAACATTTCCACATCATTTGGACAGTTGATTATGCTATATACTCATCACCCAAAGTCAAATCATCTACTGTAACCGTATATTTTGTTTCTCTTCAAGCCCCTCCTTCTCCCCTTATTCTCCTCTTTCTCCTCCCTTCCCCTCCACCTGATAACCACTGCACTTTTATCTATATCCATGAGTCTTAATTTTGTGTCCCACTTATGTATGGAATCATAAAGTTCTTAACTTTTTCTAATTTACTTATTTCACTCAGTATAATGTTATCAAGGTCTATCCGTGTTGTTGTAAATGATACTATGTCACCATTTCTTAAGGCTGAGGCGTATTCCATTGTAGATATGTACCACATCTTCTTTATGTAATCCTATATTGAAGGGCATTTTGTTTGTTTTCATGTCCTGGCCACTGTAAACACTACTGCAATGAACATGGGGTACATGTATCTTTACATAAACATGTTTTAGGCTTTTGGGGGTATATACCCATCAGAGAGATTGCTGGGCCAAATGGTAGTTCTATTCTTATTTTTTGAGTAACCATCATAATTTCTTCCATAATGGTTGTACTACTTTACATTCCCACCAACAATGAATGAAAGTTCCTTTTTCTCCACAGCCTCTCCAACACTTGTTATTACCTGGCTTGTTGATAATAGACAATCTAACAGCTATGAGGTGGTATCTCATAGTAGTTTTGATTTGCATTTCTCTAATAGCTAGTAAAGATGAGCATCTTTTCATATATCTGTTGGCCATTTGTATTTCTTTTTGTAAGAAGTGTCTGTTCATGTCCTCTTCCCATTTTTTTTATTGAGCTGTTTGCTTGCTTGTTGCTGAATTTTGTGAGTAGTTTTATATTTTGGATATTAGCCATTTATCAGAGCTGTTCTTTGAAAATGTCATCTCTCATTTAGTTGGCTATTTGTTTTGTTGATAGCTTCTTTTGCTTTGCAGAAGCTTCTTTGTTTGATGTAGTCCCATTCATTTATCTTGGCCTTTACTTCCCTTGCCTTAGGCGTCAAATTTATAAAATGTTCTCTACTGCCAAGCTCCATAAGTTTAGTACTTATGTTTTTTTCTATGTTATTTATTGTTTCAGATCTTATATTTAGGTCTTTGATCCATTTTGAATTAATTTTTTAAAGGGAGACAAACTGGAGTCAAATTTCATTCTTTTATATGTGGCTTTCTAATTTTCCCTGCACCATTTATTGAAGAAGCTTTTTTTTCTCCATTGTGTGTCTTTAGCTTCTTGATCAAAGATGATTTGACCACATATATGTGGTTTTATTTCTGGGCTCTCTGCTCTGTTCCATTGGTCTATATTTCTATTTTTCTGCCAGTATCATGCTGTTTTGATTATTTTGTTTCTGTAGTATATTTTGAAGTCAGGTATTGTAATGCCTCCAGCTTCCTTTTTTTCCCTTTGGATTACATTGTTTATTCTGGGTTTTTTGTGTCCATATAAACCTGATGATTTTTTGTTCTATTTCTTTTAAAAAATGACATTGAAATTTTGATGGGAATTGCTTTAAATTTGTATATTGTTTTGAGTAATAAAAATTATATGATCATCTCAAAAAGACTGAGAAAAAACATGACAAAATTTGACATCTCATAAAAACTCTCAAAAAGTGGCTATATAAGGAAAAAAGTGGTATAAAAGGAATGCAATGCAACATAATAAAGGCCACATATAATAAACCCATGACAACATCATACACAATGCTAAAAACCATAAAGCATTTACTCTAAGATCAAGATCAAGACCAGGATGTTCAGTCTTGCCATTTTTATTAAACATAATATTGGAATTTCTAGCCCCAGCTATTAAGCTTGAAAAAGAGATAAACATCATCCAAATTGGAAAAAAAACAGAACTAAAATGTCATTATTTCTAGATGACATGACATTAGAGATAAAAAACACTAGAGTTTTCACCAACAAATATATTAGTACTAAGAAAACAAATTCAGTAAAGTTTCAGATACACAATAATACTCAGAAATTAGTTGCTTTTTTATACTCTACTAACAAATTATTGGAAATAGAAATTAAGAAATCAAACTCGGCCTGACCTGTGGTGGCGCTGTGGGTAAAAGCGTTGACCTGGAATGCTGAGGTCGCCAGTTCAAATCCCTGGGCTTGCCTGGTCAAGGCACATATGGGAGTTGATGCTTTCTGCTCCTCTCCCCTTCTCTGTCTCCTCTCTCTAAAAAAATAAATAAATAAAATCTAAAAAAAAAAAAAAGAAATCAAACTCATTTACAATTGAATTAAAGACACAGACAACAGAGATGGTCAGTGGCTAATGGGAACAAATAAGACTCTGGTATAATGGGCGCACAATGCAGTGTGCAGATAATGTTTTATTGAACTTCACCCTTGAACCTGTACCCTAATAAATTCAATTAACAAAAAAATATAAACTAAAATAAAAAGAAATTACCTGGCTTAATATAAAAAAATACCCAGTTAAGCCTGACCATGTGGTGGCGCAGTGGATAGAGCATCGGACTGGAATGCGGAGGACCCAGGTTCAAGACCCAGAGGTCACCAGCTTGAGCATGGGCTCATCCGGTTTGAACAAAGCTCACCAGCTTGAACCCAAGGTCACTGGCTCGATCAAGGGGTCACTCGGTCTGCTGTAGTCACCCCATCAAGGCACATATGAGAAAGCAATCAATGAACAACTAAGGTGCCACACCGAAAAACTGATGATTAATACTTCTCATCTCTCTCGGTTCCTGTCTGTCCCTACCTATCCTTCTCTCTGACTCTCTCTCTCTCTCTGTGTCTGAGAAAAAAAAACTCAGTTAATAAAATGGGCAGAAAATTTAAATAGTCATTTTTCCAAGGAGGACATTCAGATGGCCAACAGGCAAATAGAAGTATGCTCAACATTACTAATCATCAGAGAAAGGTAAATACAATACAATTTTTTAAATATGAAGAATCTAAAAAACTAAACAAATAAACAAAACAGAAACAAACTCATAGATACAGGAGTTGAAGGTAGAAAAGTAAGTGAAGGGCATTAAGAAGTACAAAATTTTAGTTATAAAATGAATAAGTTATGGGGATATAATGTACAGCATAAGGAATATAGTCAATAATATTGTAAAGCTTTGATTAAAGATGATATCTAGACATTGTGTTGATCACTTCATAATGTAAATAAACACTGAACTGCTATATGTACACTTGAAACTAATGCAAATTATACTGCATTAAAAAGCTTTATTAATTAATCTTTACGATGTTACAATTTAGGAAGATAAAGCATTCTGGAGATGTTAAGTGGGTACCTAACAATGTGAATATATTTAATACCACTAAATTTTACATTTAAAAATAGTTAAAATGAAACATTTTTCTATGTGTATTTTACCACAGTTACAAATAAAAGTAAAATAAAAATCAACTTAATCTAAAAGCTTAAGTTTATTTCTGAACTCTCAATTCTATTTCATTGATCTATCCTTATGCTAGTACCACAGCCTTGACTGTAGCTTTGTAGTAATTTTCAAATCACAAAGTATTACATGTTCAACACTATTATTAATTCTTAAGGGTTTTTTTATTGTCATTCTTATTCTAGGCTCATTGAGTTTCTATATGAATTTTAATATTAAACTACAGGTCGGATTCTGATAGAGATTTTGTTAAACTTGTGGATCAATTTGGGAAGTACTGACACTTTTAAAATATCAAGTCTTTCCATTTATGAATGTGGGAAATCTTTCCATATATATTTGTCTTAAATTTCTTTCAACAATATTTTATATTTTACAGATTACATATTTTGCACCTTTTTGATAAATTTATTTGCAAGTGTTTTATTCTTTTTAATGCTCTTATAAAATTATGTCTTTCCAACATAGATGCCTTTAATTTAAATTTATTGCTTAACTGCCCAAGTAAGAATTTACTAAAAAGTGTTGAATAGAAGTAGAAAAATTGACCATTCTTGTCTTATTCTTGATTTTAGAAGAAAGTTTTCAGCATTTCACCATTATGTATGACATTATCTGTGGATTATTTGTGGACAGTTTTTATCAGATTGAAGAATGGACCTTGTATTCCTACCTTGTTAAGTGTTTTTATCATGGGTTGTAGTAAATTTTTTCAAATGATTTTCCTGCATATTAAAATGCTCATTAATCATTACTTCTTCAAGTATTCTTTTAGATTTTCCCACTGTCTTCTGTCTTCTGGGATTCTAATAAAATGAATATTAGATCTTTTGTTATAGTCAAGTAGGTTCCTGAAGTTACATTTATTCATTTTCATTCTGTTTTTCTCTCTATTTTCTAGATTAGAAAATTGTATTATTCCCTTTTCAAGTTCACTGGTTCTTTCTCTCTGATGCTTCAATTCTTCTTTGAGTCTATCAATTCCATTTTTATTGTAGTTTTTGTATTTCTAATTTACATTTGGTTCTTAAAATCTTCCATTCCTTTGCCCAGACTTTCTAATTCTTGGCTGAAGCTTTCTATATTTTTATTTGTTTCAAGCCAGTTTATAATTGCTCCTGGAAGAATATTTATGATGTCTGCTCTAACACTATTGTCAGTTAATTAATCTTCTCTGTCATCTTAGTTTTGGCATTTATGAATTTTCTTCATTAACTGTATTCCTGATTCTTGGCAAGATGAATAATTCTGAAAAAAAAACTTAAGTATTTTGGATGTGATGTTATGAGAATTTATATCTTATTTAAACTTTCTGTTTTTGCTTTCTTTATCCAATACCAACCTGCCAAAAGACAATAGGGTGCTGTTTAGGCACTGCCAAATGGAAGTCAAAGTCCAAGTTCCTTGGAAGGTCCTGTTTTGATACTGAGTGTAGCTTCTCATAATCGGTAAATAGAGATAGCTCTCCACATGTCCTCCACTGACACCACAGTGGTGAGAGAATCTGTGGCATCATTACTGCAAAGTAATAGTAAAAGTTTTTTTTCTTCTCTAGACCTTTTATGATATGACTCCGATGTAAAGGAAGTAGCGTAATTCGTTACATCTTGGTGGGGATAGAAGTCCATGTTCCCAGTGTTATCCAGTGACATCATACAAGGAGTGAAGGGTATGGTGTGCCTTCTTATTTACCCTTTCAGATCCATGTTCTCACTCACTATTTAGCCTTCTCTTTATTCCACTTTTCCCAGTAGAGAGTTTAGAATACCATATTAGAGCCCTAGTGAGGGCAGAAGTCTAGGCTCTCCACTAAGTCTTGCCTGATGTGCGTATATATTGGGCCACAATTTTTCTTTGGTGTTTTGCTGAAGTAGAGCAGTTATTGTACAAAAGTTTTTTTGTCTGTTTGTTTTAAATTTTGATTATCTGTCCCATTCCTAGTCCTTTAGCTGTAAATAACATATTTAGGGGATAGGGGCTCTCTTTTGTTGGTTCTTGTTCATATTTTTGGTTTTCATCTGTTTTAAATTTGTCATATATGAGGGGGGAAATACTTCACCATCTTGTTCCTTTAGTACCGACATCCCTTGTCAATATTCCTTCTTCTCTCCACATTTCAGAGTGTTCTTAAATTTGGTTAAAACATAATACCTATGAATTTTAGTTGTACTTAACAGAGGAATATAGAAAAGTAGACCTACAGCATCTTTTCAGATGCAGAAGACTGTTTTTTTATTTGATTGTGACTTTTATTTATTTGTTTTTTATAAATAAATTTTTATTAACGTTAATGGGGAGACATCAATAAATCAGGGTACATATATTCAAAGAAAACATATCCAGGTTATCTTGTCATTCAATTATTTTGCATACCCATCACCCAAAGTCAGATTGTCCTCTGTCACCCTAGAAGATTGTTAATCAAAATATTTTAAATAGAATTGTTCAACCAGCTATACATTCATTTGACTTACTATTACCCAAATTATATTTAATAAT
The DNA here is from genome assembly GCF_036850765.1 of Saccopteryx bilineata. Lineage (NCBI taxonomy): Eukaryota > Metazoa > Chordata > Mammalia > Chiroptera > Emballonuridae > Saccopteryx > Saccopteryx bilineata. Next base: position 21,871,862 of record NC_089502.1, read on the forward strand.
TTAATGTGTTAATGTGTCCATGCTTTTATTCAACAATTATTCAGCATTTATTATATGTTCAGAATTAATAAATAAGGCCTTATCTTTGTCCTTAAAATTTCACAATACACTGAGGAGGGACAAGGAAACATTTGATAAGAATGTGCAAGGCCAGCCTGACGAGGTGGTGGCACTGTGGATAGAGTGTTGGACTAGGATGTGGAGGACCAAGGTTCAAAACCCCGAGGTCATTGGCTTAAGCATGGGCTCATCTCATTTGTGCAAGGCTCACCAGATTGAACCCAAGGTCACTGGCTTGAGTAAGGGGTCACTCGGTTTGCTGTACCCCCATGGTCAAGGCACATATAAGAAAGCAATTAATGAACATCTGATGCGCCGCAAGGAAGAATCATGGTTCTCATCTCTCTCCTTTCCTGTCTGTCCCTATCTGTCTCTCTCTATCACACACACACACACACACACGAATGTGCGAGGCCAGCTTAAAAAAATACACCTATATGATAGATAAAATAAGATCCTCTGTTAATGTCTTGTGGAAAACTAGTATGTTATTCTTTTTGTTATACTTTAGCTAGCAGTCTATGCAGCTAGTAACCTTTTTAACAATTGTGGTTAAGTTAGGGTAACAATATTTTTATGAAGTGAAGTTTGCGCTTTGTATTTACTAATTTGTTGCTAAATGTTCATTTACTAATTTGTTGCTAAACTTGTACGTTTATTAATATAAATATTGGGAAGCAATGCAAAAATGCCTCTTGTCTACAATTAGAAGGATTTACAGTTCTCACATTTCTGAGAAAAACAAAGTGAATCAAAACTATAGTTTTAAATTAGAGAATCATTTGCACAATTTGATTCTGCTGCTAATTTTCCTGTTCTTGTGATTTTTTCAAATATTCGTGATGAAGGTTTCATAACTACATCTGAAATTTCTTCCATTTCCCTTACATAAAATTCATCTGGCCCGGAAGTTTAAAGCATTGAAAGAACATTGCTTTCTTACTCTCCTTTCCCGTATATTGGACCTCACCTCACTCTTAATCACATTTATTTAATGAGTTCCAATAGGAAAAAAATTTTTACTTATAAATATTAGGTACAAAATAGAATTGAGCGATTATATTTCTATCATCTGTTAATATTATGTCTCTAGCAAAAGCCTTCTCATGTTCTGATTTTTATTCTTAATTTAAAACAGTTACCAAAGCTCTTTTGTCTATCCTCTGCATTTTGATAATCTCAGCATATTTTGTGCTTAACCTTTCTAACCATATTCTAACTGAAGATTTTATATTTGTCCTCAATTGAATGTATTTTCTTCTATATTTGCACGTCTCTGAAGAATAATTTGAAGTCATGAGAGATTGTCCAGTGCAGCCAAAAAGTTTTTTTAGCTGCCTCTACTGTTTAAAATGTGTTTTTAAAATCTAATAAAAAAATGGGAAGAGGACATGAACAGACACTTCTCCCAGGAAGAAATACAAATAGCCAACAGATATATGAAAAGATGCTCAGCTTCATTAGTTATTAGAAAAATGCAAATCAAAACTACAATGAAATACCACCTCACCCCTGTTAGATTAGCTATTATCAACAAGACGGGTAATAGCAAATGTTGGAGAGGCTGTGGAGAAAAAGGAACCCTCATACACTGTTGGTGGGAATGTAAAGTAGTACAACCATTATGGAGGAAAGTATGGTGGTTCCTCAAAAAACTGAAAATAGAACTACCTTATGATCCAGCAATCCCTCTACTGAGTATATACCCCAAAACCTCAGAAACATTGATACGTAAAGACATATGTAGCCCCATGTTCATTGCAGCACTGTTCACAGTGGCCAACACATGGAAACAACCAAAAAGCCCTTCAATAGAAGACTGGATAAAGAAGATGTGACACATATACACTGTGGAATACTACACAGCCATAAGAAATGATAACATCAGATCATTTACAGCAAAATGGTGGGATCTTGATAACATTATACAGAGTGAAATAAGTAAATCAGAAAAAAACAAGAACTACATGATTCTATACATTGGTGGAACATAAAAACGAGACTAAGAGACATGGACAAGAGTGTGGTGGTCACCAGGGGTGAGGGGAGGGAGGACACAGGAGGTAGGGAGGGAGAGAGTTAGGGGGAGGGGGAGGGGCACAGAGAAAACTATGTAGAGGGTGACGGAGGACAATCTGTCTCTGGGCGAGGGGTATGCAACATAATTTAATGACAAGATAACCTGGACATGTTTTCTTTGAATATATGTGCCCTGATTTAGTAATGTCATCCCATTAACATTAATAAAAATTTATTTAAAAAAATGAGTAAGAAGATCCTGGAACAGAAAAGGGACAGTACATAAAAATGAAACAAATCTGAAAAAAACATGAATAATAATGTATCAATATTGGTTCATTAATTGTGATAAGTGTACCATACTAATGTAAGATGTTAATAAAAGAGGAAACTGAATATAGGGTATATGCTGACCCTCTGTACTATTTCCACAACTTTTATGTAAATAAAAAATTTTAAAATACAAAAAATAAAATGAAATAAAATAAAATAAAATAAAATGTGTTTTTAAAGTGTCTTACCTTTCTTGAAGGCCTTCTCTGTTTTACAGTTTCTGTCTTCACATCTGGCCTGTGGAAATGTAATTTTTCACTTCAAAAATAACTTTGAATATTCTTGTCTTCTTTCCCTTGACTTTCTTCCCCCTTTCAGTGCTTTTTTTAAATAATTTTATTGTTTTAATGGGGTGACATCAATAAATCAGAATACATATATTCAAAGATAACAAGTCCAGGTTATCTTGTCGTTCAACTATGTTGCATACCCACCACCCAAAGTCAGATTGTCCTCTGTCACCTTCTATCTTGTTTTCTTTGTGCCACTTCCAACCCCCTTTCCCTCTCCCATTCCCCCCTCCCCCCCCCCCCCCGTAACCACCACACTCTTGTCAATGTCTCTTAGTTTCACTTTTATGTCCCACCTACGTATGGAATAATGCAGTTCCTGGTTTTTTCTGATTTACTTATTTCGCTTCGTATCATGTTATCAAGATCCCACCATTTTGCTGTAAATGTTCTGATGTCATCATTTCTTATGGCTGAGTAGTAATCCATAGTGTATATGTGCCACATCTTCTTTATCCAGTCATCTATTGATGGGATTTTTGGTTGTTTCCATGTCCTGGCCACTGTGAACAATGCTGCAATAAACATGGGGCTGCATGTGTCTTTACGTATCAATGTTTCTGAGTTTTTGGGACATATACCCAGTAGAGGGATTGCTGGGTCATAAGGTAGTTCTATTTTCAGTTTTTTGAGGAACCACCATACTTTCTTCCATCATGGTTGTACTACTTTTCATTCCCACCAAGAGTGGATGAGGGTTCCTTTTTCTCCACAGCCTCTCCAACATTTGCTATTACCTGTCTTGCTAATAATAGCTAATCGAACAGGTGTGAGGTGGTATCTCATTGCCGTTTTGATTTGCATTTCTCTAATAGCTAAAGAAGATGAGCATCTTTTCATATATCTGTTGGCCATTTGTATTTCTTCATGGGAGAAGTGTCTATTCATATCCTCTTCCCATTTTTTTTATTGGATTGTTTGTTTGTTGTTGAGTTTTATGAGTTCTTTGTATATTTTGGATATTAGGCCCTTATCTGAGCTATTGTTTGAAAATATCATTTCCCATTTAGTTGGCTGTCTGTTTATTTTGTTATCAGTTTCTCTTGCTGAGCAAAAACTTCTTAGTCTGATGAAGTCCCATTCATTAATTTTTGCCTTCACTTCTCTTGCCATTGGAGTCAAATTCATAAAATGCTCTTTAAAACCCAGGTCCATGAGTTAAGTACCTATGTCTTCTTCTATGTACTTAATTGTTTCAGGTCTTCTGTTTAGATCTTTGATCCATTTTGAGTTAATTTTTGTACAGGGGGAGAGACTGTAGTCCAGTTTCATTCTTTTGCATGTGGCTTTCCAGTTTTCCCAGCACCATTTATTGAAGAGGCTTTCTTTTCTCCATTGTGTGTTGTTGGCCCCTTTATCAAAAATTATTTGACTATATATATGTGGTTTTATTTCTGGACTTTCTATTCTGTTCCATTGGTCTGAGTGTCTATTTTTCTGCCAAAACCATGCTGTTTTGATTGTCGTGGCCCTATAATAGAGTTTGAAGTTAGGTATTGTAATGCCCCCAGCTTCATTCTTTTTCTTTAGGATTGCTTTGGCTATTTGGGTTTTTTTATAGTTTCATATAAATCTGATGATTTTTTGCTCTATTTCTTTAAAAAACGTCATTGGAAGTTTGATGGGAATTGCATTAAATTTGTATATTGCTTTGGGTAATATAGCCATCTTGATTATATTTATTCTTCCAAGCCAAGAAAAAAGTATATTCTTCCATCTCATTATATCTTTTTTGATTTCCCTCAACAATGGTTTACAATTTTCATTATATAAGTCCTTTACATTCTTTGTTATGTTTATTCCTAGGTATTTTATTTTTTTGTTGCAATCGTGAAGGGGATTATTTTTTTTGAGTTCGTTTTCTAATATTTCATTGTTGGCATATAGAAAGGCTATGGACTTTTGTATGTTAATTTTGTATCCTGTGACCTTACTGTATTGGTTTATTGTTTCTAATAATCTTTTTGTGGAGTCCTTTGGGTTTTCGATGTATAGGATCATATCAACAGCAAAAAGTGATACCTTTACTTCTTATTTTCCTATATGAATGCCTTTTATTTCTTTGTCTTGTCTGATTGCTCTGGCCAGAACTTCTAGCACCACATTAAATAAGAGTGGAGAGAGTGGACAACCCTGTCTTGTTCCTGATTTAAGGTAGAAAGTCCTCAGTTTTATGTTGTTTAATATGATGTTGGCTGATGTTTTATCATATATGGCCTTTATCATGTTGAGATATTTTCCTTCTATACTCATTTTGTTGAGAGTCTTAAACATAAAATTGTGTTGTATTTTATCAAAAGCCTTTTCTGCATCTATTGATAAGATCATGTGGTTTTTGTTCTTTGTTTTGTTGATATGGTGTATTACATTAACCGTTTTGCATATGTTGAACCATCCTTGAGATTCTGGAATGAATCCCACTGGATCATGATGTATTATTTTTTTGATATGTTGTTGTATTCGGTTTGCCAGTATTTTGTTTATTATTTTAGCATCTGTATTCATTAGAGATATTGGTCTGTAGTTTTCTTTCTTTGTGCCATCCTTTCCAGGTTTTGGTATGAGGGTTATGTTGGCCTCATAAAATGTGTTTGGAAGTATTGCTTCTTCTTCAATTTTTTGGAAGACTTTGAGTAGAATAGGAACCAAGTCTTCTTTGAATGTTTGATAGAATTCACTAGTATAACCGTCTGGGCGTGGACTTTTATTTTTGGGGAGGTTTTTAATAGTTTTTTCTATTTCCTCCCTGCTGATTGGTCTGTTTAGGCTTTCTGCTTCTTCATGACTCAGTCTAGGAAGGTTGTATTGTTCTAGGAATTTATCCATTTCTTCTAGATTGTTGTATTTGGTGGCATATAATTTTTTATATTATTCTACAATAATTCTTTGTATATCTATGATGTCTGTGGTGATCTCTCCTCTTTCATTTTGGATTTTACTTATTTGAGTCCTGTGTCTTTTTTCCTTGGTGAGTCTTCCCAAGGGTTTGTCAATTTTGTTGATCTTTTCAAAGAACCAGCTCCTTGTTTTATTGATTTTTTCCTATAGTTTTTCTGTTCTCTATTTCATTTATTTCTTCTCTGATTTTTATTACCTCCTTTCTTCGGCTGGTTTTGGGTTGTCTTTGTTCTTCTTTTTCTAGTTCCTTAAGGTGTGAAGTTAAGTGGTTTACTACAGCTCTCTCTTGTTTGTTCATATAGGCCTGAAGTGATATGAACTTTCCTCTTATTACTGCTTTTGCTGCATCCCAGAGATTCTGATATGTCGTATTTTCATTTTCATTTGTCTGTATATATCTTTTGATCTCTGCGCTTATTTCTTCTTTGACCCATTCATTTTTTAGAAGTACGTTGTTTAGTTTCCACATTTTTGTGGGTTTTTCCCCCTCTTTTTTGCAGTTGAATTCTAGTTTCAAGGCATTATGATCAGAAAATATGCTTGGTACAATTTCAATTTTTCTAAATTTGCTGATATTGTCTTTGTGGCCCAACATATGGTCAATTCTTGAGAATGTTCCATGTACACTAGAGAAAAATGTATACTCTGTCGCTTTGGGATGAAGTGTCCTGTAGATGTCAATCATATCCAGGTGTTCTAGTATTTCATTTAAGGCCACTATATCTTTATTGATTCTCTGTTTGGATGACCGTTCTAAAGCCGTCAGCGGTGTATTGAGGTCTCCAAGTATGATTGTATTTTTGTTAGTTTTTGTTTTAAGGTCAATAAGTAGCTGTCTTCTATATTTTGGTGCTCCTTGGTTTGGTGCATATATATTAAGGATTTTTATGTCTTCTTGATTCAACTTCCCCTTAATCATTATGAAATGACCATTTTTGTCTCTGAGTACTTTTTCTGTCTTGTAGTCAGCATTATTAGATATGAGTATTGCTACACCTGCTTTTTTTTGGGTGTTGTTTGCTTGGAGTATTGTTATCCAGCCTTTCACTTTGAATTTGTTTTTATCCTTGTTGCTTAGATGTGTTTTTCGTAGGCAGCATATAGTTGGATTTTCTTTTTTAATCCATTCTGCTACTCTATGTCTTTTTATTGGTAAGTATAATCCATTTACATTTTGTGTAATTATTGACACTTGTGGGTTCCCTACTGCCATTTTATAAATTGTTTTCTGTTAGTTTTGTATCTAGTTTGATTCTTCTCTTTTGTTTTTCTATCATTTGTTTTTGTTTGTGTTCCATACATCTTTCCTCTGTTGCTACCTTTTTTAAGACAAGTGTTTTTATGGTGGTTTTTTTTAAGGGTGGTTACCACTAAGTAATGAAAAGGGTACCTACCATATTCATTGTAGTACCCTATCTTATAAGTATTTCTGCACTTCATCGTCCTTTGCTACTGTTAATCTCCATCCTCTCCCCCCTTTTTTTCCTTTGTTATCACAGTTTAAGTTTGGTATTATTGTGTTCTTGGTGGAGCTGTTACTTGTGGTGTTGTTTTCTTTTGTTCTTTGAATCTGGTTGGAAAACCCCCTTTAGTATTTTCTGCAGTGGGGGCTTTCTGTTGATAAATTCTCTCATCTTTTCTGTATTTGTGAATGTTTTTATATCTCCTTCATACTTGAAGGATAGCTTTGATGGGTATAGTATTCTTGGCTGAAAGTTGCTTTCTTTCAGGGCTTTAAATATTGGGGTCTACTCTCTTCTAGCTTGTAGAGTTTCTGCTGAGAAATCTGATGATAATCTAATAGGCCTTCCTTTATATGTTGTACTCTTCTTTTCCCTGGCTGCCTTGAGAATTTTTTCTTTGTCATTGGTTTGTGTCATCTTTATTATGATGTGCCTTGGAGTGGGTTTGTTGGGGTTAAGAAAACTCGGTGTTCTGTTTGCTTCTTGAATTTGAGGCTTTCGTTCCTTCCACAGGCTTGGGAAGTTCTCGTCTATTATTTGTTTGAGTATATTCTCCATTCCATTTTCTTTCTCTTCTCCCTCTGATATACCTATTATTCTTATGTTATTCTTCCTGATGGAGTCAGACAATTCCTGTAGGGCTTTCTCATTTTTTATTATTTTTGAGTCTCTTTCTTCTTCTGTCTGTTGTGCCTCAAGTTGTTTGTCTTCTATTTCACTAATCCTATCTTCAATCTGGGCTGTTCTGTTAGCTAAGCTTGTTACCTCGTTTTTCAGCTCATGAATTGAGTTTTTCATTTCTGTTTGATTTGTTTTTATAGTTTCAATTTCCTTGGTAATATATTCTTTGTGTTCATTGAGTTTTTTTCTGATCTCCCTATATTGCCTTTCTGTGTTTTCTTGTATATCTCTGAGTATTTTTAAGATTTCTATTTTAAATTCTCTGTCATTTAGCTCCAAGGCTTCCAATATGTTAAGTCTTTTCTTCATAGATTTTTCCACATCTATTTGTGTTACCTCTCTTTCTTTTGTATCCATAATATTCGATTTCCTCTTTCTTATCGGCATCTGAGGGTGGTCTTGTTGATAGCACTAATTAGAATTAATAAAGAGTAAAAGGTAATAAGAAAAAAAAAAGGTAAAACACCCCACAAAAAAAAACAGTAATAATTTATTATTTCCCCCTTTTTTCTTTCTTCTCTTTCCCTCCTCTCCCCTCCTCAGGGAAATATCGTGCCTATAATGGAGGGCCTGATTTGGGGTGAAGAGTTCAAGCGGCAAAAAAAGGGTGTAGGGAACTATTAAATGCAAAAAAAAAAGGAAGAAAATCTTAGACAAGTATAAGATGATTTGCTTGTAAGTGATAGTCAACTAAGAGATATAATGAGAGGGATAAGAGGGAACCAGAAAAAAGGACCAAAAAAGAATAATAAAGAAGAGAAAAATAAAAATAATAAGTAAAAATCTGTTGTATTAAGTAGAGCAAAGACTAAATACAATGGAGACCTTGGGTTGGAGGGACACAAAATGCCACAAAAATAAACAAACAAGAAAAAAATAAAAACAAAAGCAAATAAGAAAAATAAAGCCAAAAAAAGCCTTGAGTCTCAAATTAACTAATTTGTTCGTGATTGAGGATTAAATGGGAGGAAAGTAAAATGAGAGAAGAAAAAACGAATAGAAAGGAAAAAATAAGAAAAAGAGAAAAACGAAGGAAGAAATAAAAAAGGAAAAGAAAAAAAAACAAAATAAAGCAAAACAAACAAACAAAAAAAAACAAAAGAAAAGAGAGTGAGAGTTAAGTGTTTTGGAGTATAACCTTAAAGGAGGGTGAGGATGAAGAAAAGAAATAAAATGTAACACTCATGCGTAGTGTAGTTCAAGAAAAGGGAAGCATAAGATGGGCAGTGAATAGAAGGACCGAGGTGGAGGAAATAAAGTCAATAAGATAGAAGAAACAAACAACAACAAAAAAAATTAGTGGAACAAGTTGTAAAGTCTGTGAATTTTTCTTGATTTTGAGAGGTTAACTTCTTCCTTTTCCTTTTCTCTCCCTCTTCCTGGTCGGTGACTCTGTACCCCAGGCTCTGCCCCTGTGTCACACTTAGGTAGGGATTTGCAGTTGATGGGATTCTATGGCAATGTCCTATAATTGGCTTTAGTCTTGCTGGTAGTCAAGGCTTGTTGGCGTTTGCAGGGTCCAACGATGAGAAAGTTTGCTTTCCTGGATTCTCTCTCCTAGTCCCCCCTTTCTGAATTAGCAGCCTGGTGATCCAGCTATAAGGCTGCCACTGCTTCTGCCTGGGTAGTAAGAGGCTCAAAGAGCTGGGAAATCCCCACTCTATCCCCACTCAGTGCAAGGCTTTGGGAAAGGCTCTGGTAGTCAGGGCCTCCAGTGTAATCAGGCGGGGGTGGAAGTCAATTGTTGTCAAGGTGACTGTTCAGCGCCTAGCATTCAGTTGGACCTCTCAACCCAGGCTTTCCACACTTTGTAGCCTGTTTTTGCTGGGAAGAAGAGGCACTGGTCTCTGCTTGCGACTAGTGTAGTATACATCTTATTATCTGCCAAGTCCTTCTTGTTAGTGTTTATCCCTGAATATGGAGGCTATATCAATCAGAAGTTGCCCCCACCCCTTTAGCGAGAGGCACTAAAAACTATCACGCCTATTGTCTCGGGTCGCTTAACTGAGAGAGATCTTATCAATTAGAACCGAGGGTGCACAGATTTGATGGATTAAGCTCATTTCAGTAATTGGGTCGCAGCTGTGCTCCCGAAGGTATTTTAGGCTGCCTGCGCACGCCCTCTTCCAACGCTTGATTGTTAGCTTGAATGGCTGGGTGAGGTGCCCCGCCCACAAAGAGAATCTCCCAAGTAGGGAAGACCACCCTGGTGCCTCTCCCGCCCGCCTTGCCGCTGGCGGCTGGATCGCACCAGGCGCAGGATAATGGAGCTCCCTGGGTGTGCGGTCCAGTAGGGCGCTCTGGGCGCATGGAATGCCCAGGGCACGCGCGCGAATGGGGTGCTCCGGGCACCGGTGGCTGGCGACTCTCACTCGCAGTGAGTGGTCCGCTGGGAACGTTAGCGGTGCTCGCTCTACAATCGTACCAGGCGCGTGCCCGCGGCTGCTCACAGCGGTTCACAGCTGCTCGCGGCGGCTGCTCGCGGCGGCTCACGGCTGCTCGCTGCGGCTGCTCGTGGCGTCTGCTCGCAGCGGCTGCTCGCGGCGTCTGCTCGCAGCGGCTGATCGCGGCTGCTCGCGGCGGCTGCTCACGGCTCCCGAGTGTGGGCTGACTCACCACAGGCGCACAACCTCACAGCTTGAATGAATGTTCCTGCGGTAGCTTCCTCCACACCCTCGTCGCTCAGATTCAAGTGATAACAGTCCTTTCGCTATCAGTTTCTGTGGAACTCCGGAATGCTCCGAGGATAAATTTTTCTGTTTCTAGTTGATAAATTTGTTGTGATTTAGGGGAGAGCTGTCGGACGCGCTGCTCATGGCGCCATTTCTGTGACGTCACTTTTTTGGGGGATTCTTTGGGGTTTTTGATGTATAGGACCATATCATCTGCAAAAAGTGATACCTTTACTTCTTCTTTTCTCATATGGATGCCTTTTATTTCTTTGTCTTGTCTGATTGCTCTGGCTAGAACCTCTAGTACCACATTAAATAAGAGTGGAGAGAGTGGACAACCCTGTCTTGTTCCTGATTTAACGGGGAAAGCCTTCAGTTTAGTGCCATTTAATATGATGTTAGCTGATGGTTTATCATATATGGCCTTTATCATGTTGAGATATTTTCCTTCTATACCCATTTTGTTGAGAGTCTTAAACATAAAATTGTGTTGTATTTTATCAAAAGCCTTTTCTGCGTCTATTGATATGATCATGTGGTTTTTGTTCTTTGTTCTGTTGATATGGTGTATTATGTTAACCGTTTTACGTATGTTGAACCATCCTTGAGATTCTGGGATGAATCCCACTTGATCATGATGTATTATTTTTTTAATATGTTGTTGTATTTGATTTGCTAGTATATTGTTTAGTATTTTCACATCTGTATTCATTAGAGATATTGGTCTGTAGTTTCCTTTTTTTGTGCCATCCTTGCCTGGTTTTGGTATGAGGGTTATGTTGGCCCCATAAAATGTGTTTGGAAGTATTGCTTCTTCTTCAATTTTTTGGAAGACTTTGAGTAGAATAGGAACCAAGGCTTTTTTGAATGTTTGATAAAATTTGCTGGTATAGCCGTCAGGGCCTGGACTTTTATTTTTGGGGAAGTTTTTAATGGTTTTTTTTTTATTTCCTTTCTACTGATAGGTCTGTTTAGGCTTTCTGCTTCTTCTTGACTCAGTCTAGGAAGGTTGTATTGTTCTAGGAATTTATCCATTTCTTCTAGGTTGTTGAATTTAGTGGCATAAAGTTTTTCATAGTATTCTACAATAATTCTTTGTATATCTACGGTGTCCGTGGTGATTTCTCCTCTTTCATTTTGGATTTTGTTTATATGAGTTCTTTCTCTTTTTTCCTTGGTAAGTCTTGCCAAGGGTTTGTCAATTTTGTTGATCTTTTCAAAGAACCAGCTCCTTGTTCTATTAATTTTTTCTATAGTTTTTCTGTTCTCTAATTCATTTATTTCTGCTCTGATTTTTATTATCTCCTTTCTTCGGCTAGTTTTGGGTTGTCTTTCTTCTTCTTTTTCTAGTTCCTTAAGGTGTGAAGTTAAGTGGTTCACTTGGGCTCTCTCTTGTTTGTTCATATATGCCTGAAGTGATATGAACTTCCCTCTTATCACTGCTTTTGCTGCATCCCATAGATTCTGATATGTCGTATTGTCATTTTCATTAGCCTGTATATATCTTTTGATCTCTGCACTTATTTCTTTTTTGACCCATTCATTTTTTAAAAGTATGTTGTTTAGTTTCCACATTTTATGAAAATTTTTTTTCCTGTTTTTTGCAGTTGAATTCTAGTTTCAAGGCTTTATGACCAGAAAATATGCTTGGTACAACTTCAATTTTTCTGAATTTGCTGATGTTGTTTTTGTGGCCCAACATATGCTCAATTCTTGAGAATGATCCATGTACACTGGAGAAAAATGTATACTCAGTCACTTTGGGATGAAATGTCCTGTAGATGTCTATCATATCCAGGTGCTCTAGTGTTTTCTTTAAGGCCACTATATCTTTGTTGATTCTCTGTTTGGATGACCGATCTAGACCCTTCAGTGATGTATTGAGGTCTCCAAGTATAATTGTATTTTTGTCAGTTTTTGTTTTAAGATCAATAAGTAGCTGTCTTATATATTTTGGTGCTCCTTGGTTTGGTGCATATATATTAAGAATTGTTATGTCTTCTTGATTCAGTGTCCCCTTAGCCATTATGAAATGGCCATTTTTGTCTCTGAGTACTTTTCCTGTCTTGTACTCAGCATTATCCGATATGAGTATTGCTACACCTGCTTTTTTTTAGATGTTATTTGCTTGGAGTATTGTTTTCCAGCCTTTCACTTTGAATTGGTTTTTATCCTTGTTACTTAGATGAGTTTCCCATAGGCAGCATACAGTTGGATTTTCTTTTTTAATCCAGTGTGCTACTCTGTACCTTTTTATTGGTGAGTTTAATCCGTTTACATTTAGTGTAATTATTGATACTTGTGAGTTCCCTATTGCCATTTTATACATTTCTTTCTGTTAGTTTTGTGTCTTGTTTGATCCTTCTCTTTCATTTTTCTATCTTTTGTTTTTATTTGGTTGTATTCCATACATCTTTCCTCTGTTGCTATCTTTTTTATCTCATGTGCTTCTGTGGTGGTTTTTTCAATGGTGGTTACCTTTAAGAAATGAAAAGGGTCCCTACCCTGTTCATTGTAGCAAACTATTTTGTGAGTACTTTTGAACTCCATCGTCCTTTGCTATTGTTAATCTCCATCTTCTCCCCTATTTTTTTTTTGTTGTTGTCACAGTTTAAATTTGGTTTTATTGTGTTCTTTCTGGAGCTTTTACTTGTGCCTCTTTTTTTTTTTTTGTTCTTTGTATCTGATTGGAGAACCCCCGTTAGTAATTCCTGGAGTGGAAGTTTTTTGATAATAAATTGCCTCATCTTTTCTGTATCTGTGAATGTTTTTATTCCTCCTTCATATTTGAAGGATAGCTTTGATGTGTATAGTATTCGTTGCTCAAAGTTCCTCTCTTTCAGGCCTTTAAATATTGAGGTCCACTCTCTTCTAGCTTGTAGAGTTTCTGCTGAGAAATCTGATGATAATCTAATGGGCCTTCCTTTATATGTTGTATTCTTCATTTCCCTAGCTGCCTTGAGAATTTTTTTTTTTTTTTTTGCTGTTGGTTTGTGTCAATTTCATTATGATATGCCTTGGAGTAGGTTTGTTGGGGTTAAGAAAACTCGGAGTTCTGTTTGCTTCTTGAACTTTAGGCTTTAGTTCTTTCCACAGGCTTGGGAGTTCTCATCTATTATTTGTTTGAGTATGTTCTCCATTCCATTTTCTCTCTCTTCTCCCTCTGATATACCTATTATTCTTATGTTATTCTTTTTGATGGAGTCTGATAATTCTTGTAGGGCTATCTCATTTTTTTTAATTTTTGAGTCTCTTTCTTCTTCTCTCTGTTGTGCCTCAAGTTGCTTGTCTTCTATTTCACTAATCCTCTCTTCTATCTGACCTGTTCTATTAGCTAAGCTTGTTACTTCGTTTTTCAGCTCGTGAATTGAGTTTTTCATCTTTGCTTGATTTGCTTTTATAGTTTCAATTTCCTTGGACATATATTCTTTGTGTTCATTGAGTTGTTTTCTGAGCTCCCTAAATTGCCTTTCTGTGTTTTCTTGTATATCTCGGAGGATTTTTAAGATTTCTATCTTGAATTCTCTGTCATTTAGCTCTAAGGTTTCGAATAATAAATTTTTTCTCCATAGATTTTTCCTCATCTAGCTGTGTTACCTCTCTTTCTTTTATATCCATGATATTCGATTTTCTCTTCCTTAATGGCATCTGAGGGTGGCTTTTTTGATTGTATTAATGAGATTTAATAAAGAATAAAAATTAAAAAATAAAATAAAAAATAAAAAATCGAAAAGAGTTGTTTTTTAAAAAAAATTAATAATGAAATAAAGAAAAATAAAATAAAATAAAAATTTTGAGAAAAGAAATTATTCCCCCCCTCTTTTTTTCCTCTCCTCTCCTCTCCCCTCTTTCTTGAGAAAATCTTGTGATGAACTGTGAATTATAACAAACAATGCCCGTGATGGAGGGCCTGAATTGGGGAAAAGTAATAAAGGGGCAAAAAAAAAAAAAAAAAAAAAAGATGGTATGGACCCACAAAAAGCAGATTAGGGAAAAATTTGGGTCAAGAATAAAATGATTTGCTTTTAGTTGTTCATTTTCTAAGAGTTATGATGAGAGAAATAATAGAAAAACAGAGAAATGGGGGGACAAATTAAAAAATTTACTATTGTATTTAGTGGAACAAGAACTAGATAAAATGGAGAGCCAGGGATGGGAGCACTTCTAGTGAGTTAAGAAGGTGAAGTGAGAACCTCCCAAAATGCCACAAACATAAGTTTGAGTCCCAGATAAGATAATTTGTTTGTTATTGAGGTTTGAATGAGAGATGTAAAGGAGAAAGGAAGAAACTAATATAGAAGGAGAAAAGAAAGAGAGAGAGAGAAAAAAAAGAGGGAACCACTAAAAGAAGAAAAAAGAAAGGAGAGAGAGCGAGAGAGATAGTGAGAGTTAAGGGTTTTGGAGTGCAACCCTCATAGAGAGAGAGGAAAAGGAAGACCGGCATAGAGTTAATCGGCCAAATTGGAGGAGGAAAAAAAGTATCAAGAATGAAGATAAGAGAAACAAACGAACAAATATAATAAAATGGGATAGTTTATAAAGTCTGCAGATTATTCTTGATTTTGAGAGGTTATCTTCTTGCTTTTCCTTTTCCTCTTCCTGGTCGGTGACTCTGTACCCCGGGTTCTGCCCCTTTTGCATGCTCAGGTAGAGGTTTGCAGTTGATAAGTCTCTATGGCAATGTCATGTATTGTGCTTTAGTCTCTTTGGCAGTCAAGGCTCATTAGCATTTATAGGCTCCGACAGTGAGAGAGTCCGTGTTCCTGGAGCCTTTCTCCTAGTCTTTCCTTCCTCAATTAGTAGCCTGATAATCCAGCTATGGGGTTGCTGCTGCCTCTGCCTGGATAGTAAGAGGCTCAAAGAGCTGGCAACTCCCCACTCTATTTCCACTCAGCACAGGGCTCTGGGTAAGGCTCAGTCAGTCAGAGCTGCTAACATAATCAGGCGGGCTTTCCGCCCACTCCAAGACCTCTGGCTCTGCCACTCTGTCCGGTAACACAGGCGGGCGCCCACTTCCGGGGTGCTTGGAGGAAACTCTCACTCACTATCTGCATGCGCAGACCAGGATATCTGGCCAGCAGTCTCACGTTCTGAGTGAAACCCCCAACCGCATGGAAAAGTTGTAGCATTGGAATTGAGTCTCGCTCCGTCCCCGTGCGCGGCTTTTGCAAGGCGCTGGGGCGGCCCGAGATTCCGCTTTTGCCCACACAAAGGCCCCTGACTCTGCCCCTCTGTGCTATAACACTGGCGTGCACTGCCGAGGCACTAGGAGAAATCTCTCATTCACTATTTGCGTACGCAGACCAGGATATGAGGCCGGCCGCGTTTCCCTCTGAGTGAAACCCCCACCAGCACAGAAAATTTTCACCATTGGAATTAGTTCTCACTCCCTCTCATGTGTGGCTTTCCCAGGGCGCTGGGGCTGCCCAGAGATTCTGCTTTCGGCCCACAGAAAGGCCTCTGACTCTGCCTCTCTGTGGGGTAACACGGGCTCCCACTTCCGGGGCTTAGGAAGAAATCTCTCGCCCACTAACTGCGCACCGACCAGGAGATCGGGTAAAATGGCTGCCCCGCTTGTCTTTCTTTGTTTGGGTTTGGCACGAGTGTTAGCTTGTATTGCCCGGGTTGCCACAGGATCAGTTTTTCCTCGGCTTGGATCTCCGTGCCACAGCCTGGTTTGGCCGTTTGTGCCACGGCCTGGATCTATTCACCCCCTTTGCCCGCCTCAGTTTCTATTTTCACAGTTACCAGGGAAAGCCGCCCTGTTTAGGTTAGTGAGGAAGGCGGAGTATTTCTTACTCCCTATTTCCTTTGGCGTTTGGTTATATATTTAGCCAATTTTTCACTCGACCATACCTTTGAGTGTATTGCGAAGCATCTGGAGGCTCCAAGTATAGGTTTTTCTGTTTCTGGTTGAAGATCTTGTTGAGTTTTGGGGGAGATTTATCGGTATCGCTTCCTTCCTCGCCATTACTCTGACGTCATCTCAATGCTTTTTTTGGTTCACTATGTTCCAGTAAAATTTGGAAACATTTTTTTCTAAAGCAATGTTAGCTAATGCCTAATCAAATAAGCAAGCATTTTCCTCCAAACTGATCTTGACACAACCTGTCAATATGTGGCTGTGTAGATGTAATCCCTGCTTCCCCCCATTTGTATGGATGTAAAATATCTAAAACTGATGTTTTTGTTTTTATGTCAATATATCTTTATATCAAAAAATAATATTTTTTCTTTATGTATTTATGCTAACATAACTCACACCTGCCTGAAAGGATCATGTGAGGATAGAGCAAAAGGATCAGAGAACAGTTGTAAAAACATTTTATATTTTACCCATATACTCTTATCATAAGCTTCTTACAAAAATGAAAATACAACCTGTCACAAACACACACACACACAGTCACACACACACACTTAATGTCTCTAGAAAAAGAGATCTACATAATGGAAATAGGATTCTGAAATCCTATTTTGTACAGTATATACTAACACAACTCTACTATCATAAGGCATATGAGAAAAACAAAATCTGGACTCCTATTTTTAATAAGTATGTATAATTATGACTATGATGGCAATTAATGATTTAAGATGCATGTAAAAATCACACATAATAGCTCCTGTACACCTTTTCTTTCTCTCTTCCTTCCTTCCTTCCTTTCTTTCTTTCTTTTCTTTCTTTCTTTCTTTCTTTCTTTCTTTCTTTCTTTCTTTCTTTCTTTCTTTCTTTTTCTTTCTTCCTTTCTTTCTTTCTTTTTCTTTCTTTCTTCTCTTCTTTCTTCTCTTCTTTCTTTCTTTCTTTCTTTCTTTCTTTCTTTCTTTCTTTCTTTCTTTCTGCTTGTGAAAGTAAGACTAATATTCTCAGTTTTCTTTAGAAGTTTATTTTCCAGATTTATGGAAGTGTTATTTTCAAAATGAAATCGTAGGTATTTAGGTATATAATGTGACTTTTAAGGTGTATAAAGTGTAATTTAATATAAGTAAAGTGACTTATGCACCACCATTATAGTATTAGGGTATTCTGAATTTGACTATGTATCTAATTTTAGCAGTGAGTTTTATACTTTCATATGTTTTTTATGTTGTTATTTACTATCCTTTCACTTCAATTTGAAGAAATTCTTCCAGAATTTCTTGAAAAGTGCATCTAATAGTGATGAATTCTAGGTTTCTCTTTATGAATCCAACAGATGTTTTTTTTTACCTCATTTCACTTTTCTTTCAGTTACATTCAATTGATCTTTCATTCTTTATTTTATGATGTACTATTGAATTGTATACCCAAAACCTATATAATTTTTATTAACCAATGACACCTCAATAAATTCAATTTAAAAAAATCAAAAAGAAGAACTTCAGCTTTTGTTTGTGAATGTCTACCTCTCCATTTCTGAAAGAAGGCTTTGTGAATAGAATATTCTTGGCTATATTTTTTTCTTTCAGCACTTTGAATATATCATTCCATTCTCTCCAGGCTGCAAGGTCCCTAATATAAAATCCACTGAGAGCCATTTCATTAAACTTCTTTAATATTTAAAACAGTTACACATTATGACCAAATTAGGCTTATTCTAGGTTGATTTAACCTTCAAAAATCAATTAATATAATATATCATATTATACATTATATAAGAAAAGCCATATGATCATATCAATAAGTACAGTAAAAAGATTTGACAAAATCCATTTCTGTCATATGTTTTTAGAAAACTAGAAATAGAAGAAAACTCCATCCTGATAAAGGATACTTGTAAAAACTCTAGAGTTAATATATTCAGTTGTAAATAATGGGATAATTTCACTCTAATATCAAGATTAAGATATGGATATCTACTTTCAACACTTCTCAAAATTTTACATAGATAAATCTAAAAATCATTATGCTAAATAAAAAAGCCAGATAAAATGAGTATATACTGTATGAGTTCTTTTACCTAAAATTGTACATAATGCTAGAGAATGTGAGGAAGGAATTACCAAGGGGCACAAAGAAACTTTTGTGTATAATAAATATTTTTTATAGATATGTATCTCTTGATTGTTGTGATGGGTTCATGGGTATATACATATGTCAAAACTTCTAAAATTGCATACTTTAAATATGTGCAATTTCTTTTATGCCAGAAGCTTCAGGAATATGTCACCTCTTTATTAATTAATAAGAAAGAGAGTCTATTTTTCAGATAGCTCATACATACATCTTAGAATTTAGACTTATTTGCTTTGATAAGCATGACATTGGTCATGCCTATAGCCTTTAATCATTTACATTAGCTTCTGAATAGGATATAAGGCCTGTACCTATTACAGTCTATCCCCAGAGCATGAAATGGGGTTAATTCAACCTAATTACATGGTATCCTTGAGCCAGATAAGGTTGAGCTAAAAGGATGTGAAAACAAGAGTGGATTTTATTCTAAATGTGACTAAGAAGTCATTGGAGATTTTAAACAAAAGTTTAATGCAATCTGGTTTTAAACCAAAGAAAAATTACACTGACTGTAGGAAGAAATGAGAGGAAAGGAAGCAGGAAGATTGGTTATAATACATTGCTATAGTCTAAGAAAGAGATATTATAGTGACTTAGACTAGGATTAGAGAATTGAAGGTGAGAATTATTTGGATTTTCTGGTATATTTTAAGGTAGCAGCTGATGCAACTTCCTGATTAATATGATATACAAAAGAAAGAAAGAAATCAAAGATAACTACCAGATTTAACCTGAGCAACTAAGTGAATTGTAAGGCTATTTAAAAAACAACAAAAACAAAACAAACAAACAAAAAAGGAACATCAAGACAGAAATGTGTGGGGAGAGCAAACAAGATTGATATTTTCATCATGATAAGAACAATATGCCTATTAGATATCCAATGAGAGACATATGAGAGACATTGAGTAGGTCATTATATAATTCTGGAACTCATGGCTGAAATCAGGAAAAAATTAGAGTATATCCCTAGGGATTGAAGAAAATAGCAGTGCACAAAAGAGACAAAAATCTGACCCTTATGAAGTTAATATTCTACTGAAAATGGCCAACAATTCTATAATATAGCTTACCATGTGCCAGGTAATGTCTTATGTGCTTTGCATATAATAACATTTAATACTCACAATATCCTAAGTGGTAGATGTTACTATTATAATAATTTTTGAAATGAAGAAACTAGGAAACAAAAAGTTGAGAGACTTGCCAAAAGTCACACTGCTAGAGTGGATAGATTGGAGCTTCAGCTGAGTCTGGTCTTAGAGTCTGTGTTCTTAACTATAACATTATACTGTTCTATTTAAAAGAGCAACAATTTATATACATATAAAGATGCAGGTATATAGATGTAGAGATATAGTTTTGTGACAAAGGCATACATCATACGTCCAAAAAGGGAGGAGGGATAAAGTAACTCATAGGTAATTATGCAGCAGGAGCTTTGAAATTAGCATATTTGTTCAGTTTCCATGACAATCCTAAATGTTAGATTATATTAATTTCATTATTTCATAGAAGACATACAGGTTGAAGGGGTTGGGCAAAGTTATATTTACAAGGTATAAATAGAAAGTCTTAAACCTTAGTGTTATAACAACTATAAAGTAAATAATGACAGGTTATGCAAAATAGGTAAACATAATTCAAAATGATGTGACACAAAGCCATAAAGTTAAATTTAACTCATAACTACATCTCACTTGATACACAAACAAGGAGATACTAAAAATATATTTTTTCACAGTAAGTCACAGTGTTTCTTTGTATCTTCATAACATTGGCACTAACATATTTTATCCAAAATAAAATCAGAAACACATAAGTTAACATTCAAAAGGTAAATAAAAGAAAGCCATTGAGCATGGCTGACTTTAGTTCAACTATCTTCTCTGTCATTAGAATTACTATGGTTATTTAGCAAAAAAAAAAGAATAAAAATTTAAAAAGTGACTATAGGATGATTTGTCATTTACTTTTGCTTACATTAGTCATCATGAGAGATCCAGAGTTATTTCAGATTATGAGGTTATCTTTACATTATTTTACCATGAAGGGGAAAATGCTCCTGTTAATTTGATAATTTAGCTTTCCTCTGTGGTCTGGCTATACCTTTCCATAACACTTAATTTGAAATATATTTAGAAATACAGTGCAATCATATCCCAAAAATAGGTTGTATTTTGGTTATTTTTTTATATTCTATAAACAATGTTGAATTTATCCAGACAATTAAACACTATGAATCATATATGGTTTTTCCAAAGATGTGAAAAAATGCATTAATGGTCTTCAATAACCTAAGTTTCTATGGAACACCCAATAATCACTCAGGGGTTTATGTTCATAGAAATTGTGTGAATTTATAAGTATCTAACATCAGAGTAACTATAAGACCATTGTTTTACAGTATTTATTTGACCACTTATTTTGTGATTAAAAAATAAAAATGTCAATGCATGTGTTTAAAAGTTATACATTACAAAACTTACAACTAAATGTTTTGTTTTTCTTTTTAATAAACTATTGATACATAATATACAATAAAATGCTCATAATTATAATTCTATATTTTGATGAAATTTTACAAATTAATGCATCCATGTTACTAATACAAATATCAAAACATAAAACATTTTATTTCTCCCTAAAAGGTTCCTTGTGTTCTTTCCCAGTCAGTCCTTGTACTTAAATCTCCTATAAACATTGATCCCCTGTTTTGTTTTTCCCGGTACTGTCTTAAATTTTGCACTGAAATTCCTGCATCCTGGGAAACATCTCAGTACCAGATAAAGTAGGATGGTGAACCATAATCTTCTTTCTATCATTATAGATTGATATTGCCTGTTTCAGAGTTTTATACAAATGGAACTGTGCAATATGTATTCTTTAACATGTCAGCATAATTTTAGATTCATCCATGTTGTTGCATATAATAGCTATTTGTTTTCCTTAATATTGAAATGTATTATATACTCTGACTGTACCACAATTTTTCATACATTTATGTTTGATGGACATGTAGGTGGTTCTAATTTTTTAAATGTTCTTAATAAAACAGTTATAAATATTCATATACAGATATTTTTTGTGGACATATGTTTTCATTTCTTCTGGATTAATACCTAAAAGCAGCAATGCTAGGTCATAGATAAGTATATGGCTAAGTTTATAGGAAACTGGAAAAATATTTTCTAAAGTAGTACCATTTTACATTTCTACAAACAGTTTATTTTAGTTGACCTGCATCCTTGTTGTAACTCTATATTATTATTTTTTTTAAAAAAATTAGCTAATCTAGTCATTATACAGAAAAATCTCATGGCGTTAGTTTGCATTTCTTTTATAACTAATAATGTTGAGAATTTTTATTGTGCTACTTGTCATTCAAATATCATTTTTAAAATGCCTAATAAACATCACAAAAAATACATGGAAATCCAAGTATTGATGCTCTGCCTGTAAACCTTTAAGTCATGTTCTACTTGCTCTCACATCCCACAGGAAGACCAACAACTAATTAAGTTTGCTCTATATTTTAGTATATTTACACATCAAGTCTTCTTACCACTTTTATAACTACCCTGGTTTAAGCTACCATCATCTTTAGTTTGGACTAATGAAATTGATTCTTAACCATTCTCTCTGCTTCCATTCTTGCTCAGTCATTAGATTATTCTCCATATAGCAGCCAAGGAGATACTTTCAAAATATTTGTTATATCTAAGAACTATATAATTTCAGACATGGGTGAGATATAAAAATAAGACTCATGGACATAGATAAAAGTAATGTGTTACTAGAGGGAGGGGATTGATGGAAGAGAAGTAAAGAGCAATAAATATATGGTGACAGAAAAAGATTTTACTTTGGGTGATGGATACACAACACAATCAACAGTTCAAATGCTATAGAGATGTTTGCCAAAAACCTATTACTCTTATTGATCAATGTCACCCCACTAAATTTAATTTTCTAAATAAAATTGTGTATACACACACACACATATATATGTCATATCCCCTGACCAGTGGTGGTGCAGTGGATAGAGCATCTATCTGGGACACTGAGACCCCAGGTTCAAAATCCAAGGTCACAGGCATGAGTGTGAGCTCATCCACCTTGAACATAGGATCATCGTCATGATCCTAAGGTTACTGGTTTGAACCCAAAGGTTGTTGGCTAGAGTACACAGTCACTGGCTTGATCAAGGGGTCACTGGCTTGGCTTGAGCCCCCTGGTCAAATCACATATGCAAAGCAATCAATAAACAACTAAAGTGATGCAATTCCAAGTTGATGTTTCTCATCTCTCATCTTGCGTCACCCACCCTCAAAAAAAAAAAAAAAAAATATATATATATATATATTTTTTATATAAAATATAAAAAAATAAAATATATATATATATAATCTGTTATATCATGTGTTCAACACCAAATGAACCCTGTTGGCCCAGGACTGTAAAATAATGTATATATAATGCTCTACATTATATTGCCTTTTTGCCACCATCTGCCCTCATTTTTTTACCATTTGTATGTTGACCTTGTTTTCTACCACTCATCCTTGTTTTACTTAATCCCATCTAAAATGACTTTCTTGTTGTCCCTTGAAATCGCCAAGCATATACTTGCTTTTGACTCTTGTACTGGATTTTTTTCTGCCTTACCCCTTCCCAGAAATGCACATGGTTTGTTTGCTCACTTCTTCAGATGTCAGTTCAAATGTTTTCTTAACGTAGAGGTAGGTTTTAATGACTGTATAACATCACTACCCTGTCACTCTCTGTTTCCCTTTCTTTAGTCTATTTTTCTTCATACTACTTAAGACAACTTGGCAACAAGATATTTATATTGAGGAATCCAATGAACAATGTGAACTGAGGAATGAAATAGAAATGGAGGCAGGATCAGTGGGTCCAGAGGGAAAGGGGATGATAGGAAGGAATCAGAAAAGGGAAAAAGATTAGTGAAATTATACACACATAACACAGTGTTATAGAGAGAAGAAAAGCTAATCCTGGAGGGAAAGGGGGAGGGCATTGTGGGGAGGGGGGAAAGGTAGATGTTGTGGGGAACATATAGGAGAGGGGATGCATTCAGGGGGACACCAGAATCTATGTAAACACAATAAATTAAAAATTTTAAAAATTAAAAAAGATATTTATATTGTTTATTCTACTTTCTGCCTTCTCCATAATATTTACACTTCAAGACTGTCTGATTTTCTCATATCAGTATCTCTAGACGCGAAACTATGCTTAGTATGAAGACACAACTCAATAAACCTTTGTTGAATGAATACATCTTAATTATTTCTCCATGCCCATCAAATCTACCTTCTGGACTAAAGGTTAAGGTCTTAATAGGGAGGAATCTTGCTTTGTTCTGTCCACAGTACTTTGTATGAGGAACATACATGTTAAAAACTCAAATATTTTTGTTGATCGGTTTTTGAATATTTGAAATATTGCCCAATTAGGCTAGTTAAGATTAAAATTAGCTGGGGGCCTGACCAGGTGTTGGTGCAGTGGATAGAGTGGTGGACTGGGATGCGGAGGACCCAGGTTCAAGACCCCGAGGTCACCAGCTTGAAAGTGGGCTTATCTGGTTTGAGCAAAGCTCACCAGCTTGGACCCAAGGTCGCTGGCTTGAGCAAGGGGTTACTCGGTCTGCTGTAGCCCCATGGTCAAGCAAGGCACATAAGAGAAAACAATCAATGAACAACTAAGATGTTGCAATGAAAAACTGATCATTGATGCTTCTCATCTCTCTCTGTTCCTGTCTGTCTGTCCCTATCCATCCCTCTCTCTGACTCTCTTTGTCTCTGTTAAAAAAAAAATAGCTAGGAAATGTTGATGTTTATCATTATCTTGAACTGATATAATAAAAATAACTAGCACACATAAGTTTTAAAATTGATGAAATTTGTCTTTCAGATTCAACAAACACTTAATTGCATTTAGGACATAATAGAAATTATTTTAAATGTTTTATATAACAATTTATATAGGACAAATTGATTATCAGAGACTTAAGTAACTCTCCCAAAGTCATAGATCTAGGAAATTACAGAACTTTGTTATACTTTAGTTCACGGTTCCAAATTGTGTAACTGTACTTCTCCCTATCCGTTTTCTTCCTGCATCTAAATGCTTCTTGTTATTGCCTCTTGTCTTTTCCATCTTTTGTCTGCGACTCCATACTACATCCTAAGAAGTGTTCTTTTAGTCACACTTGAGCTGATATCTTTATTTTCATCAAAACTTATCAGCTATTGAACTTTTTTTCATACAGAGACAGAGAGAGGGAAAGATAGGGACAGACAGACAGGAATGGAGAGAGATGAGAAGCATCAGTTCTTTATGGCGGCACCTTAGTTGCTCATTGGCTGCTTTCTCATGTGCCTGGAGACCTATAGCAGAAACAGTAACCCTTTGCCCAAACCAGTGACCTTTGGCTCAAGCCAATGACCTTTGTGCTCAAGCCAGTGACCATGTTTTCATGTCTATAATCCCATGCTCAAGCCAGTGATCTCGTGCTCAAGCTGGTGAGCCTGTGCTCAAGCTGGAGACCTAGGGGTTTCTAACCTGGATCCTCTGAGTCACAGTCTGACGATCTACCCATTTTTGCCACCACCTGGTAAGGCTGAAGTTCTCTGATCTTTAAAGTTTCCAAAATTTCTCAAGCTTTCTGAACAAGTGTGTGTGTAAAAGAAAAAAAAAATAAAGTATGAATTATGTGCTAGCCTTTATTTGAGAATTCCTTTAAAAATATTATGTTGAAATAATTCTTGTGTTAGCATAGTTTGATTTTTTAAAGTTTTAAAATGCTTTATGAAATTTGGAAAGTAGATACTATTGATTCTGGGTCAAGTACATATTGAATAAAGCATCAAACTGTTTACATAAGAAGAAGCCTGTGCTTACTCTTGATCTCTTTTGCATTTAGCCTAAGAACCAAAAAGCACATTTCTCTCTTGAGGCTATAATCTCTAGTGGGCATATTTCACCCTCTTACTTCCCTCTGTGTTAGCAAGTACCACATATTATTGTTGTAGCTACATATGTGCATAATGAGTAAACCACAACCTATGCAGTCTATTTCTTCTATTAATGTCTATTATCTTGTATCTGCCATGAGTAAATGGAAAAAATATGCAATGGTATCTGGCTTGAAGCAGGCCTTTAAGTATGTACCATGGGTTTAATTTACCTTAGACTTCCAATTTGAAAAGGCATAAAAAAACGCATCTTACTGATATATGCAGCATTTAGAACAACAAACATTTGTTACATTATATAGATTGTAAGATACACACTTGGTCAAACCTTAAATACTATATAAATTTTTAACTCCAAATAGAATAGAATAGTAAAACTGTGTGTCTTATGAAATAATTTGCATGTTTTTTAATTTTTTAGAAGTCTGAGCAGTTGGCCTGACCAGGCGTTGGCACAGTGGATAGTGCATCAGATTGGGACACGAAGGACCCAGGTTTGAAACCTTGAAGTCACTGGCTTGAGTGTGACCTCATCTGGTTTGAATATGGGCTTGAGCACCAGATCACTGGCTTGAGCATGGGATCATAGATATGACCCCATGGTCTCTAACTTGAGCCTAAAGGTTGCTGACTTGAAACCCAAGGTCACTGGTTGAGCCCAAGGATGCTGGCTTGAACAAGGGGTCACTCACTCTGCTGTGGCCCCCCAGTCAAGGCACATATGAGAAAGCAATCAATGAACAACTAAAGTACCACAAAGAAGAATTGATGCTTCTCATCTGTCTCCATTTTGTCAGTCTGTGCCTATCTTTCCCTCTCTCTGTCTCTGTACCACAAAAAAAAAAATCAAAGAGCTTTAATTTTATCAATTCCACATTTTTAGTGTAACAATTACATCCCCATTCAAAGTTCTTGAAAGTGTTCTACAGTAATCTGTACTTGTTAATGAATATGAGCTATATTGTTGATTTTATATATGATAGTATTATTGTTACCTTTATTACATATGACATTTTGAATTTTCCTATAAGTAACTTTTCACATTCTGTGTCTTCTAAAATATTAATTCATTAATATCATTTCAATTTGAAAATATCTTTGTCTTAGTCAGTTTGGGCTGATATAACAAGGTAGCAAAACCTGAATGGCTTATAAACAAACCAGATTTATTTCCCACAGTTCTGGATACTAAAAGACTGATACCAGGGTGCCACCTTGGCCAGGCCCTAAAGACTCTCTCCCAAGATGCAGACTGCAGAACTCTCATTGTATCCTCATATGGCAGAAAGAGAATGAGAGAGCATTCTACGGCCTCTTTTATAAAGATACTAATTGTATTCAGGAGAGCTCTATTCTCATGACCTAATTACTTCTCAAATCCCCACCTCTTAATAACATCACGGTGGGGATTAGGGTTTCAACATATGAATTTTGAAGGGCCACAAACATTCAGTTTATAACAATCTTCAAAACAGCATGTTTTTTCTAATATACAAAGGTTTATCAGAAATTAGAATAGGTTTTCTGAAATCATAATTAATGCAATCTCTTCTATATTAGTGATTTTTAACCTTTATACACTTGAAAATGGAATTATTTGGGGGACTACTAAAGTAGAAATCACCCTGAACATAAGTAAATTCAACTAAGATCATTGGGCCTACAATCTTTGAATAATATCAAGGAGGTTAACTCTTTCACAGATCTGCACAAAATTTCTGGAGCACCAGTCTTCAGACCTGAAGTTGAAAAAAGCTGCTCTACACGATTTCTTAAACTTATTAAATAACATGTATTAAAATTCTAATTAGCTAAATCCTATTACAGGTCAAGGGTGATTGATTTCCAGCATTTATTTTGTTTATTACTAAAATCTGTGTACATCTTTTGAGATTTCTAGTGTACTTGAGTAGTATGGAGAAATTACATGCTGTGGTTCATTATTCAGTATTCTTCTGTCATTAGTGAATACAAACTTCTGGAGAGCCTTAGTCGTGGAATGTTAGTGTTGACATCATCCAAATTCATATAAATTCAATATAAGTATTAAAAAATGAAACATATTTAGAGTAAGCTGAAATATAGTCATTTACTGTCATAAGAAAACTGTAAAGGAGTAATTCTTAAAAATGTAAGCCAATAAGAATAGAAAATTAGGTATGAGTTTAAAATGCAGTAAAAAGAATAGAAAGGCAAGTACTTCCTGAACAATACAAGGAGTCTCTTCAAGAAAAAGTAGGACAGTTTCATCAAGCAATGAATGAGGTACTGTCAGTACTTTAGAATGTGAAGGAAAGAACTTTGATAGTTTTTATTTGAAAAAAAATTACTTGTAAATTAAATCCCAGTAGAGAAGCAAGTTGATGACAAATGATAGCTTTCTGAAGTGGTAAAAAATATTAATGCATAATTTATGGAACTGGGATGTAGCACTTATCTAAATTGGATACATGTTGAAACTCCTTCTATGATATTAGTTACCAGAATTCTCAACAAGAAGTCCTTTATCATTAATGCTTTACTGTAATCAAAATATTTGTAGAAGTGAAATCATGAACATTGCTTTTCTAATCAACCTGAGTATTATAGAGTTGCCTATTAAATGAAAATTGGCGATTGTGCAATTATAAATATAATATATATTTCATTATAACTTAATGTATATTATAAAATAAATTTTATTTTTAACTTTTATTTATTAATTTTAAAAAGAAGGGAAGGGAAAGAGAGACTGGAACATCGATCTGTTTGTGTACATGTCCTGATAGAGGATGGAACCAGCGACCTCTGTTCTTTGACACAAAACTCTAACCAACCAAGCTATCTAGCCAGGGTATGTTAAATACATTTTATAAAAATGAAAATTCCTTGAAAAATACCTGGAAATCACCACATATTTGGTGTTTTTTAAATGATCACTGTTATAAATAATATATTTAGTTACAGTTTTACATTTCAGAGATTTTCTTACCTTGTGCTCTTGTGAGCTGGATTCTATGCTTGGCCTAAGAAGCTAATTTTTTCACTAGATTAAATATTGTGAAATAAAAAAAAATATTTAAACATAATATGCCCCAAAGTAAAAAATTAATTTTCAACACAGATGGGTTTTAAGAAGTTTAATGCCAAAGATTTAAAAAATCTTGTGCCAAGGGAACTTTGTTTGCAACTGAGAGAAAACATTTCCTGTGTTACCCTCACAGAACGATGAGTCTCATTCCCAAAGCAGACATTTGAAGAGGCATTGAAAATAAAGTAAAAAACATTAATTATGTAATTCTATCAATTCCAACAGTATTATTACATCAATCTGTTCTGCTCCTCAAAATGGAAAGAAGAAATGGTAGGTACAAAAGTGGGTAAAACACTTTATGATGTGATTTTTCCCCCGAGGTGCGATTAATCACAAAAGAATAATTCTGCAGTTTTTATTCAGTGACAACCTTATATGAAAACAATGGGAGTTGAATCTAAATAAGGATAAGCATAATTCCCATTCCATATGGTGAATTTATACCAATGAAGTCTTCCCCATTTAGCTAAGAAAACCTTCTGATTATCATCAACTAATGCAATTTTTTTGCAAGCCTTCCTTTGTCAATAAATAAACTGCAATGTATGGAGGGGTCAGGTTCCACATTAAATAATAAATCTAGTTAGTCATTGTTTTCATATAACTATTAATCTATAAAGGGTCGTTAAGACAGAGATACAGGGAAGTGCTAGAAATACATAATTATACTCAGTTTCTCATTGAACGTAAAATATTGAGAGAAGTTACATGAGTTAGAAAACAAATTGAATTGTTCTGGGAAAACTTATACCTATACAAAATAAAGTTGCAAATAACCTCAAATTCTTAAAACCTTCCTGAAGAATTCTTCAGAAAATCTCAAGAAATTCCATTTGAATATTCAAAATGTATGGTTCAAGCTAACAGAAAAGTTGAGAAAGCATATTTGCAGCTGCTGTATACATCTCAGAATTTCTCCAAGAGTCCAATATTAACATAAATGTACTCAAATTTGTCCCAAATTTTGGTAAAGGAAGCTAACACAAAATAAGCTCTTTATTCTTGAATGCAAATCCAAAGACATACCTACAGTTGTGGCTTTGTCATTTGTTCAAATGATTCTCTTTGTAAGTGTTCTTTGATAACTTAATCTGTACTTAGATTTATACAGACAAGTTTTGGAGGAGTTTCCCTTTATAAATGTTCAACATCTCCACTGCTGCAAAAATTGACCATCTGAGATACTCACTTCCAAATTAGAATATATAAAAGGAGAGGATTTATAGCTAAATTTAAAAGCCCTAAGTATACCTTGTAGGAAGCTCTGTAGGTTTTGTTTTCTTCTCCTTAGTAAAAGAATAACACCCTTCAGAGGTTGGATAATCCCAACATGCTTAAACCATGTTATCCCTAGTCTAATTAAAAGTTTATTATGTTACACTATACAGTTTCAAACAAAATCTGTCTAATGATAAGGATATTTAGCACTGAAGTTGGTATACATGCATAATTATTTGTAAAAACTGGATATATTACCATAAGATATACTTATTTATTTCATATGGATATTGTATCTTAAATACTTTTATTGTAAATAAAACTTTTGGTCAACTCAAACAACAAAGCTAACCTTGTACATGTACCTCAGAGGAATTATCTTTAGGGAGAACACTATCATATAAATTAAGAACAAGGGACACGCTGGTTCAAAACACTGGGCTGGCCTGGTCAAGACACTTATGGGAATTAATGCTTCTTGTTTCTCCACCATTCATTCTCTCTCTCTCTCCCTCTCTCTCTCTCTCTCTCTCTTCCCCTCTTGCTAAAAATTAATAAATAAAAAAATCTAAAATAGAAAATGTGTTTAATAAACTTAAAGAAAAAGAACAAGGGACACGAGCAATGTAAAATTTTAAGTGATCAAATGTCATTCTTACTGCAAAAAGAATGTTTAAAAGGATGTACAAAATACTCAAATTGTCAGTGAAATATTTTTTAAATTAATATGTATGCCTTATACTACCATCAAAAGACATAATAGGAATGTACATTTAAAATATCATAGGAGATTTAATGTCTCAAAATTATATTACTCAGTTTGCTGTGATCTTACTAATGTTTATTTTTTACTTAAACTTAATGGTCATGTTTAAATATATATAATAAAGTATATACTGTTCAATAGCATAATCAATAGTCACATGTATTTTATATTTAAAGTTAAATTATTCAATAATGAATAAAATTTAAAATTTAGTTTCGTCATCCAGCTTTCAATAGCCACACACCCATCAATACAGAGAAAGTTATTATCAATTCTGCTTTGTATAGCATAGATAATAATGTGAAAAATATGTGTAACTTGAAAATATTTAAAGATTTCAAGATAATTTATATCTTTCCCATTTGTAGAGAACTTGACTTTCATAGGAAAGGCACTTCTAAACACTGACCACTTCCATCTGATTGTACAACACTTCTATCAATCATTCTAATTAAAACCAGGAAATATTAAATTAAAACCTTCCTACTTCATGCATTCTTTAAAATACTTTTCTAATTTCATTGACCAGCTATTCACCAAACTGATGACAAGGCTAAAGAGTACAAAGAGATGATTATTATATAAAATTGTACTGATTGCCCTACTATTATCATTATTTTCTACTTAGTTTTAATGCTACTTAAAAATGGAGTAAGGATTATATATCAGTCAAAATTCTCCAGAGTAACTAAATTTAATGCCAAAGGTCAAGGCCAGGGAGGTTCACATTAGCTTTGGGCAGATGGTCGAGGAACTTTGGAGGAGGAATTGTTGAGCCATTCCTGTTTATTAGAGTCTCGCAAAGGCAGAGTAGTAAACAGGCAGGGGAAAACCACTTCTCTAGGCAGCAGGCAAAGGAACAGCAAAATGGCCCTTCATAGTGGCAGGCAAGTGTTATGTGCCAAGGGCAAGCAACTGTGCCTACATAGGTTATACACTCCTGGCTCTGCCACGTGCTCACACACTAATCATGCAAAGTGCAAGTGAGCAAGCCTAACACAGCTGTTTTCCCTAAACTCTACCACCTGCCTGAGTCCAAAGCGAACCTGCCGAGCCTCGATCACTAGCATTATACCCTAGCAAAATTGTTAAGAAATAACCATCAGATCTGGCAATGAGGTCATCTGAATTCTCTAAAACAAGACTGGAATGAGAGGCAAATCTCTTTCCATGGACAAATGTGTCCAAGTCACTGAAATAGTTTTCATCAACCACTTTGAACACAGATAAAAGACTAAATAAGCCCTGCTATGATTTTGATCTACAAGAGGCTGTTCAAGAATATGATTAAATGGGTACACTGGAAGGATATCCCTTTGTTTAAACTTTGGTAAACTGTCTGCACTTTTCTGCCTTTTTCCCGAGAACTATTTTCAGAAGAGTGATGAGTTATTAATTTTTTACTTTGTCAAAACTCAATGAAAATAAAACTACACACCTGTGTCCTACCTTCTTTTCTCTCAATTTGGTACTTTATTCAACACTCATTGACTTTTTAACTGGCCTCTTTGATTTGTCTCCTTGTTCTAACCTAAGTTTATTCCAAGAAGTTAAATATAAATCTACTTTATGAATAAAATTTTAAAAATTTTGCTCAAAATGTTACAAGAGAAGGCCAAAGAATAACGGGGCTTCTCACTCTTTGAATTTTGTCATACTCTGTGAGATAGAATTGAGATGAGAGACAGCGTACAGTGTTCAAGCAAAGCAAGCAGTTTCTTAAGCAAAGCTATACACTTGGCACAAGTGAGCAAACTCAGCTAGCCTGAGTGCCCCTAGTTGTTGGGGTCTTAGAGATTATATAATTTTAACTGTAAATTTAATGGCTCCCCTGCCTTAATATTGGGACTAACACAGAGGATTTCAAGGTTTCCCTTCCTGATACTAGGACTAACGTACAGGGTTTCAAGACCATTTGAATATCTGGTGATTTTGTTTCGGCAGATCTTAAGACTTCTGATTTTCCTCTTCAGTGGGTGAGATAAACCGCTTTTTTCACCATCCCCTTTTCCTGTCCTGATAACTGTCTATTCTACCTACTAAAAACACTATTTTGTATTAAGAGCTATAATTTTGGACATTTAAAACTGCTTCAAAGTAAGATAAAAATCATGAGAAAATATTGTTATAACAATTCATACTGTGTTTGCACTAAAATCTGGGTTTAAGAGCATAATTCCATATTTCTTGTTGACATTTTTTAATAATTTATTTTTGGCTTTAGAATGAAGCTGAACATTCTTGCACATTTTAATCTCAAAACGAATGTACAAGTTTCATGAGACCATGTCTCTGATCTGAAATGTGAGAATGTAAAAGAATGTACTTCTTGATAAGATCTGTAGCAACATGGAAACTTGTACATCCACAGGACTCAAGGTTCTAAGCTTGGATAAATCTAAATAAGAACATTGAAATTTACAACTTAGAATGGCAAATACATTATAATATAAAAGATGGATAGTGAGCAAATGCAAGGTTGTAATTATTCACTGAGAAGACCCTTGTTGACATAAAACATGACAGCACAGCTTGGACAGCTTTTCTGGGTTGGGAGAACTACAAGAGTGATTTACAGCCACTTGCTTCTTCATTGTTGTACTTGATATATGAAGGGTATGTTTTTTTATCCATTCTAAGAAGCTCCTTTGAAAGAAAAGTTAATTTTAACTGTGTAAAAGCTGGGAGGATGTTTCCCACCCTGTTTCCATGAATATGCTGTTTGAAACTTTTTATTTTGAAGAGATAATGTTTATTCATCTAAAACATATTTGTCAAGGGCTGTGCTAGGTGCTACAGATACAGGGATGAATAGCATCCAGTCCTTCCTTCAAAGAAGTTTTTGTCATTAATTTATATTGAAGTGCCATCTAGAAGGGATTTACAGTAGTTGTCCTATTTTCTCCCCACATAATCACAGATAAAACATTTTGGATACACTTTTTTTTTTTTGTATTTTTCTGAAGCTGGAAACGGGGAGAGACAGTCAGACAGACTCCCGCATGCACCCAACCAGGATCCACCCGGCACGCCCACCAGGGGCGATGCTCTGCCCACGAGGGGGTGATGCTCTGCCCCTACGGGGCGTCACCCTGCTCGACCAGAGCCACTCTAGCGCCTGGGGCAGAGGCCAAGGAGCCATCCCCAGCGCCTGGGCCATCTTTGCTCCAATGGAGCCTTGACTGCGGGAGGAGAAGAGAGAGACAGAGAGGAAGGAGGGGGCGTGGAGGTGGAGAAGCAAATGGGCGCTTCTCCTGTGTGCTCTGGCCGGGAATCGAACCCGAGTCCACCGATACACTTTTTAATGAATTTTTACTTGGGAAAAATTTTAGATTTATAGAAAAGTTGAAAAGTTAGCATAGAGATATGAAAGTTAATTTCTTATGTCAACTTCACTGGGCCACTCAGTGCCCAGACATTTCATCAAACATTATCCTGGGTGTGTCTATAAGGGTGTTTCTGGATGCAATATTTGAATTGGTAGACTGAATAAAGTACATTGTTATCCTTTACATGGTTAGGCCCTACCCAGCCATTTGAAGTCCTAAATAAAACAAAAATACTGACCTTCCCTGTGTAAGAGGGAATTCCCTCCTTTCTGACTGCTTTGAGTTGGTACATTGCTTTTTTTCTTTCTACCATTGGGCATGGTCTGAAACTACTATACTACATATATGCACTATATTATATACTAGTTATATATGTATATATACACACCCACACATATTTCCTTTGGTTCTATTTATTTGAAGAACCGTGACTGCCAAGTTCCTATATATTCTTTACCCACTTTAATTTTCCCATAATGTTATTATATTTATTATTATGATGTATTTGTTAAAACAAAAAAAATTGCCACATTGTTATTAACTTGAGGAGAGAGTGAAGCATGCTATATATAAAATGGAGTCATATTAGCCAAGCTGCTAAAATTCTTACTATTATAAAAGTTGAGGGATGAGGATAGACTACATTCTTCTAACTAAACTGGGAACTTAAACATCTTTGTTTAACTTTCCAGTCTTGTGTCAATGCCTAGATATGTATCTGGACATTCAGGTAACTCTCTAAGTATCTCCTAAAGGACTTCTATATACACCTACCTGACATACATTATTCATAAAACTAGTATGAACCAGACCTTTTGCACCCATCTTCTGGACCACCTGGCATCCATCATCCTGATGGCCTGACATCTGACAGGTAATAACCCTGGACCAATCCCAGGACTACAAATGCAGAAGAGATAATGATCAAGAATGCAATTTTTGCTATAGAAACTTTTAACTTTGCTTTTTTCTTTGGAACACTTCCTAGTTCTTGCCTAGCTGTGTTATCAGTTTGTAGCCTCCAGGACTCTTGAATAAATTACTATTGTTTATTTCTAGAAAAGTCTCCAGACTCTGTTTGACACTGCTTGACATACTGAACTACAGACATTTTTCAGATCTTACCAGTTTCTCCTGTTACTTTTCCTGTTCTAGGATCTCATCTAGGATACCATATTATATGTAGTTTCCATGTGTCCTTAGTCCTCTCTGGTTATTAACAGTGTCTCAGAATCTTTCCTTGATTCTGAGTTTGACAGTTTTGAGAATTCGTTGTGTACTTTGTAGAATATATTCTTATAGGGGTTTTTTGATTTTTTTTTTCAAGATTAGGCTAAGATTATGAATTTGAGGGAAGAATACTACAGAAAGGAATCACCCTTTTTATGACATCATATGAAAAGTTATATGATATCCATGTGACATCAGTGATCACATTAACATGGATCACTTTTTTAAAATAGTATTTTCCAGGTTACTCTTTTAAAAGTTGGTATTTCCCAATTTACATATACTATTTTTGTGAAACAAGTCAGTGTGTCTGGTTCATACTTGTAGAAGTAAAGAAAGTCATCACCTCCTTGGAGGTGGAATTATTCACATGTATCATTAGGAATTTTGCAAATTACATGTTTAAAATAGCCCTATTAGTAGTGGAGATTTTCTCAAAAGAATATGTGATGCTTAGCTATAGGGATTCAAAGGATAGAGCTTGCAGTTCATTTTTGCTTATAGGCTAGATGTTCATGGTGACACATCTGAGCTTTATGAATAGTAAATCGTTAAATACCAAGTTGATGTTGTTGTGTGTGTGTTTTTTTTCACTAGGAGGTCTTTAATGTCCCACAGATAAAAGAGAAATATAGTGACTAAAACTTATCTCTTGCCTCTTTGTACTTCATTTTAATTTCTGGCAATATTGGTCCTTTTGCTTCCAATATTTACTTAAATTGTGAATCCTATATCCTTGCAATGCTGAAAACTTGTGAAGGTTACTAAAAGTGTTTGGCTACAGCTATTTAAAAATATTATGTAGTCTTTGAAACAAATATTTCTCATTATTGTCACCTATGAGATTTTTTATGGGTTTCACTAAAACTCCTTGTCCAATTCCTATAATAGATGAGCATATCCTATTATTCTCTATGCTATGTTAAACTACTAATTTTTTCTCCTGAAATATATCAATATGGACATTTAAACTTTGTCATTTTTCACCAATATGAAAATATATTTTGTTTTTTGACCCTATTTTTAAAAAAATCAACCCATCACTGAACACTGGTCACTAAATAATGAAGGTTAAAAACAAAACAAAACACCATGATTCCTAATTTAATTCCAATAACATTATATTTTCTTATAGTTTACAGAGGTTTTTCATATATGTTTCTTTCATGTGATCATGGAATTTACACCCCAAAATCTCAAGAAGAAGACATAAACTGGAAATTTAATTTTTAAAACAAAACAAACAAATGAAAACTAAGACTCATGGAAGTTAATGGCTTGCCCTTACTTCTCGTATAGGGATATATGTAGAACACATGTGCTCTGTACATGTTTCACTTATATTAATATAATTAGACTGTGTACCAACATCCTATGAGATAAGAAATTCATTTCTTTCCCTGGCTGGGTAGTTCAATTAGTTGGAATGTCATCCCAATACCAAGGTTAAGGGTTCGATCCTTGGTTAGGGCACATAAAAGAGTCAACCAATGAGTGCATGGGTGGGATAAACAACAAGAAAATATTTTTCTATCTTTATCACTTTCTCCCTTCTATCTCTAAAATAAGTCAATATTAAAAAAAACAAATTTCATTATTTATTCACATTTAGTACTCTCTGAGTCTGGAAGAATCCCCAGAGCATCTGAGCTCTATTTGTTCCTTCTATGTTCCAGGCTGCTTTGGTATTTCCTTCTCACATCAATATAATAAATACAATCTTCCATAAATACTATGGCAAGGAAAGAGAACATGAAGAAACACACCAGCCCTTAAATACTTTTACACAGAAACAACATAGGCCACTTCTCCTGTCATTTCATTGGGTAAAGCAAACTGTATGACTTTATCTAACTTCAAGGATATAATCTATAAAATATATTTGAAATATTAGACTAAATATATATCTAAAAATATTTTCATGGACCTGACCAGGCGGTTGCACAGTGGATAGAGCATCAGACTGGGATGCAGAGGACCCAGGTTCGAGACCCTGAGCTCACCAGCTTGAGCGAAGGCTCATCTGGTTTGAGCAAAAGCTCACCAGCTTGAACTCAAGGTCACTGGCTCTAGCAAGGGGTTACTTGGTCTGCTGAAGGCCTGCAGTCAAGGCACATATGAGAAATCAATCAATGAACAACTAAGGTGTTGTGATGCGCAATGAAAAACTAATGATTGATGCTTCTCATCTTTCTCCGTTCCTGTCTGAGTGTTCCTGTCTCTCTCTCTCTCTCTCTCTCTCTCTCTCTCTTTCTCTTTCTCTCTCTCTCTCTCTGTAAAAAATTAAATTAAATTAAAAAAAATAAAAAATATTTTCATGGGAATACTACACTAAGCTGATATTTGGGGAGAAATGATAAGAATACAACATCTGTTTTACTTCCACTCTATTTAACAATGTCATTTTTCAGAGGAAAAAAGTTAAGTATTTTAATATGGATAATTCTTCAAAATTCCATGTTGTTTGTTGTATTATTCTGGGGTCTTATGGATGTATGATAATTGATTACTTAGTGTTTAGATCCATGAACTAGTAGGACAGAACATTCTTACAAATTTGAAAGTTAAGAACACAATAAAAACATAATACCCTTTTCATTCAGGTACAGTTTACAACATCACTGAAGACAAAGAAATTTATTTTTATCCCATAAACACTAGCATATCAAAAACACTGTAATTTCTTTAGTATTATTTCTCAAAGGCTTAATACTATGTTAACTCTTATTACTACCAGTTAATGTGCTTGCAAACATTAGTTTCTCTCAATATCAGTAGAATTTTATAAAACTATACACTCCCTACTTATTCACTTTATATAAGTAACATTCTGAGTTTACAACAGTACCTGATAAGAAAACATTCAGATAAACTCTAATCAATGTCAGACTAATCTAAATGTTGATCATAAGGGAGTTTCTGAAATTTTGAAGTGATTCATCCATGATAATAATGATCTTGTTTTGTGTATGTACCTATGTGAAGCATAAATTTCTTCTTAAAATTGCACTGAAATAATCTGTTAACTTAACTGTATAAATCAACAAACCGACATGAACAGAAGTAAACTACAACCTAATGTGAAGTGACAAAATTGTTACTTCCTCTCCAACACCATGCTAGTTGATAAGTCCTTACAAAAATAATATTCTTTACACTAATATCTTTTTTTAATAATTTTCTTACCCAAATATTATTTCTTTATAAAATAGTGTATTTATTATGAACATCATTGATTAAATTTGGTTGATTTTCTCACTTTTTGAACTATAAGTAAAACTTTGAAATTTGACAGAAATGAATTACAAATGACAAAATAAATTTCTGTCAAAATACACTTTTCTAGAGACACCCACACTTGATTGTCTCAGATTATCTCAGTAAAGTTAGGTTTCCTTTTATATTTATATTAAGTGAATTTTGCATTCTAAGTGAGGGGAATGACATCCAACAAAATTGCTAAATTGTCATCAGATTTGCATTCTAACTTTATAGTTTGTATCAGATATTTTGGGTCCTCACATTTACCAAAATAAATATTAAAATACTTTCTATGAAGATTTTTTTCATGAAAAAAAAGTAAGCATCTTGGAACTGAAACTTACCCTCCAGGAAAGAGCAGTCTGTGGAAACCTGACTCCATGAAACCTAAGTCTGTGGTGGTCACTACGTGAATGACTTTCTGTGCCCTAAATATCCCACATCCCTGTGTTGGATGAAGATGTAACAGCCAGTAAGCTTTCTATTATCAATCACCATGAAGTATATAAGATCTCAGAATTTGGAAATTACATCAGAATATTGGCAGCATGAAAGATACTCTTGATCCCTCCCCTTGAAATTTCAACAAATTGAGAAACTATAACACAGTGAAGGAACTCCACCTCAACTTACAAGCATGCCTGAAAGATCCACACACCAAATGGACTAAAGGTTTTTTTGTTTGTTTGTTTTGTTTATTTTTGTTAGGGTTTTTAATAATACCACTCTCAAATGATATCAAGGAAGAAGAAATTGAATACCATGGTTATACAACACATAGATATATTTTAGAAAGAAAATAAAACAATTTCCAAAAAAAATTTCAATCACATGGAAGCTTTGGAGTTAAATGAAAGAGAATTCAAAATTGAAAATTTGCAAATACTCAGTGAGATGCAAGAATACACAAATAAGCAACTTAATGAGCTCAGAATACAAATTAATGAACAAAACAAATACAACACCAAGGAGATTGAAACTTTAAAAGCATAAATGAAGAACTTAATATATAAACTGAAGATTGACGTAGCAAGTTTAGCTAATAAAAGAATCCAGGTAGAAAAAAGAATCAATGACAGAGAAGACAGTCAACTAGAAATGCTACAGAGAAAAAAGGAGAGAGACTCATGATTTTAAAAGAAAACAGAGAGCTCTACAAAAACTTTCTGAACCTATTGAAAAGAGCAATATAAGAGTAATGGAAATATCAGAAGAAGAAAAGAGAGAGAAAGGAATGGAGAGCATATTCAAACAAATAATGGAAGAGAATTTCCCAAACCTATGAAAAGAGTTAGAGCCTCAAATCTAAGAAGCAAACAGAATGCTGAGTTACCATCACCCAAACAGATCTACTCCAAGGGACATTGTAATAAAATTTTCAAAAAACAGTAACAAAGAGAGAATCTTCAAGGCAGCTAAGGAAAAGGAGACCATAACATTTAAAGGAAAGCCCACTAAGTAATCATCAGATTTCTTAGCAGAAACTTTACGAGCCAGAGGATAGTGGACCCAAAAATTCAAATTAATGAAAAAGAGAAATTACCAGCCAAGAACATAGTTATCTCTCAAATATGAAGAAGAAATAAAAACTTTTACTGACATAGAGAAGCAGGGGAAATATATCACCAGAAAACCCCCACTGCAGGAAATACTCAAGGGGGTTATTCAGGCACAAAGAACAAAACTACATGTAAATGCTTTAAGAAGGTCATAATAAAAGCAAGAATAATTATGACAACAATAACATAAAAAGGGAGAGGA
Organism: Saccopteryx bilineata; assembly: GCF_036850765.1. Lineage (NCBI taxonomy): Eukaryota > Metazoa > Chordata > Mammalia > Chiroptera > Emballonuridae > Saccopteryx > Saccopteryx bilineata. Next base: position 21,911,913 of record NC_089502.1, read on the forward strand.
TAAAGATATTCAGTAGCAAAGGAAGATAAAGTATGGAAGAACTCGTAAGTCAAAGGGATCTTGTACATATGAATATTTTTATCTTAACTTAATGGTAACCACCCATGAAAAAGCCACTAATGAAATACACAGCTTAAAAAAAAAAGAAACAGGGAAAATAGTATGGATTACCTCCAAATAAAAACAACTAACAGAAACACAAAGGAACCAGAAAGGACACAGAATTACCAGAAAACAAAACATAAAATGGTTATATGAAATCCTTAAGTGTCAATAATTACCCTAAATATAAATGGACTGAAATTATCAATAAAGAGGTGCAGAGTAGCACACTGGCTCAGAAAGGAAAACCAAACCATATTCTCCTTCAAGTGACACATTTAAGCTTTAAGAACAAAAGGAGATTCAAAAGGAATGGTTGGAAAATGGTTCTCCAAGCAAATAATATCCAAAGAAAGTAAGTGTAGCCATACTCATATCTAAGAATGCTGACTTCAGCACAACAAAGGGAACCAGAGACAAAGATGGACATTTCATAATGATAAAGAAGACAGTGTATCAAGAAAACCTATCCTTTTTTTTTTTTTTTTGTATTTTTCTGAAGTTGGAAACAGGAAGGCAGTCAGACAGACTCTCGCATGCACCCAACCGGGATCCACCCGGCATGCCTACCAGGGGGTGATGCTTTGCCCATCTGGGGCATTGGTCTGTTGCCACCAGAGCCATATGAGCGCCTGAAGTAGAGGCCATGGAGCCATCCTCAGCTCCCAGGCCAACTTTGCTCCAATGGAGCCTTGGCTGTGGGAGAGACAGAGAGGAAGGGGAGAGGGAGGGGTGGAGAACCAAATGGGCGCTTCTCCTGTGTGCCCTGGCCCAGAATCGAACCCGGGACTCCTGCACGCCAGGCCAACACTCTACCACTGAGCCAACCAGCCAGGGCTACCTACCCCTTCTTAATGTATATGAACTGAAACTGGAAGTACCGAAATATGTAAGAAAGACATCTAAGAACTGATCTAAAAATAGAGAAGACAAAAACAATCATATTTAGAGATTTCAACCATCATTGATGACTTTAGATAGATCATCCAAACAGAAAATCAGTAAAGAAATACAAACCTTGTCTAAACAAGTGGTGGTGTAGCTGATAGAGTATCAGACAAGGACACAGAGTACCCAGAATCAAAACCCAGAGGTCAACAGCTTGAGTGCAGGGTCACTGACTTTACTGTGGGATCATAAACATTACACCATGGTCGCTGAATTAAGCACACTGATCACTGGCTTGGAACTCAATGTTGCTGGCTTGAGTCCAAGGTTGGTGGCTTGGGGAAGGGTTCACTCACTCTGCAGTAGGCTCCCAGTGAAGGCACATATAAAAAAACAGTCAATGAACAACTAAGGTGCTGCAACAAAGAATTGATGCTTCTCATCTTTCTCTGTTCTTGTCTTTCTGTCCCTCTATCTGTCTCTCTCATAAAAAATAAAAAGAAATATCAACCTTAAATGACACTCTAGACCAAATGGACCTAATAGACATTTATAGAACATTTAATACCATAATGTCAGATTATACATTCATCTACAGTGTATCTGGAACATTTTTAAGGATAGACCATATGTTGGCCCACAAAACTAACATCAAAAATTCTGAAACATTGAAATTATACAAAGTATATTTTCTGATTATAAAGTTTCAAAATTAGAATTCAACAGTGAAAAGGAAGTAAATTAACCCACAAAAAATATGGAAAGTAAACTATATATTTCTTAAAAGTAATTGAGTCAAAGAAGAAATAAAAGCAGAAACCAAAATATATATACAGGCAAATGAAAATGACATGACATATCAAAATTTCTGGGATGCAGCGAAAGCAGTAATAAGAGGAAAGTTTATATCATTACAGTTTTATAAGAAAAATAAGACAGATCATAAGTAAGCAAGTTAACATCTCACTGTAAAGAACTAAAAAAAAAAAAAAAAAAAAAAACCCAAAGTCAGCAGAAGAAAGAAATAATAAAAATCAAAGCAAAAATTGATAAAGAACAAAAAAGTTTCAAAAAAATTAATATAACAAAATGCTGGTTCTTTGAAAAGATCAATAAAATCAACAAACCACTGGCTATAAGCACTAAAGAAAAAAAAAGAAAAAAATTCATATATAGGAAAAAATACAAAATGAAAGAGGATAAATTACCACAAATATTATTGATATAGGAAAGATCATAGTAGAACTTTATAAAAAATTATATGCCACCAAATTCAAAAGCCTAGAAGAAATGGATAAATTCTTAGAACTATACAATGTTTCTAGACTGAGCCATGACAATATGAAACACCTAAGTAGACTTATAAGCATGGAGGAAGTGGAAACCACTATCAAAAACCTCCTCAGCCTGACCAGGTGGTGGCACAATGGATAGAGCATTGGACTGAGACACAGAAGACCCAGATTCCAAGGAAAAAATGCACCCCCATGTTTATTGCAGCATTGTTTACAATAGCCAAGATCTGGAGAAAACTGACATTTTTAACATTTCAGAAAATTTAGAAGAAGAAGAATATGGAATGAATAACTAGTATCTTATAGGAGCATTGTTCTTCTGCACATATATTGGTAAATACTGATCTAGACAATATGCTGCTCAAGGTCAGTGACCATGACTTATTTTTCTATGAATTTTCCCTAATTCCTAGCTTAGTGCTTTTGAGTGTTTAGTTAGTATATGTTGGATGGATGTGTGGGTAGGTAGACAGATGGATGAAAAAGTGAATTATTTAATAAGTGAATAAAATGACTTCTGATCATGAGTTGAAATAAGTCACAGACTTCACTTTATGAGGTCAAAATTTCTTTGCCTGAGAAAAATTCTTTTTGTATTATTAAATAGCCTTTTAAGATTTAAACTTGACATTATCATCAAATCAGTAGATACATTTCAAGAAATAATACATGATTTTGACCTTTTTTATTGTAGCCACCACATCATCAGTCTGCTTGATTAACTTGTCAGTTTCTTCCTTTCCAGATGATGAGCCAAGCTCTTCTCACGGAAAGCTTTTAAAGTGGCTAAAGAATCCACGATAAGGTCAGGATATATCAATAGAAAGGGATATTTTTAATTTTGTTTAATTTTTATAAGATGAAAATTGATTAGTGGCTGTCTCAAACACTTCACTTATTTTTGTTTCTTATGTAAGCAGTGCACAGTTTTCTCACAGTAAAGACTTCTAAATTAATTTAAGATATATTTCTACTTTACGACCACGTAAACTGAAAGTTCTTTATAGAACTGCAGCCTGAGCTGCATTTTCAGGAAATATCTTATTTATTAAACAAATAGAATATATAATACTCTGAACAAAGCAGCAAGAAATAACACTACATTTCCTAAGACTAGCTAATATCAATGTCAATCAACATTTATAATGACCCCATTTGACACAAAACACTGTACTATTTATTATGAAAGGGTTAGCAAGTACATCTTCTAGTACCTGATATTTGTATAATTTATGTAGAGAGAGAAAACATTCAACTGTGATTCAGCCTAAGACCACTTAAAATATTGTTATAAAAATATAATTTCAAATCCTCAGAAGAAACATTAACATAGACCAGTAGCTAGACATTGATAAGAAAAGAAAGCAAAGAAAGTTGGATGTTATTTTTTACAAAATTTAGAAAAACCTGCTTCAGTAACAAGCTCCAGCATTCCATTTACAATTTGCAAACTCCAGAGGGTTGTCCAACTAAAGAGATTAACACTTACTGCCTCTCCCATTCAAAGAAAGAGAACTGGTTTATCCAAGTCCTTAGGGTACAACCAATTTAAACTCAGACTATGCTTCCTTGCTTCCCTGCTTTCACCTTAAGGCATGTGCAGTGGAAGCCAGAATGGCGACCATAGAGGCCTGTCAATCTAGCCTAGAAGAAGGATCTGATTAGTTAATGGGAGGAACCAACATAAGCCCACAAAAGTGTAAAGATACTGATTGGTTGGCTTGGAGGAAAGCTAGTCCTTCCTAGGCCAAAAGTAAAAACACTGGCTTAACAGAAATCTGGACCTTTTTTGCCCATTTTCTGTCCTTCTCTTTGCCTTCCTCCTGAGAGACACACACTTAGTACCCCATTTGCCTACGTGCTACAGTGATGGCAGTCAGACAGCCTCCCAAGAACAGGCTTTGAGCAACACTTAGACCAGGGGTCTCCAAACTTTTTACACAGGGGGCCAGTTCACTGTCCCTTAGACCATTGGAGGGCTGGACTATAAAAAAAAACACAACTATGAACAAATCCCTATGCACACTGCACATATCTTATTTTAAAGTAAAAAAACAAAACGGGAACAAATACAATATTTAAAATAAAGAACAAGTAAATTTAAATCAACAAACTGACCAGTATTTCAATGGGAACTATGCTGCTCTCACTGACCACCAATGAAAGAGGTGCCCCTTCCGGAAGTGCAGCAGGGGCCAGATAAATGGCCTCAGGGGGCTGCATGTGGCCCACGGGCCATAGTTTGGGGACCCCTGACTTAGACTATACTGAGTTTTCATATGGGCTAAACAATGATGTCAAATATCTGGACTTTGGTTTTTATACTGGGCTTAATGATGATAAGATTGGACTTTTTTTGTGTGCGTGTGTGAGACAGAGGGCAATGAAACACTGAATACCTGTGAGCAACCTTCAATTTCAACTCCAAATATATCTTACTGTTAACAGCCTAAGTTTTTCCAAGTGCCAATCTTTTGAAATTCCTTTCTCTCTACACTGGAACATAATCGTATCTCCACTCTCATAAAAGCCAGCATAAAGAATAATATGCAGAGAACACTATACTGAATGATTAAGATGGTGTTTCAAAATGGATCAGCTAAGTCAGTGGTTCTCAGCCAAGGAAGATTTTGCCCCCAAGGATATATTTGAGAATATCTGGAGACATTTTTTTAATCACAATTAGAGGGTACTAGTATTTTGTTAGTAAAGACCAAGAATACTATTAAAAATCCTACAATGCCCAGGATAGTCTCCAAAAACAAAAAATCTTCCCCAAAACATCAGTAGTGCTGAGGTGGAGAAACCTTGACTGAGCTAAGTTCTCGTAAGACTGAGCTAAATTCTGACAAATTCATGCTACTCTTGTTGTTCAACTTTCACTATCTTCCCACAATATTAGGTTATTAAGTTTGTACTAATGCAATCAATATTTGAATGCACATATTGCTCTAAAGTTTATGTGATCCAAGTCTGTTTTCCTACATTAATGTAATGACACTTGACTGCTGTGCATCAAAATAATTTTAGTGGTGGACATAAATACTGTATTTGGAGATTGCCGGAGTGACGTCACGAAAATGGCGCTGTGAGCAGCGCGTCCGACAGATCTCCCCTAAATCACAACAAATTTATCAACTAGAAACAGAAAAATTTATCCTCGGAGCATTCCGGAGTTCCACACAAACTGAAAGCGAAAGGACTGTTATCACTTGAATCTGAGAGACGAGGGTGTGGAGGAAGCTACCGCAGGGACCTTCATTCAAGCCGCAACGGAGTGCGGCTGTGGTGAGTCAGCCCACACTCGGGAGCCGCAAGCAGCCACGGGGGCACGCCCAGTCCGGTTGCAGAGTGAGCACCGCCCACACTCCTGAGCGGTAAGCAGCGACCAGCGTGCCCGGTCCGGTTGCAGAGCGAGAACCGCCCACACTCGGGAGCCGCAAGCAGCCGCAGGCGCGCACCCGGTCCGGTTGCAGAGCGAGCACCGCCCACACTCCGGAGCGGCGAGCAGCCGCTGGCGCACACCCGATACGGTTGCAGAGCGAGCACCGCCCACACTCGGGAGCAGCGAGCAGCCGCCGGCATGCGCCCGGTCCGGTTGAAGAGCGAGCACCGCTAATGTTCCCATCGGCACGCGCACTGCGAGTGAGAGTCGCCAGCCACCGGTGCCCAGAGCACCAAATTCGCGCGCATGCCCTGGGCATTCCACACACCCAGAGCGCCCTACTGGCCCGCACACACAGGGTGCCCCATTATCCTGCGCCTGGTGCGATCCAGCCGCCAGCGGCAGGGCAAGCGGGAGAGGCACCAGGGTGGTCTTCCCTACTTGGGAGATTCTCTCCGTGGGCGGGGAACCTCACCCAGCAATTCAAGCTAACAATCAATCGTTGGGGGAGGGGCGCACGCAGGCAGCCTAAAATACCTTCGGGAGCACAGCTGCAACCCAATCACTGAAATTAGCTTAACCCATGAAATCTGCGCACCCTCGGTTCTAATTGATAAGATCTCTCTCAGTTCAGCGACCCAAGACAAGAGGCGTGATAGTTTTTAGTGCCTCTCGCTAAAGGGGTGGGGGCAACTTCTGATTGATAGAGCCTCCATATTCAGGGATAAACACTAACAAGAAGGACTTGGCAGATAATAAGATCTATACTACACTAGTCGCAAGCAGAGACTAGTGCCTCTTCTTCCCAGCAAAAACAGGCAACAAAGTGTGGAAAGCCTGGATTGAGAGGTCCAACTGAATGCTAGGCGCAGAACAGTCACCTTGACAACAATTGACTTCCACCCCCGCCTGATTACACTGGAGGCCCTGACTGCCAGAGCCTTTCCCAAAGCCTTGCACTGAGTGGGGATAGAGTGGGGATTTCCCAGCTCTTTGAGCCTCTTACTCCCCAGGCAGAAGCAGTTGCAGCCTTATAGCTGGATCACCAGGCTGCTAATTCAGGAAGGGGGGGACTAGGAGAGAGAATCCAGGAAAGCAAACTCTCTCATCGTTGGACCCTGCAAACGCCAACAAGCCTTTACTTCCAGCAAGACTAAAGCCAATTATATGACATTGCCATAGAATCCCATCAACTGCAAATCCCTACCTAAGAGTGACACAGGGGCAGAGCCTGGGGTACAGAGTCACCGACTAGGAAGAGGGAGAGAAAAGAAAAAGGAAGAAGTTAACCTCTCAAAATCAAGAAAAACCCACAGACTTTACAACTTGATCCACTAATTTTTTTTTGTTTGTTGTTGTTGTTGTTGTTTGTTTCTTCTATCTTTTTGCCTTTATTTCCTCCACCTCGGTCCTTCTATTCTCTGCCCATCTTATGCTTCCCCTTTCTTGAACTACACTACCCATGAGTGTTGCATTTTATTTTTCTTCTTCATCCTCACCCTCCTTTAAGGTTATACTCCAAAACACTTAACTCTCACTCTCTCCTCTTTTGTTTTTTTTATTGTTTTTTTTTGTCTTGCTTTATTTTGTTTTTTTTCTCCTCCTATTTTATTTCTTCCTTCGTTTTTCTCTTTTTCTTATTTTTTCCTTTCTATTCGTTTTTTCTTTTCTCATTTTACTTTCCTCCCATATAATCCTCAATCACAAACAAATTAGTTAATTTGGGACTCAAGGCTTTTTTTTGGCTTTATTTCTCTTTTTTGCTTTTGTTTTTATTTTTTTTTTCTTGTTTGTTTATTTTTGCGGCATTTTGGGTCCTCCCAACCCAAGGTCTCCATTGTATTTAGTCTTCGCTCCACTTAATACAACAGATTTTTACTTATTATTTTTATTTTTTCTTCTTTATTATTCTTTTTTGGTCCTTTTTTCTGATTCCCTCTTATCCCTCTCATTATATCTCTTAGTTGACCATCACTTACAAGCAAATCATCTTATGCTTGTCTAAAATTTTCTTCCTTTTTTTTTTTTTTTTTGCATTTAGTAGGTCCCTACTCCCTTTTTTTGCCCCTTGAACTCTTCACCCCAAATCAGGCCCTCCATTATAGGCACGATATTTCCCTGAGGAGGGGAGAGGAGGGAAAGAGAAGAGAGAAAAAAAGGGGGAAATTATAAATTATTACTGTTTTTTTTTTGTGGGGTGTTTTACCTTTTTTTTTTTTTTTCTTTTTACTCTTTATTAATTCTAATTAGTGCTATCAATAAGACCACCCTCAGATGCCGATAAGAAAGAGGAAATAGAATATTATGGATACAAAAGAAAGAGAGGTAACACAAATAGATGTGGAAAAATCTATGGAGAAAAGACTTAACATATTGGAAGCCTTGGAGCTAAATGACAGAGAATTTAAAATAGAAATCTTAAAAATACTCAGAGATATACAAGAAAACACAGAAAGGCAATATAGGGAGATCAGAAAACAACTCAATGAACACAAAGAATATATTACCAAGGAAATTGAAACTATAAAAACAAATCAAACAGAAATGAAAAACTCAATTCACGAGCTGAAAAATGAGGTAACAAGCTTAGCTAAAAGAACAGCCCAGATTGAAGATAGGATTAGTGAAATAGAAGACAAACAACTTGAGGCACAACAGAGAGAAGAAGAAAGAGACTCAAAAATAATAAAAAATGAGAAAGCCCTACAGGAAATGTCTGACTCCATCAGAAAGAATAACATAAGAATAATAGGTATATCAGAGGGAGAAGAAAAAGAAAATGGAATGGAGAATATACTCAAACAAATAATAGACGAGAACTTCCCAAGCCTGTGGAAGGAACTAAAGCCTCAAATTCAGGAAGCAAACAGAACACCAAGTTTTCTTAACCCCAACAAACCCACTCCAAGGCACATCATAATAAAGATGAAACAAAACAATGACAAAGAAAAAATTCTCAAGGCAGCCAGGGAAAAGAAGAGTACAACATATAAAGGAAGGCCTATTAGATTATCATCAGATTTCTCAGCAGAAACTCTACAAGCTAGAAGAGAGTGGACCCCAATATTTAAAGCCCTGAAAGAGAGGAACTTTCAGCCAAGAATACTATACCCAACAAAGCTATCCTTCAAGTATGAAGGAGATATAAAAACATTCACAAATACAGAAAGGATGAGAGAATTTCTCAACAGAAAGCCCCCACTCCAGGAAATACTAAGGGGGGTTTTCCAACCAGATTCAAAGAACAAAAGAAAACAACACCACAAGTAACAGCTCCACCAAGAACACAATAAAACCAAACTTAAACTGTGACAACAAAGGAAAAAAAGGGGGGAGAGGATGGAGATTAACAGTAGCAAAGGATGATGAAGTACAGAAATTCTTATAAGATAGGGTACTACAATGAATATGGTAGGTACTCTTTTCATTACTTAATGGTAACCACTCTCAAAAAAACCACCACAAAAACACTTGACTTAAAAAAGGTAGCAACAGAGGAAAGAAGTATGGAACACAAACAAACAAAAACAAATGATAGAAAAACAAAAGAGAAGAATCAAACTAGATACAAATCTAACAGAAAGCAATTTATGAAATGGCAGTAGGGAACCCACAAGTGTCAATAATTACACTAAATGTAAATGGATTAAACTTACCAATAAAAAGACACAGAGTAGCAGAATGGATTAAAAAAGAAAATCCAACTCTATGCTGCCTACAAGAAACACATCTAAGCAACAAGGATAAAAACAAATTCAAAGTGAAAGGCTGGAAAACAACACTCCAAGCAAACAACACCCAAAAAAAAGCAGGTGTAGCAATACTCATATCTAATAATGCTGACTGCAAGACAGAAAAAGTACTCAGAGACAAAAATGGTCATTTCATAATGATTAAGGGGAAGTTGAATCAAGAAGACATAACAATCCTTAATATATATGCACCAAACCAAGGAGCACCAAAATATAGAAGACAGCTACTTATTGACCTTAAAACAAAAACTAACAAAAATACAATCATACTTGGAGACCTCAATACACCGCTGACGGTTCTAGATCGGTCATCCAAACAGAGAATCAATAAAGATATAGTGGCCTTAAACGAAATACTAGAACACATGGATATGATAGACATCTACAGGACACTTCATCCCAAAGCGACAGAGTATACATTTTTCTCTAGTGTACATGGAACATTCTCAAGAATTGACCATATGTTGGGCCACAAAGACAATATCAGCAAATTTAGAAAAATTGAAATTGTACCAAGCATATTTTCTGATCATAAAGCCTTGAAACTAGAATTCAACTGCAAAAAAGAGGGGGAAAAACCCACAAAAATGTGGAAACTAAACAACATACTTCTAAAAAATGAATGGGTCAAAGAAGAAATAAGCGCAGAAATCAAAAGATATATACAGACAAATGAAAATGAAAATACAACATATCAGAATCTCTGGGATGCAGCAAAAGCAGTAATAAGAGGAAAGTTCATATCACTTCAGGCCTATATGAACAAACAAGAGAGAGCCGAAGTAAACCACTTAACTTCACACCTTAAGGAACTAGAAAAAGAAGAACAAAGACAACCCAAAACCAGCCGAAGAAAGGAGATAATAAAAATCAGAGCAGAAATAAATGAAATAGAGAACAGAAAAACTATAGAAAAAATAAATAAAACAAGGATCTGGTTTTTTGAAAAGATCAACAAAATTGACAAACCCTTGGCAAGACTCACCAAGGAAAATAGACACAGGACTCAAATAAATAAAATCCAAAATGAAAGAGGAGAGATCACCACAGACATCATAGAAATACTAAGAATTATTGTAGAATACTATGAAAAATTATATGCCACCAAATACAACAATCTAGAAGAAATGGATAAATTCCTAGAACAATACAACCTTCCTAGACTGAGTCATGAAGAAGCAGAAAGCCTAAACAGACCAATCAGCAGGGAGGAAATAGAAAAAACTATTAAAAATCTCCCCCAAAATAAAAGTCCAGGCCCAGACGGTTATACTAGTGAATTCTATCAAACATTCAAGAAGACTTGGTTCCTATTCTACTCAAAGTCTTCCAAAAAATTGAAGAAGAAGCAATACTTCCAAACACATTTTATGAGGCCAACATAAGCCTCATACCAAAGGATGAGGATGGCACAAAGAAAGAAAACTACAGACCAATATCTCTAATGAATACAGATGCTAAAATACTAAACAAAAATACTGGCAAACCGAATACAACAACATATTAAAAAAATAATACATCATGATCAAGTGGGATTCATCCCAGAATCTCAAGGATGGTTCAACATACGCAAAACGGTTAACGTAATACACCATATCAACAAAACAAAGAACAAAAACCACATGATCTTATCAATAGATGCAGAAAAGTCTTTTGATAAAATACAACACAATTTTATGTTTAAGACTCTCAACAAAATGGGTATAGAAGGAAAATATCTCAACATGATAAAGGCCATATATGATAAACCATCAGCCAACATCCTATTAAACGGCATAAAACTGAGGACTTTCTACCTTAAATCAGGAACAAGACAGGGTTGTCCACTCTCTCCACTCTTATTCAACGTGGTGCTAGAAGTTCTGGCCAGAGCAATCAGACAAGACAAAGAAATAAAAGGCATCCATATCGGAAAAGAAGAAGTAAAGCTATCACTTTTTGCTGATGATATGATCCTATACATCGAAAACCCAAAGGACTCCACAAAAAGATTATTAGAAACAGTAAACCAATACAGTAAGGTCGCAGGATACAAAATTAACATACAAAAGTCCATAGCCTTTCTATACGCCAAAAATGAAATATTAGAAAACGAACTCAAAAAAATAATCCCCTTCACGATTGCAACAAAAAAAATAAAATACCTAGGAATAAACATAACAAAGAACGTAAAGGACCTATATAATGAAAATTACAAAGCATTGTTAAGGGAAATCGAAAAAGATACAATGAGATGGAAAAATATTCCTTGTTCTTGGATAGGAAGAATAAATATAATCAAAATGGCCATATTACCCAAAGCAATATACAAATTTAATGCAATTCCCATCAAAATCCCTATGAGATTTTTTAAAAGAAATGGAACAAAAAATCATCAGATTTATATGGAACTATAAAAAACCCCGAATAGCCAAAACAATCCTAAGGAAAAAGAATGAAGCTGGGGGCATTACAATACCTGACTTTAAACTATATTATAGGGCCACGATAATCAAAACAGCATGGTATTGGCAGAAAAATAGACACTCAGACCAATGGAACAGAATAGAAAGCCCAGAAATAAAACCACATATATATGGTCAAATAATCTTTGATAAAGGGGCCAACAACACACAATGGAGAAAAGAAAGCCTCTTCAACAAATGGTGTTGGGAAAACTGGAAAGCCACATGCAAAAGAATGAAACTCGACTACAGCCTGTCCCCGTGTACTAAAATTAATTCAAAATGGATCAAAGACCTAAATATAAGACCTGAAACAATAAAGTACATAGAAGAAGACATAGGTACTAAAATCATGGACCTGGGTTTTAAAGAACATTTTATGAACTTGACTCCAATGGCAAGAGAAGTGAAGGCAAAGATAAATGAATGGGACTACATCAGAATTAAAAGTTTTTGCTCAGCAAGAGAAACTGATATCAAAATAAACAGACAGCCAACTATATGGGAACTGATATTTTCAAACGACAGCTCAGATAAGGGCCTAATTTCCAAAATTTACAAAGCACTCATAAAACTCAACAACAAACAAACAATCCAATAAAAAAATGGGAAGAGGACATGAACAGACACTTCTCCCAGGAAGAGATACAAATGGCCAACAGATATATGAAAAGATGCTCAGCTTCATTAGTTATTAGAGAAATGCAAATCAAAACTACAATGAGATACCACCTCACTCCTGTTAGATTAGCTATTATCAACAAGACGGGTAATAGCAAATGTTGGAGAGGCTGTGGAGAAAAAGGAACCCTCATTCACTGTTGGTGGGACTGTAAAGTAGTACAACCATTATGGAGGAAAGTATGGTGGTTCCTCAAAAAACTGCAAATAGAACTACCTTATGACCCAGCAATCCCTCTACTGGTATATACCCAAAACCTCAGAAACATTGATACGTGAAGACACATGTAGCCCCATGTTCATTGCAGCACTGTTCACAGTGGCCAAGACATGGAAACAACCAAAAAGCCCTTCAATAGAAGACTGGATAAAGAAGATGTGGCACATATACACTATGGAATACTACTCAGCCATAAGAAATGATGACATCAGATCATTTACAGCAAATGGTGGGATCTTGATAACATTATAAGGAGTGAAATAAGCAAATCAGAAAAAAACAAGAACTACATGATTCCATACATTGGTGGAACATAAAAATGAGACTAAGAGACATGGACAAGAGTGTGGTGGTTACCAAGGGTGGGGGGGAGGGAGGACATGGGAGGGAGGGAGGGAGAGTTAGGGGGAGGGGGAGGGGCACAGAGAACTAGATAGAGGGTGATGGAGGACAATCTGACTTTGGGGCGAGGGGTTTGCAACATAATTTGATGACAAAATAACCTAGACATGTTTTCTTTGAATATATGTACCCTGATTTATTAATGTCATCCCATTACCATTAATAAAAATTTTATTTAAAAAAAAAAAAAAGGCTCTCAACAAAATGGGTATAGAAGGAAAATATCTCAACATGATAAAGGCCATATATGATAAACCATCAGCCAACATCCTATTAAACGGCGTAAAACTGAGGACTTTTCTACCTTAAATCAGGAACAAGACTGGGTTGTCCACTCTCTCCACTCTTATCAACGTGGTGCTAGAAGTTCTGGCCAGAGCAATCAGACAAGACAAAGAAATAAAAGGCATCCATATGGAAAAGAAGAAGTAAAGCTATCACTTTTTGCTTATGATATGATCCTATACATCGAAAACCCGAAGGACTCCACAAAAAGATTATTAGAAACAATAAACCAATACAGTAAGGTCGCAGGATACAAAATTAACATACAAAAGTCCATAGCCTTTCTATATGCCAACAATGAAATATTAGAAAACAAACTCAAAAAATAATCCCCTTCACGATTGCAACAAAAAAAATAAAATACCTAGGAATAAACATAACAAAGAACGTAAAGGACCTATATAATGAAAATTACAAAGCATTGTTAAGGGAAATCGAAAAAGATACAATGAGATGGAAAAATATTCCTTGTTCTTGGATAGGAAGAATAAATATAATCAAAATGGCATATTACCCAAAGCAATATACAAATTTAATGCAATTCCCATCAAAATCCCTATGAGATTTTTTAAAGAAATGGAACAAAAAATCATCAGATTTATATGGAACTATAAAAAACCCCGAATAGCCAAAACAATCCTAAGGAAAAAGAATGAAGCTGGGGGCATTACAATACCTGAATTTAAACTATATTATAGGGCCACGATAATCAAAACAGCATGGTATTGGCAGAAAAATAGACACTCACACCAATGGAACAGAATAGAAAGCCCAGAAATAAAACCACATATATATAGTCAAATAATCTTTGATAAGGGGGCCAACAACACACAATGGAGAAAAGAAAGCCTCTTCAACAAATGGTGTTGGGAAAACTGGAAAGCCACATGCAAAAGAATGAATCTCGACTACTGCCTGTCCTTGTGTACTAAAATTAATTCAAAATGGATCAAAGACCTAAATATAAGACCTGAAACAATAAAGTACATAGAAGAAGACATAGGTACTAAAATCATGGACCTGGGTTTTAAAGAACATTTTATGAACTTGACTCCAATGGCAAGAGAAGTGAAGGCAAAGATAAATGAATGGGACTACATCAAAATTAAAGGTTTTGCTCAGCAAGAGAAACTGATATCAAAATAAACAGACAGCCAACTATATGGGAACTGATATTTTCAAACGACAGCTCAGATAAGGGCCTAATTTCCAAAATTTACAAAGCACTCATAAAACTCAACAACAAACAAACAAACAATGCAATAAAAAAATGGGAAGAGGACATGAACAGACACTTCTCCCAGGAAGAGATACAAATGGCCAACAGATATATGAAAAGATGCTCAGCTTCATTAGTTATTAGAGAAATGCAAATCAAAACTACAATGAGATACCACCTCACTCCTGTTAGATTAGCTATTATCAACAAGACGGGTAATAGCAAATGTTGGAGAGGCTGTGGAGAAAAAGGAACCCTCATTCACTGTTGGTGGGACTGTAAAGTAGTACAACCATTATGGAGGAAAGTATGGTGGTTCCTCAAAAAACTGCAAATAGAACTACCTTATGACCCAGCAATCCCTCTACTGGGTATATACCCAAAACCTCAGAAACATTGATACGTGAAGACACATGTAGCCCCATGTTCATTGCAGCACTGTTCACAGTGGCCAAGACATGGAAACAACCAAAAAGCCCTTCAATAGAAGACTGGATAAAGAAGATGTGGCACATATACACTATGGAATACTACTCAGCCATAAGAAATGATGACATCAGATCATTTACAGCAAAATGGTGGGATCTTGATAACATTATAAGGAGTGAAATAAGCAAATCAGAAAAAAAACAAGAACTACATGATTCCATACATTGGTGGAACATAAAAATGAGACTAAGAGACATGGACAAGAGTGTGGTGGTTACCAAGGGTGGGGGGGAGAGAGGACATGGGAGGAGGGAGGGAGAGTTCGGGGGCGGGGGAGGGGCACAGAGAACTAGATAGAGGGTGACGGAGGACAATCTGACTTTGGGCGAGGGGTTTGCAACATAATTTGATGACAAAATAACCTAGACATGTTTTCTTTGAATATATGTACCCTGATTTATTAATGTCATCCCATTACCATTAATAAAAATTTATTAAAAAGAAAATGAAAATGACAGTCTGGTTTTCCTGAAAAAGGTAAATAAAGGTACTTCTAAACTGTAGTAAAAAATTAAATAACCCCTGTATCATCAAAAAAAAAAAAAAAAAAAAAAGACTCTCAACAAAATGGGTATAGAAGGAAAATATCTCAACTTGTTAAAGGCCATATATGATAAACCATCAGCCAACATCATACTAAATGGCACAAAACTGAAGACTTTCTACCTTAAATCAGGAACAAGACAGGGTTGTCCACTCTCTCCACTCTTATTTAACGTGGTGCTAGAAGTTCTGGCCAGAGCAATCAGACAAGACAAAGAAATAAAAGGCATCCATATCGGAAAAAAAGAAGTAAAGGTATCACTTTGTGCTGATGATATGATCCTATACATCGAAAACCCGAAGGACTCCACAAAAAGATTATTAGAAACAATAAACCAATACAGTAAGGTCGCAGGATACAAAATTAACATACAAAAGTCCATAGCCTTTCTATATGCCAACAATGAAATATTAGAAAACGAACTCAAAAAAATAATCCACTTCACGATTGCAAAAAAAAAAAAAATACCTAGGAATAAACATAACAAAGAATGTAAAGGACCTATATAATGAAAATTACAAAGCATTGTTAAGGGAAATCGAAAAAGATACAATGAGATGGAAAAATATTCTTTGTTCTTGGATAGGAAGAATAAATATAATCAAAATGGCCATATTACCTAAAGCAGTATACAAATTTAATGCAATTCCCATCAAAATCCCTATGAGATTTTTTAAAGAAATGGAAAAAAAAATCATCAGATTTATATAGAACTATAAAAAACCCTGAATAGCCAAAACAATCCTAAGGAAAAGAATGAAGCTGAGGGCATTACAATACCTGACTTTAAACTATATTATAGGGCCACGATAATCAAAACAGCATGGTATTGGCAAAAAAATAGACACTCAGAGCAATGGAACAGAATAGAAAGCCCAGAAATAAAGCCACATATATATAGTCAAATAATCTTTGATAAAGGGGCCAACAACACACAATGGAGAAAAGAAAGCCTCTTCAACAAATGGTGTTGGGAAAACTGGAAAGCCACATGTAAAAGAATGAAACTCGACTACAGCCTGTCCTTGTGTACTAAAATTAATTCAAAATGAATCAAAGACCTAAATATAAGACCTGAAACAATAAAGTACATAGAAGAAGACATAGGTACTAAAATCATGGACCTGGGTTTTAAAGAACATTTTATGAACTTGACTCCAATGGCAGAGAAGTGAAGGCAAAGATAAATGAATGGGACTACATCAGAATTAAAAGTTTTGCTCAGCAAGAGAAACTGATATAAAAATAAACAGACAGCCAACTAAATGGGAAATGATATTTTCAAACAACAGCTCAGATAAGGGCCTAATATCCAAAATTTACAAGAACTCATAAAACTCAACAACAAACAAACAAACAATCCCATAAAAAAAATGGGAAGAGGACATGAACAGACACTTCTCCCAGGAAGAGATACAAATGGCCAACAGATATATGAAAAGATGCTCAGCTTCATTAGTTATTAGAGAAATGCAAATCAAAACTACAATGAGATCCACCTCACCCCTGTTAGATTAGCTATTATCAACAAGACAGGTAATAGCAAATGTTGGAGAGGCTGTGGAGAAAAACAAACCCTCATTCACTGTTGGTGGGACTGTAAAGTAGTACAACATTATGGAGGAAAGTATGGTGGTTCCTCAAAAAACTGCAAATAGAACTACCTTATGACCCAGCAATCCCTCTACTGGGTATATACCCCAAAACCCTCAGAAACATTGATACGTGAAGACACATGTAGCCCCATGTTCATGGCAGCACTGTTCACAGTGGCCAAGACATGGAAACAACCAAAAAGCCCTTCAATAGAAGACTGGATAAAGAAGATGTGGCTCATGTACACTATGGAATACTACTCAGCCATAAGAAATGATGACATCAGATCATTACAGCAAAATGGTGGGATCTTGATAACATTATAAGGAGTGAAATAAGTAAATCAGAAAAAAATAAGAACTACATGATTCCATACATTGGTGGAACATAAAAATGAGACTGAGACATGGACAAGAGTGTGGTGGTTACCAGGGGTGGGGGGAGGGAGGACAGGGGAGGGAGGGATCGAGAGAGTTAGGGGGAGGGGGAGGGGCACAGAGAACTAGATAGAGGATGGCTGAGGACAATCTGACTTTGGGCGAGGGGTACGCAACATAATTTAATGACAAAATAACCTAGACATGTTTTCTTTGAATATATGTACCCTGATTTATTAATGTCATCCCATTACCATTAATAAAAATTTATTTAAA